>NC_135540.1:73634802-73948517 GCF_045843805.1 Urocitellus parryii | reverse complement strand
AAGTATAAAGACCCTAAGGCAGTGGTGTGCCTGGCCTGTAAAAGAATAACAAGGTCATTTTGAAATTAGGTCAGAAGCAATGGGAGCCAAATTATGTAGGTTCTTTTATGACCTTAAAAAAAAAAATGGCTTTTACTCTGATTGAAATGAGAAGGCATTGGGAAATGAGGGGAGCAGATGTTGTATTATATGATTTATATAAGGATGTCAGGATAACTCTAGCTGCTTTGATGAGAAGGGACTGCAAAAAGGGAAGAGTAGAAGTTGGAAGGTCAGTTACTCCACTATGATCAAAACCGGAGTAAGCGATGATACAGATTATGGCTAGTTCTGTGTAGGTGGTGAGAAGTGGTGCAATTCTGGATATATTTGATAGCTAGTCAATGGTATTAGCTGATGGGTTAGGGGGAAGGGGAAAGAACTTGTACTTTGGGTGTCAAGGAGAAGAGGAGGAGGAACAAAGAAAGTTGAGAAGGAGTTGCCAGTGATAACTGGATGAAACGAGGAGAACCTGAGAGCCAGGGAAGGAAAAGGTATTGGACATGGTGAATGACATCAATACTGCCCATAGGTCTAGAGAGGTGAGAACTAAGTGGCCTTTGGGTTTAATGATCTGTATGTTGTTGGTCAAGTTTCAGTGGTGCTGTGTGGAGTAAAAGTCTCATTGGAGCATGCTCAGTTTGAATGCAAGTATACTTGAAGGCAGGAAATACGTATTTGTGATGTTTGCCATAAAGAACATGAAAATCATTGACCATCTAGAGGGATGTTTGGGGTTAAAATGTTTTTGTTTGTTGGAGATGTATTTGCCATTGGTTTTGCTTTATCTGAAGGGGGAAGCTGATGCTGTAGGAGGGAAAAGTGGGACTTAACTAGAGCAATGTCCTTGCATAGGAGTAGGGCTATAACATCTATAGCCAAGTGAGAGAGTTAAACTTTGATGTGACCGCTGAAAGTGAAGCAGAGTAGGAGGGTAAAGAGTCACGTAGGTGGGTAGGTATCAGGAGAGATTCTGGAAGTTCTCTTTTGATTACTTACATAGGAATCAAGGTAAGCTTGTAGAATATTCAGGTTTTGACCTTTGATTTCTTCCTGATGCTTTTCATCAGATGATTTGCCAAAAGTCTTGGGAAGCAATAGGAAGGCTATAAAACTATGAATTAAAATTTTCTTTCAGAAAATTAGCATTTGGTTATTGTTTAGTTTGTCTACTTTTTTTTGGTGCTTTTTAAAAAAAATTTATTTTTTTATTTGTTTACTTAGTTACACATGACAGTACAATGACCTTGACATACATTTGTCTACTTTGTATAACTTGGAAAGAGATTAAAAGTCTTTCAAGACTACCTGGGAAATTATTATTTTTTTCCTATTTGATCTTCAGACTCAAGAGTATATTCCTTAGAATTTACCCAACACAATTCCCATGTTAAGTATAAAAAAATTAACTCAAGACATAACTGGACCAAAGAGGTATAGTTAAATTTATAGCCAAGTCTAGACTCCAAGTTTCCGTTCTAATTTCTAAAATCTAGTTTTGAAATTCAGTTCTCATACATATTTGCATACACAGCTAAGCTCACCCTTTTGACAGTGTAACTGATTTATTCAAAAAAAGTATGATGTAAAATGCCAGGGTCAAAATGGGAGCACTCTGTCTAAATTATGACCTTTGTAAAATTTGTTTGAAATTATATGGCATACTGCAATTAGAATGCACTGAAGTAGTTTCATAGCCTTTGCTTTTGTCTGAATTTATATTAAAATGAAAGATTATAAAGCTGGATTGATTATATAATATTTTATATTTCTGGTACCTTAAGATAGCTGTAGATTGCATTATATTAAAAAAAAATGTGTTGAGAAAAACATGGCTACTCTAACTTGCTGTTTCTAATTGTTTGGCTTTTCACATTTCTGTTTCTGCTTCTTTATCTCAACATTTTTCTGTACCAAATAATTCAAAACGGGTAAAATCAGATAATCAATATCTAAAATACTTATAAAATTTCTATGAAACAATAAGCAAAGGGCAAGCAACTCAAGAGGAAAATGAGCAAAAGATATGAATAGGTGTTTCATCGGAGAAGCATGATTTAGACAATAAATATGAAGAAATGCTCATAATTAATAGGAAAGTACAAATTAAGGCCATAATTATATATCATTTTATATCTTAAAATTAAGAAATTCACATTAATATTGGAAAGAATGTGGATGAACATCAGCTACTTGTTGCTGGTGGGATTATAAATTACTAAACACTTTGAGGGAAATAAAAATCAGTATCATTCTGAAAAATTGAACATGCATGAAATCCTTAACTCCTACTTAAGAGAAATTTTGGACATGTGGAACAGGAGACAAGTATCTGAGCTTGGGTAACAAAAATGTCTAAAACAGAAAACAAAACAAAAGCAAGCTCTTGACAAGAGAGTGAATAATTAAAATGTGGCACATTAATGATATTGTATTACTTTGAAGTGACAGTAAACTACATGTAACAACATGGTGAATCTTGGGAACATCATTGAATGGAAATGTCAAATCCTACAAGACAGGAGCTTTTTTATATCATTTTTACAGAATTGCAAATAAGCAAAATAGTTATTGGGATATATAAATATGTGTTATACTTTTTAAAAAATAATGATACACACTAAATATAGGGTAGACATTTCAGAGGGTAGGGGAGATGAGAGTGATGGGCATGGAATCAAGAAGGAACCAATCAGTAGAACAAAGCCAGTAATTCACATTCAGTTCTTGAGTTGAGTAACAGGCACCTAGATTTTCATTTTATATGTTTCTTTGAATTTTATTGTGCTGCAAATAATTATTGTATGGAGCAATCAGTATGTTTAAGAATGAACAAAGCCATACTCAGAAGTCAAAATTTTGGAGATATTTCACCACTTCTTGTTCTTCCACTGCTGCTTGAATTTCTAACAGCATTCAGTATTTCACTGGAGGTATCTTGTTTTAAAGCCGTTCTTCTCTGTGTCTGCCATTTGATAAGTCACACAAGAAAAACTTGTTAGATGTATAATCTAATCAGTGTTTTGGGGAAAATAATTTGGGATTTTTCTTAGAATCTATTCAAGAGGTAGACTTTTAAAGAATACCACCCCCACCTCTAGCTAGATTCCTATAAAATGAAAAACACCCAAAAAGTGAGACAGACATCAAAACTAGATTATCGTTGGATAGGTATTTGAATGATAATTAGCTAATTTTGCCTGAACTATTATAATATGACTAAAGAGATGAAAATGTAGAGCTACATGACAAAAAACCCCAAATATTTGATTAGAAAAGTAGAATATTGTTAAAAATAAACATTTTAGAGTTAGAAGGACCCTGAGAATTAGTTCAGGCTCCTCATTTTTGAATAAAGGAGCACTGAGACCAAAGAAATAATTGACTAAGACCATGAAACTTGTTGAGATCAAAGTTAAGAAAGACTAGAACCTAGATTTGATGATGTATGTGTTAGTGTTTTCATGTTGGAAGGTTAAATCATAAATAAAAGGGGCTGGAGATGTGGCTCAGCGGTAGCGCGCTCGCCTGGCATGCGTGCGGCCCGGGTTCGATCCCCAGCACCACATACCAACAAAGATGTTGTGTCCGCCGAGAACTAAAAAATAAATATTAAAAATTCTCTCTCTCTCTCTCTCCTCTCTCACTCTCTCTTAAAAAAAAAAAAAAATAGCAAGCCCTGTCACTCTCTCCCCTTCCCCTCCATCACCTCCATCACCTCCATCACCACTTGCTCCATGTCTATATGCCTGTTGTCTGTTCCCGAGACAATATCAGCTCCATGGAACTAGGGACTTTAAAAAAAAAAAAATCATAAATAAAAGAAACATTTAGATGTTCTTTATTAGGCAAGATAAATAACTTAAGGCTGGAATGTGACCTTTGAGGAGATGATTTTTCTGATTTTAATTTAGAACCAATCAGGTTAACTCTATATTTCATTTATTTGCAGATGCTTGATAAATGCACTTAGACAAATAACATGATTTTTTTTTCTCTTTCTAAAAAGGAGTCAATATGATCTATCATGTACAAATGAGTTCTGGATTGGAAGTGGTAGAATTGGATTCAGAATCAAGTTCTGTCAATAAGTGTCCATGTTGTCATTAATTCTTTGCACAACTTCTCAAGATCTTGCTTTCCCCACCAGTAAAAGGAAGAAGTTGAATCAGATGGTCTGTAGAGACCAACTTCAAATCACTTTATAATTTTCATGGATTTTTAAGAGCAGATTTTACTTATTTTAAAGTGTTCTTATGGGTTCCATCATTAAAGTAAGGCAAGGAAAGGAGATAGAATCATTTAAAAATGAATGACGCATGGTACTGAGTCAGTTTATATTCTAAGTGTAAACTGGGTTTTCTTTTTCTTTCCTTTATTACAGGTATAGTTGTTCTCCACATCTGCTTCAGGAAGAAAGTGCCTGTCATTCTTATTTCTCCGTGGGTTCATGCCAGCCCAGAACAGAGAATCAGGTGAGATTTAGGACTTTTTTTTTTTTTTTTTTTTGTCTGTTGAAAAGGGAGCCAGGGACAGTATCAGGATTGTCTTTACTGAATTGTTGAGTGGTACCAAGTTGACTGAACCATGATTCAAAAGACCTGGCTTTCAATCATTCTTTAGCACTAATGGCTAGGTAAACTAGGGAAAGCCACTTTTCCTTTAATGGCTTTTAATTTTCTGCACAAAAAGGGTATGTTAGAATATATTATCATCAGTTTCAATTCTGATTTGAAATCATTATCACTTTTGTTATAGATACCCGAAGGACAAAATCGTGATTTTAAAGCATCATTTCCTATATCTTTTTCCTGGAAAAATCTAGAGGTACTTCTCAAGTTATGATAGATTAACCCATTGTAATTTGAAAATGTCCTAAGTTGCAACTGTCTTGAAAACACCTGACCTACTGAATTTCATAGCTTAGCACAGTACAGTGTAGAGTGTCAGTTGTTTACTCTTGTAATGGTGGCTAATGGGGAGCTGTGGCTCACTGCCTCTGCCCGGCATCAAGAGAGAGTAGCATATTGCATATCAACAATTGTGGAAAGGGTCAAAGTTCAAAATTTGAAGTAAGGTTTCAGTGAATGTGTATTGCTAAAGTCAAAAAATCATAAGTCAAACTAGCCTAAGTCAGGGACCACCTGTAATTGATTTTGAAGCGCAGGCTTTGAACATCAATCTGTTGTACTGTAATTGAGTGACTAGTTTAAGAGATAAATGACATTGTAAGGCACTTCAGAGTGAAATCAGAGTTTCTCCACTCCTGCTGGCAGTTGAGGTCTGTGTAAGCTGCATGCCTCTGCAGCTGAGAAATGTGTTGTAGCTCCTAATGGTGGATTGCGCCCTCCACTATTGCAGAAGACTCCAGCAACTCACTACCAGTTTCTTCTTTCTGGGTTCTTGACTTGTGAATTCAATTCACAGGATGAGAATGAGTGAGTTTAAGATTAGAATTTATTCAAGTGTAATTAGAAACAGAACTTCCACAGGGTGAGAGGACACCCAACAGGGGACTGAACAGTGATTGCCATTTGGGTGCACTAGTGTAGGGGTTTATATAGCTCTGGGTCAATGCTATTGGTCCAAAGTTATGCTAGTCAGAGTTTGGAAAAGTACCAACACTATTGGTTAGCACTGTAGTCCCATTCAGGTCTTCCCCGCTTCTGTATGCCAAAGTGAGCCTGATGGGCTCGGTCACCATGCCCATGCTTGCTGCTCAAGCTCCAGTCTACCTGGGTCACTGCTCCACAGCTCCACACTGCTTCCCTGTGCCTCTTGGCAGTGATTAATGGACTGGCTGCATGGCTCAGTGGCCAGGTAGTTATGTCAAGAGTACTGCAGCAAAACAATTGTCTTAATTTTCGTATTTAACTTTACATTGTGGTTATTGAAAAGTTTATTTTTTATGTGAAGTTATTTATCCTTCCATAATGTTATTTAGCTTTAGAGAGGGCACCTTTTTGACCATGTTAGTTTTGTTGTGATTGCAAATGACCCAGTGAAAATTAGCTTAATCAAAAAGGGGAAGTTATCAGGCTTTTGGGAGTGTTCCAGGAGACACTGAGATCCAAAGACAGAAGTGCACAGGAACTCTGCCAAATTCATTCTATGAGGCCAACATCACCCTGATTCCGAAACCAGACAAAGACACCTCAAAGAAAGAAAACTACAGACCAATATCTCTGATGAACCTAGATGCAAAAATCCTCAATAAAATTCTGGCGAATCGGATACAAAGGCACATCAAAAAAATTGTGCACCATGATCAAGTAGGATTCATCCCTGGGATGCAAGGATGGTCCAATGTACGGAAATCAATAAATGTTATTCACCACATCAATAGACTTAAAGATAAGAACCATATGATCATCTTGATAGACGCAGAAAAAGCATTCGACAAAGTACAGCATCCCTTTATGTTCAAAACATTAGAAAAACTAGGGATAACAGGAACTTTCCTCGACATTGTAAAAGCTATCCATGCTAAGCCTCAGGCTAGCATCATTCTGGAGAAAAATTGAAGGCATTCCCTCTAAAATCTGGAACAAGACAGGGATGCCCTCTATCACCACTTCTATTCAATATAGTTCTCGAAACACTGGCCAGAGCAATTAAACAGACAAAAGAAATTAAAGGCATAAAAATAGGAAAAGAAGAACTTAAATTATCACTATTTGCAGATGACATGATACTATACCTAGAAGACCCAAAAGGGTCTACAAAAAAACTACTAGAACTAATAAATGAATTCAGCAAAGTGGCAGGATATAAAATCAACACACATAAATCAAAGGCATTTCTGTATATCAGCGACAAAACTTCTGAAACAGAAATGAGGAAAAACACTCCATTCACAATATCCTCAAAGAAAATAAGATACTTGGGAATCAACCTAACAAAAGTGGTGAAAGATTTATACAGTGAAAACTACAGAACCCTAAAGAGAGAGATAGAAGAAGATCTTAGAAGATGGAAAAATGTACCCTGTTCATGGATAGGCAGAACTAACATCATCAAAATGGTGATATTACCCAAAGTTCTCTACAGGTTTAATGCGATGCCAATCAAAATCCCAAAGGTATTTCTTGTAGAAATAGATAAAGCAATCATGAAATTCATATGGAAAAATAAAAGACCCAGAATAGCAAAAGCAATTCTAAGCAGGAAGTGTGAATCAGGCGGTATAGCAATACCAGAATTCAAACTATATTACAGAGCAGTAGTAACAAAAACAGCATGGTACTGGTACCAAAACAGGCGGGTGGACCAATGGTACAGAATAGAGGACACAGAGACTAATCCACAAAGCTACAACTATCTTATATTTGATAAAGGAGCTAAAAGCATGAAATGGAGGAAGGATAGCATCTTCAACAAATGGTGTTGGGAAAACTGGAAATCCATATGCAACAAAATGAAACTGAATCCCCTCCTCTCGCCATGCACAAAAGTTAGCTCAAAGTGGATCAAGGAGCTAGATATCAAATCAGAGACTCAGTGTCTGATAGAAGAAAAAGTTGGCTCCGATCTACATACTGTGGGGTCGGGCTCCAAATTCCTTAATAGGACACCCATAGCACAAGAGTTAATAACAAGAATCAACAAATGGGACTTACTTAAACTGAAAAGTCTTTTCTCAGCAAGAGAAACAATAAGAGAGGTAAATAGGGAGCCTACATCATGGGAACAAATTTTTACTCCTCACACTTCAGATAGAGCCCTAATATCCAGAGTATACAAAGAACTCAAAAAATTAGACAATAAGATAACAAATAACCCAATCAACAAATGGGCCAAGGACTTGAACAGACACTTCTCAGAGAAGGACATACAATCAATCAACAAGTACATGAAAAAATGCTCACCATCTCTAGCATTCAGAGAAATGCAAATCAAAACCACCCTAAGATACCATCTCACTCCAGTAAGATTGGCAGCCATTATGAAGTCAAACAACAACAAGTGCTGGCGAGGATGTGGGGAAAAGGGTACTCTTGTACATTGCTGGTGGGACTGCAAACTGGTGCGGCCAATTTGGAAAGCAGTATGGAGATTCCTGGGAAAGCTGGGAATGGAACCACCATTTGACCCAGCTATTGCCCTTCTTGGACTATTCCCTGAAGACCTTAAAAGAGCGTACTACAGGGATACTGCCACATCGATGTTCATAGCAGCACAATTCACAATTGCTAGACTGTGGAACCAACCCAGATGCCCTTCAATAGATGAATGGATATAAAAAAGTGGCATTTATACACCATGGAGTATTATGCAGCACTAAAAAATGACAAAATCATGGAATTTGCAGGGAAATGGATGGCACTAGAGCAGATTATGCTTAGTGAAGCTAGCCAATCCTAAAAAACAAATACCAAATGTCTTCTTTGATATAATGAGAGCAACTAAGAACAGAGCAGGGAGGAAGAGCAGGTAGAAAAGATTAACATTAAACAGGGACATGAGGTGGGAGGGAAAGGGAGAGAAAAGGGAAATTGCACGGAAATGGAGAGATACCCTCATTGTTATACAAAATTACATATAAGAGGTTGTGAGGGGAATGGGAAAATAAACAAGGAGAGAAATGAATTATAGTAGATGGGGTAGAGAGAGAAGATGGGAGGGGAGGGGAGGGGGGATAGTAGAGGATAGGAAAGGTAGCAGAATACAACAGTTACTAATAGGGCATTATGTAAAAATGTGGATGTGTAACCGATGTGATTCTGCAATCTGTATTTGGGGTAAAAATGGGAGTTCGTAACCCACTTGAATCTAATGTATAAAATATGATATGTCAAGAGCTTTGTAATGTTTTGAACAACCAATAAAAAAAAAAAAAAAAACTAACCAAAGACAGAAGTGCAGTGAGGCTGCACAATGGGAACCTGTGACCTAAGCATAGTTAGGTTTCCTGTCAGCTCTGAGCAGGGTGCCTCTTCCGGGCAGGTCCTTATCATTCTTTACCATTTCTTTGGAAACTGGCTATCTTCATGTTTCCAATCTTTGTGATGGGAAGAATAGTAGCCACTACCTTCCAAGCTTTGGGTTTTGCATTCCAGACTTCCCAAGATAGGTCTCTTCTTATATACCCCATCCCAGATTCCCCTGAAGAGACTGACTCCTCAATGAGATGCCCCCAAACAAATCATGGGTCAGAGCAAGATCATTTTAAAATTTTGCATTGGCTCTTTGTTTCAAAATGTGTTCTCTGATAATGATCGGACTTATTCCTACTAAAATGCAGATACCTAATAATAAAGTATAGGAGTACTCCTTTTAGATGTATTTGCATTTAAGTTGGGATCAAAACATGAGCCAAAGCTGTATTTCTCAAACTGAATTCATATTTCTCAAACTGAATGCAAGAAAAGTATTAGAAATTAAAGGGCAGGTTCTTGGGTTTCAGGGAGTGGAGGAAAATAAGAAACCACATTGGTGTGGTTAGAGGTGGGAAACCAATAAAGCTCATAAGGGTTTTGCACTGTCCCTGGCACATAGTAAGAGCAAGGCTTTGTGTTAGCTGCCATTTGTTCCTACAAACATTAACCTTAACCATTTTTACTTCTGAATATTTGAAGGTTGTAATGATGTGTATCTGGTATCTGTTTATTTTTTTTATTTTTTATTTTTTTTTATATTTGCTTTGAATATTTTATTTTTAAAAATAAAGATATTATAGGGCTGGAGATATAGCTCAATTGGTAGAGTGCTTGCCTTGCATGCACAAGGCCCTGGGTTCAATCCCCAGAACCACAAATAAAAAGAAGATATTATAGTTATAGGTGATTCTGCCCTGATACCATTGCATGTTCCTCCTCCTCAAAGATAATGACTATTCTGGTGAACCTAGGTGCATATTCTTCCTGGCTAGTTTTAAAACTACATGTATACACACACATTTATAATATACATCAATCATATACACTTATGACATGTACATGTCTGTTCTTATTGACATGCATTGCTCAATGTTATCATATCAATAAGCTTATTGATTATTAACATCATTGCTTATTACTTGTCTATACATGTGCATATGATTATGTATGTATATGATATATACATATATTATTCACAGACTATATATTCATATGTTCCACTTATACTATGTACTATTTTTGAATGTTCATATTCTTTTCTACTAAATATGTATCTGTCTAGAATTTACTTATGTGTTGGAGTCCTTGTGACTCACTGGAATAGAGTACCCAGCCATCTCTGCCTGATTCTGGACCAACAGGCTCATAGAACTGCCACGCCAGCCCCAGCTGACTGTTTCCTCTCCATTGACGGTCTATGAAGATGTTCCTCTTGCTTGATAATGGGAGAGATGTGCCTTTTCAACTTTTATGTCACGTCTACAAACGTTGCTTGTGTGGATTAGTGTGGGTAGGCAATCTTGAACTGGCATGTCCTTTGTTTTGAATTGCCAAGAGGGGATGAAAGGAATGGTCTAATTTAGTTCTTCATTTAACAACTAGTAGGAACTTGGGCATTGAAGATGGGAGAGTCAAGGAATGATTGCCTCATTAAGATGAGCTGAGAATTGGTGGAATATCAACAAAATCTTGATGGTCGGGGAATTCTTGTTTGAACTTCACAGGGTATCTTGAAGGTTCAAAACCTTTGAATAAAGTAATCTTTATAAGCAAAAATAAATAACTTTAATTATGCATAAATTTTCCTTTTATAATTATTCTGAAACAATTATTCTTGATACCTAGATTTCAAAAAATTATGTATGTTCTATGAACAAGAACATACTGAGCTTTGTGTATGTGCCAGTCACAGTATAAGGAGAAAAAAGACAAGATAGTTAGGGTCCTGTCCTTGTGGAGCTTGAAATTAACTAAATATGCGATCACAGGGCAGCTTTGCACAGCTGGGATAAGTGTTCCTCAGACCCTTCCTTCCATTTTTTCTAGTCACAGACCTTACAATGTCCTCTTCAAGTCTGTGGTTATGTTTTAGCTGATGTGGCATAATTTTATATTTAAAATTTTTCTGATGTACTCAAATTCACCAATCTTCTACAGCTTTTTTCTTTTTGAGTCTTGTTTTAAATTCACAAAAAGCTACAGATGTATCTCCTTCTTTCCCTGCAGGCTCTCACTGAACATGTCACATCCCTTGAGAACCTTCTCCCCAGCCGCCATCATTCTGTGGTTCAGAGCAGCATCCCAGTTCAGGATACTTACCACAATTATTTACTTTTAAAAGTCCATCATCCCAACTACACTACGAACTCTACAGGGAGCCTGTCTATTTTACTTTGTTTCTAGTCTTTGCTGTCCTCAGCCCCTACACAATGCCTTGCTCATAGCTGAAACTTAGCAAATATTTACTGAATGAATATGAATAAGTGAACTAATAAGGGAGGAGTTAAAAGGAAGAAGGCGATGCAGAGGGACCAATCTGCCAAGACCTTGAGGGTGGGAGGGATGTGGCACAGTGACCAAGTGGCTGCAGGTATCTACTCTATTTGTGATGACTGAGAATGCCAACTTGAGGATTTCTTTTTCTTTTCTTCTTTTTTTTTTTTTTTGGTTTTCTTTTTTTTTTTTTATTGGTCGTTCATAACATTACATAGTTCTTAATACATCATATTACACGGTTTGATTCAAGTGGATTATGAACTCCCGCTTTTACCCCGTATACAAATTGCTGTATCACATCAGTTACCCTTCCATTGATTGACATATTGCCTTTCTAGTGTCTGATGTATTCTGCTGTCTGTCCTATTGTCTACTATCCCCCTCCCCTCCCCTCCCCTCCCCTCCCCTCCCCTTTTCTCTCTCTACCCCTTCTACTGTAAATCATGTCTTCCATTTGTATTCTCTTGACTTACCCCTCCTTACCTCTTATATGACATTTTGTATAACCCTGAGGATCGCCTTCCATTTCCATGCAATTTCCCTTCTCACTCCCTTTCCCTCCCACCTCTCATCCCTGTTTACTGTAAATATTCTTCTCAAGCTCTTCGTCCCTACCCTGTCCTTGTTTACACCCCTTATATCAAAGGAGTCATTTGGTATTTGTTTTTTAAAGATTGACTAGCTTCACTTAGCATAATCTGCTCTAATGCCATCCATTTCCCTCCAAATTCTATAATTTTGTCATTTTTTAATGCAGAGTAATACTCCATAGTGTATAAATGCCACATTTTTTTTATCCATTCATCTATTGAAGGGCATCTAGGCTGGTTCCACAGTCTTGCTATCGTGAATTGAGCTGCTATGAACATCGATGTAGCAGTGTCCCTGTAGCATGCTCTTGTTAGGGCTTTAGGGAATAGACCGAGAAGGGGAATAGCTGGGTCAAATGGTGGTTCCATTCCCAGCTTTCCGAGAAATCTCCATACTGCTTTCCAAATTGGCTGCACCAATTTGCAGTCCCACCAGCAATGAACAAGAGTGCCCTTTTCCCCGCATCCTCTCCAGCACTTATTGTTGTTTGACTTCCTAATGGCTGCCAGTCTTACTGGAGTGAGATGGTATCTTAGGGTAGTTTTGATTTGCATTTCTCTGACTGCTAGCAATGGTGAGCATTTTTTCATGTACTTGTTGATTGATTGTATGTCCTCCTCTGAGAAGTGTCTGTTCAGGTCCTTGGCCCATTTATTGATTGGGTTATTTGTTATCTTATTGTCTAATTTTTTGAGTTCTTTGTATATTCTGGTTATTAGGGCTCTATCTGAAGTGTGTGGAGTAAAGATTTGTTCCCAGGATGTAGGCTCCCTGTTTATCTCTCTTATTGTTTCTTTTACTGAGAAAAAACTTTTTAGTTTGAGTAAGTCCCATTTGTTGATTCTATTTGTTAACTCTAGCGCTATGGGTGTCCTATTGAGGAATTTGGAGCCCGATCCCACAGCGTGTAGATCATAACCAACTTTTTCTTCTATCAGATGCCGTGTCTCTGATTTAATATCAAGCTCCTTGATCCATTTTGACTGGTATCTGTTTAATATAAGGATGTGTATTTAATACAAGGACGTATGCCTGTTACCATTTAGTTATTTTACAACACATTTTATTAATACAGTTTGTTTTTGAAAAAATAGAATCAACTGCATAAAAGGATAGGAGTTTTGAAGCATTGTTTAAATTATTGACTTACCAAGAAAGGGAAAGAAAATAGAAATGGAGGACATAAGTGTTATTTTTGCTATAGATCTTTGGAGACTTGTGCAGTTACTAAATACACTTTTAAAAATTGGGAACAATGCTGGGTGCATTGGTGCCTGCCTGTAATCCCAGTGGCTTGGGAGGTTGAGACAGGAGGATCGCGAGTTCAAAGCCAGCTTCAGCAATGGCGAGGCACTAAGCAACTCAGTGAGACCCTATCTCCAAATAAAATAGAAAATAGGGCTGGGGATGGGGCTCAATGGCTGAGTGCCCCTGAGTTCAATCCCTGCTACTGCCCTGTGCTCCTCTCCTCAAAAAAAGTTGGGAATATTAGCATATCAAGTTGTCATTCTTTTTTTTTTAAGTAATTTTTTAGTTGTCAATGGACCTTTATTTTATTTATTTATATGTGGTGCTGAGGATGGAACCCAGGGCCTCACGCATGCCAGGCAAGTGCTGTACCACTGAGCCACAAACCCAGCCCCAAGTTATCATTTTCTTTTTAAATTTAATTAACTACTAGCCACTCTGTTTTGTTGTATGTTTTATTTTGTGTTGACATGGGTGAAAGCAGTGGGAGAAGGAATGCTCTTTCTCTTCACAGTCTTGTAAAGGGTGTATCATTTTGGCACTTGTTGTCTATGGTCATGTGAATATTCTTTGTGTGGCCCTCCATTTTATGAAGATTTCTACTTAAAGGCATCTTTATTTGTATCAATATATTTGTAAGATGACTGTGGCTGCTTAGTAGCACCCTAAGACATTTAATATTCTTTTAGAAAAATATCTATGACTAATTAAGAGAAATGTGGAGCTTAGGAGGAAGTCCTACTCATGAACATTTTATCCCAGTTTGGTCAAACAGCAACAATCGCCTGAACATTCTGTGTGTGTGTGTGTGTGTGTGTGTGTGTGTACACATGTGGGTGTATGCTTTATGTGAATGAAAAAGAAGGCCACTGCCCTCCTTAAGTGTTTGTAATTAGAAAGTGTTAGACAGTATAAATGATATAGAAGGAAGGTAGGAAATGGGGGAAAAAATCTAAAACATAAGTTCTCAAGCTATTCAGTTAATTCTTTGTATGTATTGAGAAGGACCTCAAAAAGCCTATCCTAAAATCATACTTTAAAAGTACAGATTCAGTATTTTTTGACTGAATGAATAATTTTTGTGGATGTCTGTATGTTTAATTAAAGTGTAAGTTAATAAATTATTTGATTTTGAAACATATAGGGAAAGAAGTACAGATTTCAAATTTTTTCTTTGCTTTTTTTTTAACATGATCATTTTTGAGTTTTCTTATAAAAATTGGGATATTTTGATGCTTCCCCCTCTAAATAGCAGAAATAATTTATGGTCTTTCTCCCTTCTATACAACTTTATTCCCTTTCTTTTTTCCTATCACATAATTTTTGACCTTTCAAATTGGTTATATTTAGTCTTATTGCATGTTTTGTAGGAAATAAATCATGTATCATGTTTGTTTTTCTCCCTGAATATCTTTAGCTGTTTCTTGATTATTTATAACGGGCCCATGAAATGTTTCAGAGTCCCATAGGAATGAATTCTTTGTACTCAATTCTCAATCAGTTGTGTTTCAAAATTCAAACCTTTTTAAAAAAAATTTTTTTCAGTTGTTGAATGACCTTTGTTTGTTTGTTTGTTTGTTTATATGGGGTGCCGAGGATTGAACCCAGTGCCTCACACAGGCCAGGCAAGCTATCTACCCTGAGCCACAACCACAGCCCTCAAAATAGACGAGTGGATAAAAAAAATGTGGCAGCTATACACAATGGAGTATCTGGATGTTTTCCCTTGGTATAATGTTTTCAAAGTTCAACAATATTGTAGCATATATCAAAACCTTATTTTTTTAAATAGCAGATTAATATTCCATTGTATGTTTGTATCCCATTTTATTTATGCATTTATCTGTTGATGGACACTTGGGTTATAGCCACCTTTTGCTATTGGGAAAAGTGCTGCTAATAACATTGATTTATATTTATATTTATATATATATAAATTATATGCACCCACATATATGTATATATATTTATATGTATTTACATTTATACATATTTGATTCCCTGTTTTAGTTCCTTTTTTCGTTTGTTTTTTACATATTTTTATTTATATATAACAGAAGAATGCATTACAACTCTTATTACATATTTAGAACTCAATTGTTCATATCTCTGGTTGTATACATAGTATACTTACACCAATTTGTGTTCTCATACTTTGGATAATAATGATCATCACATTCAACCACCATTAATTACCCACTGCCGCCTCCCTTGCCTTCCCACCCCTCTGCCCTA
This sequence comes from Urocitellus parryii, assembly GCF_045843805.1. Classification (NCBI taxonomy): domain Eukaryota; kingdom Metazoa; phylum Chordata; class Mammalia; order Rodentia; family Sciuridae; genus Urocitellus; species Urocitellus parryii. Next base: position 73,933,029 of record NC_135540.1, on the reverse strand, counting down.
TCTAGAGTTTGTCTATTCTTCCCATGCTTCCCCTCCCTATCCCACTATGAATCAGCTTCCTTATATATGCACACATGTATATTATATCTTATATCAAAGAAAACGTCTGGCACCTGTTTTTTGCGGGGATTAGCTAACTTCACTTAGCATTATCTTCTCTAACTCCATCCATTTACCTGCAAATGCCTTGATTTTATTCTCTTTTATTGTTGAGTAATATTCCATTGTGTGTATATGCCACATTTTTTTTTATCCATTCATCTATTGAAGGGCATTTAGGTTGATTCTACAGTTTACCTATTGTAAACTGTGCTGCTATAAACATTGATGTGGCTGTGTCCCTGTAGTATGCTGTTTTTAAGTCCTTTGGGTATAGACCGAGGAGAGGGATGGAGAGACCCAGAATAGCTAAAGCAATCCTTAGCAGGAAGAGTGGTGCAGGTGGCATCACTATACCAGACCTTAAACTGTACTACAGAGCAATAATAGCAAAAACAGCATGATATTGGCACCAAAAACAGACTGGTAGACCAATGGTACAGAATAGAGGACATAGAGACTAACCCACAAAACTACAATTATCTTATATTAGACAAAGGTGCCAAAAACATGTATTGGAGAAAAGACAGCCTCTTCAACAAATGGTGCTGGCAAAACTGGAAATCCATATGCAACAAAATGAAATTAAACCCCTGTCTCTCACCAAGCACAAAACTCAACTCAAAATGGTTCAAGAATTTAGGAATACAACCAGAGACACTGCTTCCAATGGAAGAAAAAGTAGGCCCTAATCTCTATCATGTGAGATTAGGCCCTAACTTCCTTAATAAGACTCCTGTGGCACAAGGATTAAAATCAAGAATTAATAATTGGGATGGAGTGAAATTAAAAAGTTGCTTCTCAGCAAAAGAAACAATCTGTGAGGTGAGTAGGGAGCCTACATCTTGGGAGCAAATCTGTATCCCTCACGCATCAGATAGAGCACTAATCACTAAGGTATATAAAGAACTGAAAAACCCTGACACCAAAAATCAAATAACCCAATCAATAAATGGGCCAAGGACCTGAAGAGACACTTCTCAGAGGATGATGTACAATCAATCAACAAACACATGAAAAAATGTTCATCATCACTAGCAATTAGAGAAATGCAAATCAAAACCACTCTAAGATTTATCTCACTCCAGTCAGAATGGTAGCTATTATGCATATAAACAACAATAAGTATTGGTGAGGATGTGGGGAAAAAGGAACTCTCATACACTGCTGGTGGGACTGCAAATTGGTACAGCCAATATGGAAAGCAGTATGGAGATTTCTTAGAAAATTGGGAATGGAACCACCATTTGACCCTGTTTTTAGTTGTTTAGAAAGCAGAATTACTGCATCATATGATAACTACTTAACTTTTTGAAGATCCACAAAACTTGTTTTTCATGGTGACAGATACATTTTACATACCACCAGTAAAGCACAAGGATTTCACCTTTTTTATATCCTGGCTAGCCACCTGTTAGTTTCCATTGTTTGGTTTATAATCATTCTGGAGAATATGAGATGGTATTTCATTGAGGTTTTGATGTGCATTTCCTCAGTGAGTAGATAATATTGAGCATTTTTTAATTGTGCTTCTTTGGTGAAATGTCTATTCCTTTTTTCATTTTTAAATCGATTTGTCTTTTTGTTGTTGAATTGTAGGAGTTCTTTATGTACTCTGGATGTTAAGCCCTTATTAGGCATAGAAGTTACAGAGACTTGCTCTTGTTTTGTCTTTTTTTTTTTTTTCTGTTGATAATGTCCTTTGTTGATAGTGTCCTTTGATATACCAAAATCTTTAATTTTCCTCAAGACCTGCTCATCTATTCCCTAATTCCTATTATTTTTCCCTGTTTGCTTATATATGTAAGTATGTATGTATGTATGTATGTATGTATGTATGTATTTTTGTGGAGTCAAAACCAGGGCCTTGCAGATCCTAGGTGAGTATCTGTCACTGAGCTACCAACATGCCTAGTCCTTAAGTTAATTTTTACATGTGGATATTTCAGTTTTATCAGTAACATTTTATTTTAAGGAGACTGTCCCTTCCCTTTGTTGAAAATTAATTTGCCATACCATGTGAGGGTTTTATCTAGGTTCTCTGTTCTATTTCATTCGTCTATATGGCCATTTTTATGCCAATACTACATGTTTTTGATTACTGAAAAATGATTTATTTTTAACTGGCTATTTTATTACTCTTAATGTATTCCTTTAAAAATATTTATATGCTTAAATTCTGCTTTTAATAGTTTTTAATAGTTTTTAATAGTTTGATTTAGTTGATTTAGTTCAAAAAGAATTACAAATTTAGAACGAATACTGATGCAGTTATGCAAGAAAAAGTAATGTTAAATATGGCAAAATTTTACTTATTTGATTGTTATTATATTTTCTTTGGAAATTATATATTGGGGAGAAAAAGACAAAAATGATCACTTCATACTTCCTACTTGATTACAGAAAGAATACCAGAATAAAAAAGACCAATTATTTGCATGTCAAGCAAATGATCCTTTAATTTAATGTTACATGTCACTTTTATTTTAGAACCAGAAGTAATTTACTTGCATAAATTCTTCAGGGACTTCAAAAAAGAAAATCGCTGATATTTGGGGAGGAATGTGTTCAGTAAGGAGCTAGCAGTGACAAACTCTTACAGCCAGACCAGATTGACTGTTTAGGCTTTTTTTATGTGATAAATATCTAACTGATTTTGTGTCATTTCAGACTCAATAACGATTAAAAAATTGGGAGACTATACAATGTCATTTTCTTTTACTTTATTAATGCACAATTTTAATGTTTTTAATACTACATTATAGTTCTAGAGTTCATTTGGACATATTTTACGTTTGGATAAATTTTGCTCCATTTCAATTCCGAGTTATTACACTTTTCCACCTCTCCTTCCATCCTCTGTTCCCCTTCTTGTCGGTCTTTCTTCTGTTTATTTATTGTTTTTATTAAAATTGGTACTTTATAGATAGACAAAGATAGAATTCACTATGGTATATGCATATGTGTGCATAGCATAGTTTGGTCAATTTTCTTCTGCAGTTACTCCCTTTTCTAGTCTCTGCTCTCTCCCCCTTCTTCTACATCATTGATCTCCCTTCTATTTTCATGGGATTCCCACGACTCCTGCTGTTTTTTCTTACTTTGATCTAGCTTCTGCATATGAGAGAAAATATTTGATTCTTGACTTTAAGATACAGTTGATCAACAAATATATGAAAAAATGTTCAACATCTTTAGCAATCAGAGAAATCCAAATCAAAACTACTATAAGATTTCATCTCCAGTCAGAATGGCAGTTATTAAGAATACAAACAACAATTAGTGTTGATGAGGATGTGGTGAAAAAGGAACACTCATATATTGCTGGTGGGACTGCAAATTGGTGCAATCACTCTGGAAAGCAGTATGGAGATTCCTTAGAAAACTTGGAATGGAACCACCATTTGACCCAGCTATCCCACTCCTCAGTTTATACCCAAAGGACTTAAAAACAGCTTACTGGGACACAGCCACATCAATGTTCATAGCAGCACAATTCACAATAGCTAAATTGTGGAACCAATCTAGATGTCTTTCAATAGATAAATAGATAAAGAAACTGAAGTGTATATACATATAGATAGATAGATAGATAGATAGATAGATAGATAGATAGATAGATATGGAATATTACTCAGCATTAAAATCATGGCATTTGTAGGTAAATGGATGGAGTTGGAGAATATCATGCTAAGTGAAGTAAGCTAATCCTAAAAAACCAAAGGCTGAATGTTTTCTCTGATAAGTGGATGCTGATCCATAATGGGGGTTGGGGGGAGCATGGGAGAAATGGAGGAAAGATGGATAGGGCAAAGGGAAGGGAGGGGAAGGGAGGAGGCAGAGTAGGAAAGATGGTGGAATGAGATGGACATCATTACCCTAGGTACACATATTAAGACGCAAATAGTGTCACTCTATTTTGTGTGCAACCAGAGAAATGAAATATTGTGCTTTATTTGTGTACTGTGAACTGAAATGCATTCTGCTATCATTTATAACAAATTACAATAATTAGGATAATTTTTTTTTAATATTTATTTTTTAGTTCTCGGCGGACACAACATCCTTGTTGGTATGTGGTGCTGAGGATCGAACCCAGGCCGCACGCATGCCAGGCGAGAGCGCTACCGCTTGAGCCACATCCCCAGCCCAGGATAATTTTAAAAAGAGTCTGGGTTATTTCATATAATATGTTGTTCTCCATTGGGATAGCTGGGTCAAATGGTGGTTCCATTCCAAGTTTTCTAAGGAATCTCCATACTGCTTTCCAGAGTGATTGCACCAATTTGCAGTCCCACCAGCAATATATGAGTGTTCCTTTTTCACCACATCCTCATTTATCGGCAAATACTATAATTTCATTCTTCTTGATGGCAGAGTAAAACTCCATTGTGTGTATATGCCATATTTTCTTTATCCATCATCTGACAGGCACCTAGACTGAGTTACAACTTGACTTTTGTGAATTGCACTGCTATAAACATTGATATGCCTATATTACAACAATGTGGTGATTTGGGTTCTTTTGGATAAATACCAAGAAGTGGGATAGCTGGATTATAAGATGGTTCTATTCCTAGTCTTTTGCGGAATCTCCATACTGCTCCATCGAGTTTTCCAGAGTGATAATATAATTTGCAGTCACACCAACAGTGGATGAGTGTACCTTTCCCCCCACATCCTCACCAGCATGTATTATTTGAAGTCTTAATAGCTGCTAATATCTTAGATTTGATAAAATGTAATAGACTTCCACTGCAGGTCTCTAGTTGTTGAATAGATGTGTGGTAATTTATGCCTATATAAAGTAAATAATTCATTTATAAAAATTATACCATTTTTTTCCCCATTTGTACCTTGTTATGTGTACCATAGAGGTCACCACAGTTTTTCTCCAAAGGACCTGTCTTAGTCCATTGGTTTGCTCTAACGAAAACAACATAGACTCACAGTTCTTCATGTGGGAAGTTCAAGATTGAGGCAAGATAGGTGGGGTATCTGTTTAGAGTCCTCTTCCACACAGAGAGCTGTTATCACTGTGATCTCATGTGGTGGAAGCTGCAAAGGTGCTTCCTCGGGCTTCTTTTTTGTTGTTGTTGTTTTAAACATTTTTATTAGTTATAGGTAGACACAATGGCTTTATTTTATTTATTTTTTATGTGGTGCTGAGAATCGAACCCAGTGCCTCACACATGCTAGGCAAGTGCTCTACCACTGAGCCACAACCCCAGCCCCCTCAGACTTCCTTTATAAGGGCATTAATTCCATTCCTGAAGACTCCACTCTCGCCTGCCCAAGGTTTCATCTCCTAATATCATCACCTTGAGGACTGAGATTTTAATATGTGAATTAGGGGCAGGGGCCACAAATATTTAGACCACAGCAAAGCCTTATATTAAGTTTATTAGGCTTTGCTAGCCATAAGGTCTCTTTTGCAGCAACTCAACTTTACTACTGTAGCACAAAAGCAGCCTTAGACAATATCAATGACCATTGCTGTGTCCTAATAAAACTTTATTTACAAAACAGATACCAGGCTGAATTCAGCTTACAGACTGTACTTTGCCCACCCCAAGCAGAACACACAGTGATGAGATCACATCTGAAACATTTATGCCCAGAGCCTTTATATTCTATGGTTTAAGCTAACTGAAAAACTATTAGGAGGTTAGCAAATCAGTTTTTTAAAAAAATATTATACCCGAGAGTAATAGTTTAATTCAGCTTTCGGCCTTAATTGTCAGAGTTGGCACCAGAAATTTTCCACATTTGAATCCATGCTAATAAAGTTTTTTGTTTTTTGAATTAGATAACCCAGTGACATCATTGGGTGCACTACTGCTGGAGTCTGACTGCCTGATTTACATAGGTTCTACCACTAACTAGCCTGTGACCTTGGGCTAATTACTTCTCTACTGTTTTGTCCCTTTTGTACTGCTGAAACAATACCTGAGACTGGGTAATTTATAAACAGTTGGAGTTTATTTGCCTGGGAAGTCCAAGTGCATGGGATTCGCATCTGTCAAGGGCTGCCATGCTACATCATAAAATGGCAGAATGACATCACGTGACCAGAGAAACAATTTATTTTTTAAAAAACCTTTTCCCCAGACTTATGACATTAATCCTTTTTTAAGGTTGAGCTCTCATGGCCTAAAAACTTCTTTAAAAGTCTCCACCTCTTAATACTGTTACAGTGGCAATTAGAATTTAGCATGAGTTTCAGAGGAGGCACTCAAACTCTAGGTCTCAATTTTTTCTTTTGTAAAACGTGGATAAAAATAGTGTTTATGTCATAAGTTTGTTGTGAGGATAAAATGAGTACTTAGAACTTAAATATATAAATAAAATGCTACTTCAAGCATAAAATATGAGCTATTGAAAAGTATTTCTGTTGCTTTTGAGTTGATTAGAATAATTTGCATTTTAAAATAATAAAAATAAAATGATAAAAGGAGTTCATAGAGAATACTATTTCCTTCTCCTCCACCACTACTACTGTGAATATATTTAAAATACAAAATGCCAGTCTTTTCTTTGTGTTTACCTATGGCAACTCTGTAGTATCTGGCTCTCAGTGAATGTTAATTAATAAATAAATTAAGATGTGTATTTATCTCAAGATTCTAATTTTCCAATCATTCTGTTTTCTGTAAGACCCATTTTTTGGTTTAATTCAGAGAAAGTGATTTGTTGCTCATTTTAAAATATGTTCTTTGCTATTCTGCTATGAAATAAAATAATCTGTGAATTGTTCTTAAGCTTTTTATTATTTACCTCACTTTCAATGCCTCCTAGTGATCTTTCGAATAGAGAATACCGTAGTTATGTGCAAATATATTGTACTTTGTTAGATCTTATAATAGGCTGGGTCGATAAGTGGCATATTAAAAAGATTATTAAAAACTGATCATAAGCTGGGGATTGTAGTTCACTGACAGAATGCTTGCCTAGCATGCATAAGGGCCTGGGTTCAACAAGTGCCACAAAAAATAAAGAAAGAAAGGAATAAATTGATCATACCATATTTTGGCTTCAATTTTTCTACTGTATTATAAGAAAATTTCTTTATTTTAGTAATAAGAAGGAAATGCCTCGCTGGTCAGCCTATTTTTATTTATATATATATATATATATATATATATATATATATATATATATATATATATATATATATATATTATAACTGTTAGATAGAACCATAAAAATTACCCTTTCTGATGTAACAAAAATGACAATTTCGTTTGACTAAATCTAATAGAAAACAATAATTTTTTTTCTTAAGATTTTTATATTTTTTGTGATTTGGGCTGAATTTAGCAGTTTGTGACTTTTTGTTCAATAACCTAATTAACTTTTTCATTTTTAAATCCTGATAATACACAGAACTACAAGTGCATGGTTAGAAGTTATATGTTATGCCTGGAATAGTCTGATATCAAGTATAGAAAAAAGTTTACATATGTTCTCTCTAGATCTGACAATAAATATGAGAGGGAGAAATTCATGGCAGGGGCAGGATATAAATTTATATTATGATTTAGCGTTGGAGTCACATTGTTTCATTACCTACATTTTATATGTTAGAAGTTGAGTCCTCATTCCAGTGGAACTGAGATAGATTTTTCCTCTTGAAGGTAGAAGTATGGATTAATCTGCTGACATTTTTAAAGCACCACAAAATGCTTGGGACTTTTGGAAGTACTTTCTGTCATTATGAAAAATTCATTTTCTCTTTAAAGTTTGTTCTCTTTATTGTGGATATTTATGATTTTCAAAAGATTAGATGTATATTTTAACTTGAGAGTTAATCTGTGAATTATACGCAATCGAAGCTACTGTCTGAATGTTTTGGCTTTTACAGAGATCTTAACTTTTTTCTAGTTTTTAATGTTTAATTTTTTTAAACAACTCACTGGATTATAAAATATGTAAGTAATTTACAAATTGCTTTTATTATTAATCCTGTGAAAATACCAAGCCCTTATTCTTGTTTTCTCTCATTATTATATTGTATTTACCAGATTTCTTTTTTAATAATTCTGAGTGACAGTTTTCAGATTTCTGATGGGTATTCTGTAGGCCTGCTCGCCAAAAGAAAATTGCAGCCTGTGTGCAAAGCTCAGACATGTATCAGAAGCTCACAGTGTGTACATGGAGTAAGATGCCAGATTTTCTTGATAGCTTGCAGATGGGAAAGAGCTTTGAGAGCAGAGTGAGAAAACTTGAGTTTGTGAAAAGGGCTGACAACCATGATATAAACCACACCTTTATACTTATGGCTAATCTGGAGAGTAGAGTGAAGATATTCTGAGATAACTTGAATTGCAGTATTTCTTCATGTAGTGTGTCGTGTTTGACAGGGAAAATATTGCATTCAGGACTGTATATTCACCCCTCTGTGATATCAGTCTGTCAAACTGTGTAAAAAAATCACAGAGAAACACTGGTTTATTGATTTATTGCCCTATAGCAAATCAAAAATTAGACCAAGATATGTAAGAAATAAATTTTTAAAAAATTAGACCAAAACTCAAAAGAATATAGTGACCCAGCTCACAATTTCTGATCTGAGCTTTCTTGGCAAACTAGCATTCTTTGCTCTGAATTTGTAGAGCTTGTTTCCTTTTTAGTTGTTTTGTTTTTTGAACTATCTGCTATTGAACTCCCAGGTTGAAACTAATGTCCACTCTGATGGTAGTTAGAGGTGGTGAGGCCATGAGGTCTCTTCCCTGGGGAATGGATGATGGTCCTTATAAAATGCTTCACTACAGCATTTGTCTCTTACCCTTCCAGTTTTCCACCATGTGAATATACAGTGTCCTTCACCTGCAGAGGATGTGGTAACAAGGCACATCATAGAAGCAGAGAGGAATCTTCCCCAGATAGCTGTTCTCAGAGCAGCTACTCTTCTGTATATGAAAGCAGGCAGATCATCTGTTTCATTGGTCAAAGCTAGACCTTTTCAGCACAAGCCACACTTGGAGTGTTTATCCATAATAGGAGTTCAACTGCAGGATCATGTCTTTGTTTTGCACAAGCTCCTGATGCTGATGGCAACTCAACTGTTAAATCTTGGGTTTATACACAGCAAATATCCTTGGAATTCTTGGAAGATTGCTGTTTGTGTTTGCCTGTGAGATGGTAAAATTTGTTGTGGTTCCCTTAACACGAAAACCAGGATTTGGAATTAAAAGGAAGGCAAAACATTGGATATACCAATAGCTAATAAAATGGAGTTGATGAATAAAGCAAAGGAGGTATAATCTGCTTAGATTTATTTTTTCTTTTCTGAAAAAGCAATAAAGACCCAGAAACATCTTAACTTCAGGGAGGTGGGAAGAACATTTTATACTAATAGTAGTCCAGCTTGTCTTGATGTGATGTTGAATAATTGTATCCAGGGGTGGAAAGTGTTACTATTGATAATGGTATGTGTTTTTTGTTTGTTTCTGTTTTTTAAGAGGTATCATTTTTGGAAAACAAGCGCTTTCCTACCTTGTAGTGACTTGGCCATAGGCAATTGAAGTGTTGGTTTGACAGTTGAACATAATCTTCTTGGATCATCAAATAAAAGTCAAAGATCATTTTCCTAGAACGTGTGTATCCATAAGTTTCAGATATTAATTTAATCTCAAGACAGTCTGTCCAATATAACTTTCTGCAATATTGAAATGTTCTATATCGGTTTTGTCCAACACAATAGTTACTAACCATGCTTCAAATGTGGCTCTTACAATTGAGAAACTAGATTTTTTATTTATATAATTAAATTAATTTGAATTAATATTTAAATAGCCACATATAGATAGTGGTTGCCATGTGGTACAATCTAGGCTTAAGCTTTTCCATACCCTTTAAGTTAGAATCCCTATAAAAGACATCTTATTCGGAGTTTGATTCATTTACCTCACTTCGGGTTGTTTGCAGTTAAGCAGTAGTCATTTTATTTTGACTGTTCAGTTAAATTTTACCTCTGAATGTGTAGCCTCTTTGTTATTCAGGGGCATTTTGAGTATTTAAGTTTTCAGTATTTGGCCGTGTTTGTTCCATATACACCATCTATAATAGATTTGTCTTTAGCTGTTAGACTTGTCCAGACAGTGTGAGATGAATAGCTGTTGAGTGCTATATTGTGGAAATTCCAGTGTCACTTTGTCTTGCTTTAGTAACACTCTTGGTGATTTAGAGCCAGTTTCCCCCAAGTATTTTTAATTTGCATATCCCATACTTGAACATTGTTAATAACAGATAATTATTATAATTTATAATTATTAAGTGTGACCTTCATAAAATATGATCTTATATTTTTATGGCTGTGATTCTTAACTCTAGATGCATGTTATAGTCAATTGGGGACCTTCTGTAGCCATGCTGGCATTCCAGCCCTAGAGATTCTGATTTGAATGGGTGGGTTCTGGCATCAAGAGTGTTTTTTAAAACTCCCTAGTTGATTGTAGTATCTTGCCAGGGTTGAAAATCCCTTAAATATGAGATAATTAATGAAGCTACGCTATCTGTATGGAGCAAAATATTCTGAATCAAAGACTAATTTATGATTTTCCCCCCTCCCCTTTCTAGTTGGAGCCCAGATTTCAAGTCTTGAGTAAAGTACCAGCAGGGGAATGGGCCCTATTGTGCTCACATTCAGAACCTGTTACCCAAGGAGTGCCCTAAAGGTCAGTTTATGGGAAGAGAAATTAGTGGGGTTTTATTTTTAATCTTTAGTACATTGAAATTATTGATAAATTAAGACTTTAAATTACTTATGAGTAGAAGGCTTTTTAAATTGACTTGGTGTATAGCACTACTATTATAAATTTGGCTAGTATATTATTTTGGAAATTTATGGTCCATCTTCTTGAGAATTATATTTTTAATAGGCTTTTTAAAGGAGACTATGTATTTTACACACACCCACATGTTTACACACAGCTTGTGTTTATAAAGCTATTCAAGAAATTAATAATGATGGTCATGGGGAGAGAATTGGACCTCTTGCTTTATAATTATTTGAATTCACAAATTCAGTGCTTTTGATAAAAGATTTTTACTTTTACTGTGTCTTTTAATATCCATGCTTATACTAAATGGCAAATTTTTTCAATGGCTAAATCACTTTTAAATTATTATCAGCATGTTTGTAGTCTATTCTATTTGGAAAACAAAAAACAGCCTCACAGTCCTAGAAATCAAGGGTCTGTGTTGATTTGTTTTGAATGTATTATATAGGTGCATCCATCTGCTTTTCCTCTTTCAAACCCAAGGCCTGGGTTTTATTTTGCTTTACATTTTCTCATGACCTATTTATTTCTCCCTGGCCAAATTTGTCTGTTTTTGTCTTTCACACTAATTCCTAGAATAAATACTATTCCAACTTAGTTAATGGCACTGACATTCTTGTAGTCACACAAGCTGGAATCCTCTTCATCTTTTCCTTTGATTGTAAAAGACTGAAAGACCAGTTCCCAGATTGTTAATCCTGTGTTAGTGACATTACTTGTGTTCTCTCACAGCACTATGCCCACCCTTACTCCCACTGGCACAACCTTTGTCACTGAAGCATCATTAAAATACATCTGTCCCATATTTCTCACGGTGCTTAAAATATTTTCTCAACTTATATTTCTCTTCTCTTTTATATGATTTTGTTAGTCTAATATGTGAGGCCTTCTGTGATCTGCTGTGACTACTTTATACAAGTCTCTTCTGTAGCATTTCCTCAAGTTCACTCTGTGTTCTTTCTGTGCTGAACTACTCAGAACACAGCAGCATGTCTTGTGATTTTTGCTCTGTACACATACAGTCTGTTTGCTAGAAATACAGTCCAGCCCATTGTCAGCTGAATGAACTTCTGTTCAGTTTCCAAGATTTAGTTCAAGTGTCACCTTCTGTATTGATGGTTCGAGTTAACACTTTCCTCTTCTTTGATTCTGCTTCACAGCCCCTTCTCTGTCTTCATAGCATCTCATTTACTTGTGTATTATTATTTATTAAAGCATTTATTATGGTGCTTGTGTTATATCCTAGCTTGACCATAAGCCCCTCTGATCCATTTATTTTTCTATCACTGGTATATAATAGAGTACTTAGATGCAAAAAGTGTTACTGATTGAATAAGAAAATAAAAGTTAACACGTACATGTTTTTATATTCTTGCTTTATAATTATTTGAGCTCACTAATTCAGTGTTTTTGGTGAGACTAAATTTTATATTCATCATAAAGGGTTTACTGGTTTGCTCTATAATAGAGACTATTTAAGTGTTGACATTTTTTAAAGTACCTTCAGATGATGCAGAAGAATGCTTTTCATGAAAATCACTTATGTAGATAATTTAAGTATTATTCAAAGCAGAAACCAAAGAAAGCTTTTATCAATATAACCAGAGCTTATGTGCTTGAAAGTAATAATATTGTATTTATTTAAAATATATTGAGGTGTTTTGATGTTTTTATTCTCTTTACTGCATTTTCATTTGGATATTGATATTATCTGCTGTTAACATTTCATAGGTTGAATGTAAGATTATGGTAGAAATTTATTTTGATTTTCAAGTTTATATTTTTTAATAGATACAATATTCCAGTATTTAGAGTCAATTCTGTGCGAAAAGGATTTAAAACAATAGTTATAAGTCTGTCGATCTTGGTGGTCGAGAATTTCACAGATTTTCAAATACGAAAATCTAGAGACTGGGCTGGGGTTGTGGCTCAGCGGTAGAGCACTCACCTAGCATGTTCAAGGCCTTGGTTTTGATCCTCAGCACCACATAAAAATAAATAAATAAAATCAAGATATTGTGTTCAACTACATCTAAAAAATAAACATTAAAAAAGAAATCTAGAGAGTAGAAAATAAATAAATTGAGAAATTTAAGTTCTATCCATCTATAGATATACATATTCCAACACCCTATAGTAGATAAGGAAAATAGTTGCATTTAGAGAATGAAGGTATTTGTATTCCATTCTTCTTCCTGATACTAACTGAACATAACTAAAAGAATAGGGAAGAAATCTTTTAACATTAGTAAGTGAGAAGAAAATTAGTCCTAAGACTCAGACTGGAAAAATTGCAGTGAACACCCAGAATTTGAGAACAAATTAAGAAAGTGTATAAATATCTACAGGTCATAAACATGGCACAGAACTCTTTTACAGGCAGTATGGGTACTGCTAGTGGCAGGTAAGGTGAGACTGCAGGAAAAGACACAGATGTGTCTTTCTTTTGTTTTTACTCCTGCTGATAACAGAGTGAAGAAGTGACAAAGTAGAGGAGGTAGAGTACAGAGCTATGCTCTTGGCATCAGTTGATGCCAGGCAGCTAAGAAGAATAAACACTGACTCTCACAGCGCAGACGATCTGCAAGTTAACACTTTTCTCTCACTCTGCTTCAGCAGCACTGGCTTCATCATAACTCTAGCCAGGCCAGTCATGAGTCTGTGGTTTTGCTTGTCCTTCAGCCTGGAATTTCCTTCCCATAGAAAGTCTTAAGCATAGTTCAGCATTTCTCTTCTGATGTTAACTCCTCCAAGAAGCATTCCTTCACTTTGCAAACTTAAACCGCAGCCCTGGAAACATTTTGCTTTCAAAGCTTATGGCCATCTCACCACCAGGCACATATTAATTTCTTTTTTTTCCTCTCCCCCATTAGAATCTAAGCTTCGAAAGGACATAAGTTTTAGTGAATTTCTATTCCACTCTGTTCCTAGCAACTTAAACATTGCTTAGCATATAATGGTCACATACTAAATATTTGTTAAATAAATTATTAAAGTAACACATGAACATACATGCAGGTCTTCCATTAGCACAGAATTCCTGTACCAGATGTAAACTGAGAATTCTATGAAAAGAATTGTCAGCCAACAGCACAAGATCCTTGTTTTGATCTTTATTCATATAAAATAACCACAAAAAACAATGATATGAGATAAATATTTGAACATTTGATATTTATTATTAAAGAATGATAGTTGCTTGTTTTAGTATGAAAATTATGCTGTTATTTTTTTTCTAGCTGTCCTTTATCTTTGGAGATGACATGCATACACACTTTTATATGATGGCTGAAGTCTGATTTCAAAATAATTTAACTCTCTTATTTAAGTTAGTTTTTTTTTAATACATTGTAGGATGGTGACTGATTTTGTATTTAGTTCCATAAATATACTCAAAAGCATGCTGTGTCATTTTATTTAGAACTGTTAATACTTATAATGATGTCCTTTTTATCTCTAAACTCAGGTTAAAATGCATTCAATATCAATAGAAAAATTTTAAAGGTGATAACCTAATTATTCTAAATTAGAAATGGCAAACAGAATATATTTGAAGACCATTTTTCCAAATCACCTTTGTACAATTTCTGTTTCTGGGGTTATTCTCCAGTGTGCCTTGCAGGAAAGATTAATGTTGTGCTATTGATGTGAACATCTGCCTTAATTTGATTACTACATGAACAGACATGATTGTGGTGCTCTGAGATTATACTGTTCTTAAGATATTTGTTAAGATTGTCTAGAACCATCATAGACTTTAGACATGTCATTATGCTCCATTAAAAGCAAAAGAAAATAGACTTTCTATAGGCAGAATGTTCATAGGAGTTCACCTGTCTTCTGCTTTTTCACTCTGTAATCTAATGTAGGTTTCCTAGTTATTTAAAGGAAGTGAACAGTTTTCCTTTTTGATTACATATTTTTATGTTTTTATGGTTTATATGCATTGAATACTTGCAAATTATTAATCAAGGATTTTCTTATTTTATCATGATTCTCTGCTTTAAAGATTCATGGGAATCAGGTAGGTGTAGGGTTTTTTGTTTGTTTGTTTCTTTGTTTTGGTTTGATTTTTGTTTTTTAAACAGGGTTTTATTGTGTTCTTTGGCCATAGGCTGGCCTCAAACTTGTGATCTTCTTGTCTCATCCTCCTGAGTAGCTGACACAACATTCTATTATTAAACTTACTATTAAACTTTCTTTTGTATTTTATTTTTAAATGTTAACATCATGTTTTTATAAAGCATTTAAATTTAATTTATAAATGAATATTTTGCTGAGTATACCTAAAAGATAAATGCCAGAATGAGGATTTTTTTTTTCTGGTTGAAAACAGAAAGTACTTATATATGTGTAGCACTGTTAATCAGTCAGAATAGAGTTGCAGAGAACAGAACTTATTGTAGCCAGATTAAGCAGGAAGGTACTTATTACAGGGTATCAATGGCCTATGTAATCATGGAAGGCAAGCAAGGACTGCAGAAACATATTTTAGGCTGAACTTTAAAAATCTCTCCCAGTGTACACCATAGAGCTGGAAGGAAGCTGCTGCTTTCTGGGTGGATTAGCAGACTTGTAGGGGTGGCTAACTGGAGAGTGCAGGCAAAACCATTTTGTCACTGATATGTATGTCCCCTGCATTATGAATAGTTTTTACATTTTTATATATTTGAAAAAATAAAAAGAAGAAAATGTTTTGTGGTACCTAAAAATTAAATGTAATTCAAACTTCAGTGACCATACATAGTTTTAGAACACAGCCATACTTACTCATTTACATGATGTTACTCATTTGCATATGTGGCTGCTTTCATACTATAATGATATTGGTAAGTAGTTGAAATAGAAACTACATGGCAAAATATTTATTATCTGACCTTTAACAGAAAAGCTTGCCAACCTTGCTCTAAAACACACTTGGTGTCACTTTAGGAAGCTACCTCTACTGCTGCTTGCTTTGAAGCCATGCTGCAAGTAATATGACCAGCCAAACAAGTGGCACACCCTGCCACTCAGCAGCCAGCAGAGTAATTATTGGATACTGGGATCTTTGTCTAACACTGCAGCTTAAAGATGTATTTGTCATTGTGTGCTCTCTGCCTCACTCTGCCTTTCAAAGCTTAGGAAGATGAGGTTGATTGGCTGAAGCCAAATTGCAACTAGAATTTACTTGAGTGTGGAAACCCTATTTTGCCTTATAACCTTTGTTAGCAAGCACTTTACAGAAGCAATATAGAATAGATATATTGCTCCACTCTCACAATATTTATCATACTTTGATCATAAGAATTTGAAACATATTATCTCCTTGTTCCTTAAAATGATTTATCTTTTTTTCCATTTTAAAAAAGTTTTTTATGGTGCTGGGAATTGAATGCAGGGCCTCACTCATGCTAGGCAGGTGCTCTATCACTGAGCTACACACTGGCCTTTTTTTCTTTTTCCTTAATACCAATTCAGACTCAGTGGTTTAGCTATAACTAATTTTGATCATGTTGTAACTAAACATTGATTGCCCATGATGTGTTAGTCACATTGCATGTATTTTGACATTCTGAATACTCTAAAGTCAGTACTATATTTATCTCCATTTACCAGTGAAGGTAGTTTGATTTACTTAGTTTTCCTAAAATCACACAAATAGTGAGTGGACCCTTTTGCCACCACCTGTTTTACTCTTGGTAGTCTTCTGCTTGTCCTTGTAATACAGCATTTTTGTGAATTCAACCACTTACATCACACTGAAACCATTTAAACCTTCTGTCCTACTTAGTCCTCATTGCCTTTAGAGAAGTCACAACCTCTTCATTTCTTATTCGGAAAAAAGGGACTAATCAGTTTCACCCTCTTGTTTTATAGCATGACACCAATTTATAGCTAAATGCTAAAGTATCTGTGAATATATAGCATTGTATACAATCGATTATTTGCCTAGAGAAAAACTACAGGTATTTTAGTATTGATATTATGCACATTTATATTTTATGAGAAATACATGTATGAGCCACAAGCAAAACAGTCACAGAAGGGAATAAAAATGTGTTCTTAACATGACAAGGAATAGAGACATTGCCTTTAAAGTAGCAAACGATACGAAATCAAGCCAATCAGATAAGGATTCAGGGATGTTTCCTATAAGAATACTTTGGTGAAAAATATTCTTTATTTAGGTCCTTAGTGATAATATCTTAACTCTTTGCAGTAAAATATTTCCAAGTCCTGACCTTTAGGGAAAATTAAATAAACAAATGCATAAACATCAGAATTTAAAGAGAATAATGAAGAGACATAATGAGGCAAATATAATATAATCTCCTAAAGTGCCAGTGTGGCCTGCCACAGTAGTATACTAACATGTTTATAATCCTGCTGACCAGGGGGAGGAAAACCCTGGATTATAGCATTTGCTGGTGATTGCTGTGGTATAAGCATTCTCACCTTGGCTGCTTTCTAGCTATTAGTATTTGACAACTGGCTCTCCAAAATTTCTGAAAATTTAGCCATTAGCTTTTGTGAGCTGTTTTGAATTGATATGAGTAGCAAAAGGTAAAGTGCCCTAGATAAAAGAGGGGGGAAAAAAAAAACTCCTTGTATTTGTAGTGAATATACAAGGAAAATATTTCACGAAACCTGAATTTATTTATTTATTTAAGTCAGGGAGATCATTTTTTAATAAGGTTAATAGTTATCATTGATGTTGGAGTGTTATTTTTGTTTGTTTATTTTCCCCCAGTACGAGGGTTTAAACCTAGAGCTTCATGCATGTTAGATAAGTACTATACCAGGAGTCACATTCCCATCCCTTTTATTATTCAGACAGGGTCTTGCTAAGGTGCCCAGGCTGACTTTGAACTTGAAATCCTCCTATGTCAATAGCTTATATTACAGGTGTGTGCCATCACACCCTGCCTGGAGTGATGTTTTTCCTAAGGTTATTATCTAATTTTCTCATTTTTGAGGAAATTACTTAGAACTCATTAAGTTACAACATATATTTTTGTGTTTAAATTCTAATGATACTTTTTTATTTGGATTTTTCTGGGACATATTCTGCCTAGGAATTATTTCCTTACTAAACTGAATACTGTTCCATGTTGGGGTTGAGGCAGAATGTTAGAATAGGGGAAGATTTAAACCAAAGAGAATAGGAAACTTTCAAAAGAAAAGGAAATGTGCTTAAATATATATAACATTTCCCGTATCAGATGTACCTAGAGATACTAAGAATTCTCTGCCAAGATATTACTCATGAGTCATATTTCTTGTTGCCAGTCTGGTTACACCCTTGGTGAAAGATACAGAAAGTAAACATAGGTTTTATATTTAAAAAAAATATTTTAGTTGTTTTAGGGAAGAGAAAATAGTCTTTCCTAGGAATCACTGGGAAATAAAACCACCATTCCTTTTAACTAATTTTTATTTCTTGAAGTCAAAGAGTCAGCTTCCATATAATAAGAAGAGAACTGGACTTGGAGTTTTATATCTTAAATTCAAATTTTAGCTAATGGTAGTTATTGGATCTTTTGGACAAGTTTCTTTAACCTCTTTGAGTTTGTTTATTCATCTATACAGTAGGTATTATGCTATTTTATACTTGGAAAAAACAAATCAATTTCATTCAAAACAATTAGCATCATACATGGCTGTGGACCTTAATTCTGTATTTTGTAGATGAAAACTGACTCAGAGGCAGGAAACAGGAGTTCCTCAACTGTTAGCTCCAGCCCTAGCTACTAATTGTTGATGCTGTCCCTTTAGACTCTTAAAATGATTCAAGGGCAGAATGGCTGGTGTTTTTACTTGGAAAGATAAACCTATGGGTGGAGAAGTTTGTGTGTGAATAATTAATGTGTGCTGAGAATAAAGCTAAAAACCAAACCAAAACAACAACAACAACAAAAAAAAAAAAACCCTGACTGGCTGGAATGATCTGAGGATCACCCAGTGAAGTCCATTTGTTTTCTTCTGTTGTTGAAAATCTTGTAAACAAGATTCCTGACACTTCTTTCCTCCCTGTAGCCAGAGGTTTCCTTGCTGTACTTTTCCCTAGTCTTTCTTGTGTTTCTCTGGTATAATGTGCACAGCCTCTATCAACCTTCATTATCTTTGCTGCTACCCAGACTTTAGACTCCATGAGCTTAGGTATCATGTCTGTTTTAAATGAGTTGTCATTTCCTAGCAAATGGTAAATGCCACATGTGCTGTTGTTGATTTTCACCACTCTACTTCATGGACTACCTAGCAGTATCTACAATCTTATAAATTACTCATGTTTCAGAATATTATAAATGTAAAAGTCGCTATCTGAGACACAGTTCTTAACTGTATAGCCGCAGAGAGCATGGAAAATCATGCCAAAGTTGTAATGACTCCAGAATACTAATAGAAAGTTGCTGTCTTTTTGTTAAAGCCAAATCTAGGTAATTGAATACTCTAGAGATATCTTGATGTTCCCAAAGTGACATTTTTGTTGTTGTTGGAGATTATGGGTAGGTTTGTCTGAGGATTAGAAGAAATCTTATTTATCTTGTCATTAAAAATTAGAGTTTGTTTTGATGTTATAAAAAACTCTGCTTTGTTTCCTCTTTTCTCTCTCATGCCAGAGATCTTTCTGGAGCTGAGGGAAGTTGATTTGTCTGGCCTTTCCCTCTCTGGGATCTATTGGCCATATTCTATTCCCTGAAGGATTATGATACTTGCCAAGTTATCATCACTGGCTGAGAGAGTCATTTCCTCCTCCCCGAGAGGACAGAGAAGTCTGTCTGGAATTTATTTTTGTTTGTGCCACTCTTAACAGTCACAAACATTCAAAACAAAATAAAACAACAACAAAAAATTTTCAGCTAAGTGTTTCTACCAGTGTAATTTTTTTGTTTTGTTACTTGCTGAGTTGCTACATAATATTTCTTTTAAGGGAATTTTTAATGTCAAAGAATGAAAAGCAATAAAAATTAGAAATAACTGAGAATCATGTTAGTAAAAAAATACATATATCTGATTTAAGTGTGGTGCAATTGGGACTAATTTAAGAAATAAATTGGTTGGTATTTAAATATTTAATTTTAGTTGTCTAGTGCAAATATGTTCTTAGATAACACAATGGTTAACTAAATTCAGAAGTATTGCATATGTTTATTTCCTTTAAAAAGCTATACTTTTGGCCTGGTGCAGTGGCAAACCCTTTTAATCTCAGTGGCGTAGGAGGCTGAGGCAGGAGGATTGCAAGTTCAAAGCCAGCCTCAGCAATTTAGTGAGAGACAACTTAGTGAGAGACCCTGTCTCAAAATAAAAATTAAAACGGGCTGGGGATGTGGCTCAATGGTGTACCTTTCGATTCAATCTCTGGTAACAAAAACAAACAAACAAAAAGCTATTCATTTAATGAATGGTTGGCATAATATGTCATTGTGTCTAATATGTGTGTTCTTATGAAATGTTTTTTAACATGTGTTTTTATTTCTCAAAATGATATTATAATATATATTACCATGACAATATATATTCCACCCTGTTTCTTAGTTCCTTTCACTCATCGATATATTTTTAAGGTGTCTCCATCATAAATAGAGGTGAAATGCGTAATTTCAAATAACTATCCATGATTATGTTATCAATTCTATTTTTTCTGTTCCCTTTCTCTGTGATGAACCCTCTTAAGTCCCAAGCACCACAAATAACAGCATAGTGAACATCTTGTGTGGTGTGGTGTGGTGCGGTATGGTATGGCATGGTATGATTAGATTAGGTTATCTAACACCCAATATAGTAAACAGGTTCCTTACCTTGAAAAAGTTTCCTTGGGATACAGACCTAGCAGTAGAATACAAGATTCTGAACAATGTAAGGGTAGGGTGCCTTTTAGATCCTTTACCAGTTGTTTTCCCATCTGACATATATGTGGTTCCTGTTCCTATGTCTAAGAATTTGGAATTTTCCAGCTTTCTGATTGTTGCTAATCTAATAGGTATTAAAATAGTAGCTTTTCCTTATTTTGATCTGCATTTCTCTAATTACCAATTCAATTAAAACATCTCTTGATGTCTTACATCGTCTGCCTTTTGCCCCCCTCAGGATTGCTATATTTTTCTTGTAGATTTGGGAATTCTGTGTAAATTGTAATTTCTATGTTGTCCGTTTTAAATGTTTCAAGTATCTTCTTCCATTGTGTTTCCTCTTTTTAGTTGGTTCATTGTTCTTTCCTGAGCCAGGATATTTAATTTTGGTGCAATTATATTCATCAGTTTATTTTTGTGTAATTTTGAATTTATGTATTAGAAAGTCTTACTTAATTCATAAAGATATCTGTATATGTTTCTTCTATTAACTGTACAGTGTACCTCTCATATTTGGTTTTTAATCTATCTTGAGCTTCCTTTTGTAAGTGGCTTTGGGCAGGAGGCAAGTTTAATTTTATTCTAAAATTAGTGAGTTTCTCTATACCATTATCTTCTGTTCTCATGTTAGATTCTCAGTACATATGTGGGTCTGTTTCTAAATGCTTATGGCTATTCCTTGGTCTCTTTGTTTTTCTATCAATCTTCCACTGGTCTTATTACCACATTTTGTAGAGGATTATTTTCAAAGCCTAAAAAACTGTGTAAACTGTGATTACCTAACACAGTTCAAGTTTCATGATCACTGTTCCTTCTTATTTTCCTTCAAGAACATATATAATTGTGTTTAGTACTTTAACAAGTAATCACTATTATCCTTGAAACATATATTGAAATTCTTGATCCATTTTTTAAAATGTAATTATATATTCTTCAAATATAATTATATTAAATTCTTAACCACTTGCCTTAAATATCACAGATGGTTCCCACTTTATGATGGTTCAATTTACTATTTACAGTGGTGCAAATGAGGTACATATTCAGTAGAGTCTGTACTTTGAATTTTTAATTTTAATCTTTTCTAAAGCCAGCTGTATGTGGTATGATACCTTCTCTGGATTCTGGGCAGCAGCAGGGACGCACAGCTCCCAGACAGCCACATGATCTTGAGGAGAAACACTGATAACTCTACAGTGTACCATGTTGCTGAGCTGTGATGTGTTGTAGGTTAGTATATTCTATGAGTTTCCCATTTATGAATTTTTTATTTATGAGTTTTTTAGGATATAACCTTATCATAAGTTGAGAAGCATCTATAATGAGATGTGATTGCTTCCTGAGGTCCTTTTTTTCCATTATGTTTAAATATGAAGTTCTTGTTTTCAGGGGAAATCTGGATTAAAATTAAATGAGAAGTTACTTTGTCTGAAGTCTGAGGGCATACTAAGTGTCTATACTTAATCTAGAAGTATATTAAATGATTGGAAAATTTTTTAATCAAAAGTGGAAGGCAAGTAAGAATGTTTCTTAAAAATCTGGGTAAATGCTAAGTTTCATTTTAGGAATAGGATATTTCTAAAAAATAGTTTAAATACCATATTTCAAGTAATCAAAGCTGGTGTTCCTCTCCATATTTTGAGTGACATTCAGTGTCTGTTCTATTGGGGAAAATAAATGTATACATAAACGAAACTCAAACTAAAGTGCTCGGAATAATGTAGTTTTGATCTAGTATGAATCTGTTTTGTGTAATTTTGAAAAGAAATTAAGCTAGCTAGCTAGTTGATTGATGTCTTTGTAAGCTTCTGTTTCCTACCTGGAAAATTTTGCTCAACCCAAATTGTAGTTTTTGTTGATCCCAAATTATAATTTTAAGATATAATTTTGAGATACCACAAACACACATGCATATTTTATTTTGATCATTAAGTAGGATGTTATATATGCTTTCTAGGAAACGTTAAATAGCATAATGAAACTTAATTTATATCCTTTATATGGACAAATTTATTTCTGTGTAAGCCATTGGATTCAAAAGCCTGGACATTTGATATATAATTGATAGATGATGTATTTGATTTTAACTTTTAAATGCTAAACCTGCTAACAGGTATTTAATTTGGTTTCTCTTGTATAGCCTTTGCCCTTTGCCCCAGCTGTAATGGAACTGTTAGGTGGAAAGTGTGAAAGGGCATAGCAGCGTGAGAATAACAGAGGAATGTTTGACCTCCAATTCTGAAATAAAAGACAGTTATTCGTTTCTACAAATAATGACAGACTTATTATGGAATGCTTAAAGAGTAAATAAACCCTGGAAGTAGTTAAGTGACAACCATTAGGGGGTCTTTGCTTTATTTACTCAAGATAGTATTTATTACATGGCATTCCTTCTAAGAAGAGGATGAGATGTCTATGGGGAAAATATGGTAAACTGATTTGCACTTTGCAATTTACTTACTTTAGTATCTTATTTTCCCAGAAGTTAGAGAAGCAATATATTTTAAATATTGCAGTATTTCAGATGGATTTATAAAACACTAAATAGCTAAATGATAAGAATAGCATTTCTCCTCTCTGTCTACCCCAAAGGCATTTTTAAAAATAGCCTACATGTGATCAACAGTGAAATGATGTAATTAGGACATGGCTATTTGTGGTAATCATTCTTGTGTTTTGGTGTGGTGGAAGGGTAGATATATGTAGTTTTCTATTATTTTCTCCTCTCCATCTACCCTTCTGCTCTCCAGATCTTTTCCCTCAACTCCCTTAGTGATAGAGTGTCCTCTCAAACCACGAGAACATATATACATTTGTCTAATACCAAATGCAAAAATTCTGAGGGAAACAATAATTCTCTGATTAGTAAAGGGCATAAATTTAGCAACAAGTAATTTTCGCATCTTTGATATTCATATTTGTATCACCATTTTTGTTTTAAATAGCTTGAGAATTTTATGTTTCTTGATCTTTCTTGTTCATATACCCAATTAAGTAAATGAATGGTAGATTACATATATATATATATATTCTACACACACACACACACACACACACACAAAGTAACTGGGGTAGAGGATTTGCAGATAAGAAGTTTGTTGTCAGCAGGAAGATTCCCTGCCTCACTCTTTCCATCCAGCTATAGATTAGACACTATGTATCTTCAGTGTATTGGGTGCAATGACAGACACTAAAAAAGTTGAGTCTAATAAAACACAGGTCACTAACCTGACAGTAAATTTATCTTCAAAGAAAAGTGGTAGAGTTCCTTGTTCACTGGAGGTAACTTCCATAAATTCCAAAATGCTTTTGCTATACCTGTGGTGGGTTGAGAAATAGCCTCAAATGGGATCATCTATATATTGGCTATTGATTGTTAGCTTAACCCTGGTGGAAAGGCTTGAGGTGGCCACTAAGTGTGTGCTGAGAGGGAGTATATGTGAATCTAGGATGTGTGGATGTGAGGTGATGGAACAGACATGCACACAGGGTATGTGCACAGAGCTGTTAGAAAGAATGAATTCAAATCCCATTTTTTCTACTTATTAACAATTAGGGTAGTCACCTCTCATTTCAGAACCATCTTTCCTGGGGAAATGTTGCTAAGGTTGTATGAGATGTGTTTTTTTCATGTGCTTCACAGTTACAGACCTACTGTATAAATGCATATACATTAAAACAGAAACAAATAAACTGGTCCTAATCATCATTTTTACTTGATGACCTTGGAGACCATATTTTAGTTAGAGGCCAATTAGATTTTCATGGGGAAAAAAATGACACTTGGATTCAGTCCTCAAAATAAAAGGGATATATTATTTGACAGGTTGAGAAAGAAACTTGGTGAATTGAAGAGTATTTGCCTCAGGTAAAGCTCTCCCCCTTGCAAAGGGTTTTCAGAAATAACTGTCCTTTCTTATTTATTTATCTTTATGTTTTAGATGAAGCAAGGAATGTACTTTTTTCTTATTTTTTAAAATTTAAAAAAAAAAAAAACAGTTCACAGGAGGTAATTTGCTACCAAAAAAAATACAAATGATTTCCATGATCCCATGCAGTCTATGAGTGAAGAGAATATTACACAGACTGAAATAGAAAGATGGATTAAAATAAAATGTAAATGTAATATTTAGCAATTGATATATGTGTGTGGTAAAAATTTGCTTAGGTTTGCAAATAGTAAAATTTGATTTATTTTATGAAAACATGGACTTTGACAAGGCAATTGAAAAAAATCAATTGTGTGTATATGTAACAATTTATGAAATATAGAATGACCTGTTATGAAACTTTAAGAAGTAGAATATTATCAATACCATAAAACTTCCTTGTATATTTCCTCTCCATCTTGTTCCCTGCTTCCTTCTGGAAGTGACCTAGAATTTTCTGTTCAGTGGTATGTATATATGCAAAATGAAAAAGATAGTTTATAGATACACATAATATATAGATACACACAAGCAAAACAATGTGTATAGGAATATTACAGTTTTACTTGTTTGGAAGCTTTATTTTAAAAATGTTATCATAGATTATGTTATCTTTAACAGCTTGATGTTTTTATTCAACATTTACAAGATTTACCCAGACTGCTTTGTGTAGTTTGTTATTATTCTGTGTAACATTTAATTATGTGAATATGTCAAAAAATTATGCACCCCCTAATGATGGACACTTACTATTTTCAAATTCCATGATGAAAATAATGCTTCTTATACACATTCTTGTATACATGTCTTTGTGCATATGAAATGAGTGGGCTAGTACCTAGGAGTGGAATTATTTGTTCATGTGGTTTGCTTATAAATGCCAGTCCATAAACACTATCCCCCCAAAAAAAATTACAACCTGTTTTCTTTATAATTTCACTAATTTGATGTCACATTAAATTTTCAATATAGAATTATTATTAGTATCCTATTGCTTCTGTAACAAATCACCACAATCTTAGTGACTTAAAGCAGCAGCTGCCAACTTATTATCTTATGGTTCTGGAAGTGAGAAATCTAAAACCGGTCTTACAAGGCCAAAGTCAAGGTGTCCATAGAGCTGTAGTCCTTTGGAAGATTTTAGGGCAGAATCTGTCCCTTGCCCTTTTCAGTTTCTGGTGGTCCACATTCCTGTTTTGTAGCCACATCACTTTGACCCTACTTCTATGGTCACATCTGGTCTCACTTTTCACTCTGCTTCTCCCACTTTGTGATTACTCTTGCTCAGATAGTACAGAATAATCTCCTCATTTCAAGATCCTTAATTTAATCACTTGTACAGATTCCTTTTTTGCCTTGTCAACCAACATACTTACAGATCCTAGGAATTAGGAAGTAGACATTTGGCAAGGAAGGAGGGTGCTTATTTTTGTATTAATTTGCATTCCCTTTACTACTAATCAGGTAACCAGGTTGTATAGCTTTTCATTTATGTGTGATTTCTTTTCTGTGAAATGTCTATTTTTGTTTTTTTTTAATGATCCTACTGCTTGGCACATGCTAGGCAAGTACTATACCTCTGAGCTACAATCCCAGCCCCTACTTTTCTTTTAAATCTTGAGAAAGGTTCTCACTGAGTTGCCCAAGCTGGACTAGAACTTGTGATTCTCCTTCCTTAACCTCCTGAGAGCTGGGATTATAGGCGAGTCCCACTGTGCCACACCATTTTAATTTTGATAAGTTTGATTTTGTGTATGTTTTTGTAGTTTTTGCGTTTTTTTAAACAAAATTCTCTACCCTGAGGTTGTGAAGTATTTTCCAACGTTTTTTTCTAAATATGTAAAAGGTTTTTATTTTCAAATTAATGTTTTTAATTGCTCTAATGGCAAAAGCATAGTAAATATAAGCTACCTGAAGTAGAGCTCGTTGTGGCAGGAACAGAATGAGATTCAGGGAAAGTTGGAGCAAGCATTGATAAATATGTCTCTTGAATTAATGATTAAATTACTAACTTGAAGATATATTCAAATTGCTTTAGGATTAAGGAGGGTCAGATACTATCAAAGATAGGTTGCCAGACAATAAAATGAAAAAAGAAAGCAATTACCTCTAGCATTTCAGGTAAAGGAAAGACCAACTGGGGAAAGCATCCAGGGTGTGAAATTGCATGGCATGTTGAGAGAGCAGCAGTGATGTGGTGTGAACATGGGATTGATGAGGGATGTGGATGAAGATGTAGTTTCAAGATGAGGTGCACATCAGATTTTGAGCAATCTTTTTCTGCCTTGTAAAGATTTGACTTTATCCCATTATAGACTCATAGGTCTCTTTTAGAGGAAGTCACATGCTTGTCTTTTTGGAAGTTTAGAAAAAATGAATATAGACCCTCCATTATTTGGGGTAAAAACTAGAGTTGGTATTCCTATGGTGCCTTATATGTAGTAGATGCTTAAGGGATTAAATGTCAATTAATTGTGAGTTGGGATTCAGCCACAGGGTCTGCAATGCATTCTTTTGATTATTAGGAGTGAAGATTCTATCTCTTGAATGGATTTCACACTTAGCAGTCATAGGGTTTTGAGGAAGTTTAGGAAATAAAGCAAATGAGTAAGGGTAATTCTGCTTTAGGTAAAACATAGTACGTGTTGACACTGAGTTTTAAGTGCAGTTTATATAATGCTCCCAACATCTTTTAACAAAAATTGTCTTATTTCCTTTTCAAGTAATAAAATGGTGATAAATTAAAAAATATTTTGAGCCAAAGCATCATTGTGTATACGACTAATCAAAAGGGCAAATTTTATCTATATGGATAAATTTTGAGAATAAAATTATAAGAACTCATAAAAAACGGTATGGGGTTGTAGCTCAGTGGCAGAGCGCTTGCCTCACACATGTGAGGCACTGGGTTCCATCCTCAGCACCACATAAAAATGAATAAACAAAGATATTTTTAAAAAAGAACTCAGTATGTAGATCATAGCCAACTTTTTCTTCTATCAGATGCCGTGTCTCTGATTTAATATCAAGCTCCTTGATCCATTTTGAGTTAACTTTTGTGGATGGCGAGAGATAGGGATTCAGATTTATTTTGATGCAAATGGATTTCCAGTTTTCCCAGCACCATTTGTTGAAGATGCTATCCTTCCTCCATTGCATGCTTTTAGCCCCTTTATCAAATATAAGATAGTTGTAGTTTTGTGGATTGGTTACTGTATCCTCTATTCTGTACCATTGGTCCACCCACCTGTTTTGGTACCAGTACCATGCTGTTTTTGTTACTATTGCTCTGTAGTATAGTTTGAAGTCTGGTATCGCTATACCGCCTGATTCACACTTCCTGCTTAGCATTGTTTTTGCTATTCTGGGTCTTTTATTATTCCATATGAATTTCATGATTCTCTTTTCTATTTCTGCAAGAAATGCTGTTGGGATTTTGATTGGCATTGCATTGAACTTATAGAGAACTTTTGGTAATATTGCCATTTTGATGATTTTAGTTCTGCCTATCCATGAGCAGGGTATATTTTTCCATCTTCTAAGGTCTTCTTCTATATCTTTCTTTAGGGTTCTGTAATTTTCATTGTATAAATCTTTCACCTCTTTTGTTAGGTTGATTCCCAAGTATTTTATTTTTTGGGGGGATGTTGTGAATGGAGTAGTTGTCCTCATTTCCCTTTCAGAGGATTTGTCGCTGATATACAGGAATGCCTTTGATTTATGCGTGTTGATCTTATATCCTGCCACTTTGCTGAATTCATTTATTAGCTCTAATAGCTTCTTTGTAGACCCTTTTGGGTCTGCTAGGTATAGAATCATATCATCTGCAAACAGTGATAATTTAAGTTCTTCTTTTCCTATTTTTATGCCTTTAATTTCTTTCGTCTGTCTAATTGCTCTGGCCAGTGTTTCGAGGACTATGTTGAACAGAAGTGGTGAGAGAGGGCATCCCTGTCTTGTACCCGATCTTAGTGGGAATGCCTTCAATTTTTCTCCATTCAGAGTGATGCTGGCCTGTGTTTTTCTCAGCAAAAGAAACAATAAGAGAGATAAACAGGGAGCCTACATCCTGGGAACAAATCTTTACTCCACACACTTCAGATAGAGCCCTAATAACCAGAATATACAAAGAACTCAAAAAATTAGACAATAAAATAACAAATAACCCAATCAATAAATGGGCCAAGGACCTGAACAGACACTTCTCAGAGGAGGACATACAATCAATCAATAAGTACATGAAAAAATGCTCACCATCACTAGCAGTCAGAGAAATGCAAATCAAAACTACCCTAAGATACCATCTCACTCCAGTAAGATTGGCAGCCATTAGGAAGTCAGACAACAATAAGTGCTGGAGAGGATGCGGGGAAAAGGGCACTCTTGTTCATTGCTGGTGGGACTGCAAATTTGTGCAGCCAATTTGGAAAGCAGTATGGAGATTTCTTGGAAAGCTGGGAATGGAACCACCATTTGACCCAGCTATTCCCCTTCTCGGTCTATTCCCAAAAGACCTAAAAAGAGCATGCTACAGGGACACTGCTACATCGATATTCATAGCAGCACAATTCACCATAGCAAGATTGTGGAATCAGCCTAGATGCCCTTCAATAGATGAGTGGATAAAAAAAATGTGGCATTTATACACAATGGAGTATTATTCTGCAGTAAAAAATGACAAAATCATAGAATTTGGAGGGAAATGGATGGCATTAGAGCAGATTATGCTAAGTGAAGCCAGTCAATCTTTAAAAAACAAATACCAAATGACTCCTTTGATATAAGGGGAGTAAACAAGGACAGGGTAGGGACAAAGAGCTTGAGAAGAAGATGTACATTAAACAGGGATGAGAGGTGGGTGGGAAAGGGAGTGAGAAGGGAAATCGCATGGAAATAGAAGGCGATCCTCAGGGTTATACAAAATGACATATAAGAGGAAAGGAGGGGTAAGACAAGATAATACAAAGGGAAGAAATGATTTACAGTAGAAGGGGTAGAGAGAGAAAAGGGGAGGGGAGGGGAGGGGAGGGAGGATAGTAGAGAATAGGACAGACAGCAGAATACATCAGACACGAGAAAGGCAATATGTCAATCAATGGAAGGGTAACTGATGTGATACAGCAATCTGTATAAGGGGTAAAATTGGGAGTTCATAACCCACCTGAATCAAACTGTGAAATATGATGTATTAAGAACTATGTAATGTTTTGAACGACCAACAATAAATTTAAAAAAAAAGAAATAAAACAAAACAAAACAAAACAAAGAACTCAGAATAAAAACCCTCATCATTATGTAGCAGTCTGTGAAGAAGCCAGCATTTATTTTGCTATCATTATTTTTATTAATGTCATCATTACTTTTTGAATATTTTGTCTGTGAGGTTTCATTGATATGATTCTGTATAGTCTTTTGAATTTCTCACTCTCAAGCCACAGTGATATATATTTCAGCCTCATTCAGTCATGACTTGTTCTGTACTGGCGAGCTGCTTCCTCTTTAGGATGCTTTTGATACTCTGCCTGTTGTTGATGCCTCAATTCCCTCTGGGAGTTCTAGCTTATTGCCTTTTGTTTTGTCATTGTCTGCTTAACAACCATACTTATCACTATTGTTATTTGTTTCCCTTTCTGCTCCTGCTTTCACATGAGTAGTTCTTAATTTCTGAATTTATAAGAGTATTCCCTGAAAAAGTGTCCTAAATTATACTTTGGGGTACCAAACACCTTTTAACAAAAATTGTCTTATTTCCTTTTCAGGTAATAAAATGGAACTTAAACAAATCATAAGGTGTTGAATTGGACAGTATCTTTGCTTTCCATAATCTCATATTATTTCTTCAATGTTGAAAAAAAGACAATCAAAATAACAGTTTACACATAGTGTGATAAATTCTATGATAAAGATAGACACAGTCCTATGGGAACAAAGGGAAGTGGGGAAAGATTACAACTGAAACTGGGTTAGGGAATGCTTTTTAGAAGAAAGACCTTTGAACTGAGATTAGCATGCTTAGTAAATACTCAGATGCTGAGGGGCTAGAGGGGAACCCTGCCCCAGCCTCCTGAGAGGTAGTTTGGCCTGAGTGAGAAGGCAGAGCAGAGAGACTGCACTGAACTGGTCTCATGGAGTTAAAGTAGAATTATGGGGAATGAACAGTGTCGATCGTACATATAGTACGGTCAGATAGTGAGGAACCTTAAAATTTATACTTTTACTAAAGCTATGGAAATCAGTTAGTCATTCCTTCATTCTTACTATGTACTGATCCTTAGTGAGGTGTTACGGATTTGAAGAACACAGTTGGATGTTCAGGAATTCATAGTTTACTATGAGAGAGATTCATAATTAAATAGCAAGAAATAATTTAAGAAACTTTTCAATTTAGAGTAAAAGGTTCATGTAGTCTTATTCTGAAGATGTTTAAGAAGTTCTCTAAAGGCTTTCTATAGGTAGAACTAAGATACATAAATTATAAAGTTTTAATTTTTTTGTGTTTTGATGATGTAATTTTCACAAATTACAGTAAACCTATCACACCCAGAAATCAGGTTTCTGATCAGGTACACACTAAGTAAGTATTGCAACTAGGAATTGAACCCAAGATTTGAATTGCAGAGCCTGAGTAACTATTACTGTCTCTCTTAATGGTGCATATCCTATAACCATATCCTATAACCAACTCTAAAGTACCCTGGTGGGATCAAAGGTAAACCAGAAACAGCCTAGAGATTTGGGAAACTCTTCTCTGATAAGGTAACCTCAGAGCTGGAGGGTGGGGAGATTGGGAAATGCTAGCAAAAGCAGAGGAGGAGGGTCATGCTTAGCAGAGAAGACAGTGTATCTAAACATACAGAGATTTGAAAGAACCCGTCAAGGTAGGGCATGCCTTCATGGTGGCACAATTTTGAGTAGAAGAGGTGGCTTAGTGAGAGATGAACCTGGGTAAATATATGAAAACAGAGTTTATAAAAACTTAAAGATATTAGATTGAGGTGTTTCAATTTATTCTTAGGCAATAGAGAATAAACAGAGGTTTTAAATCAGAAAAAATGGGACTATGTATCTTGTAAGATAACTTAGGAGCTATAGGAGAGATGAATCAAGGCAGAATACCAGTCATGCGGTAGTGGTATTTAGATTAATTTTATTGATAATGTCAAAGAGGAACCTTTGGTTCTGTTGATTTTTCCCTGTAGTCTTCCTGTTTATGTTTTTATTTTATTTAATCATTTGGAGAGTGTATTCATTGGCTGGGCATGCTTTGATCCTCAGTACCTCATGCATGCTAAGGAAGTGCTCTACTACTGAACTATACCTGTAGCCCTTCCTGCATCTCCCCCCTTTTTCTTTAATATTTTTTAGTTGTTGATGGGCCTTTATTTTATTTACTTAGTTGTATGTGGTTCTAGGACTCAAACCCAGTGCCTCATGCGAATGAGTCTAGAGCTCTACCGCTGAGCTACAACTCTAGCCTCCCTTCCTGTTTTTAATCTCATTGATTTCTGGCCTAATTTTTATTATTTTATTTTCATTTATTTGGGTTTATTTAAACTTACACAGCTCCTCTTCTTCTAATTTTCTATGACAGAATTGTAGATTTTCTTCTTTTGTGTTGTATGCATCTTATTGTTATAATTTTCCTCTAAGAACAACAGCTTTTGCTGCGTTTTTAAGATTTCAATAAGTTTTATTTTCATTTAGTTTATGTTTTTAAATTTCTTATGACAATTCCTTGACCTATGTGTTATTTGAAAATATGTTGTTTAATTTCCAAACATTGGGGCTTTTCCAGTTGTATTTCAATTATTGATTATTTAATTCCATTGTGTTCTGAGACTGGTCAGATGCTTTTTATGATTAAGTTTGTTAAGATACATTTATGGCCCAGGATGTTGTCTGTTTTGGTTAATGTTTCT
Organism: Urocitellus parryii; assembly: GCF_045843805.1. NCBI lineage: Eukaryota > Metazoa > Chordata > Mammalia > Rodentia > Sciuridae > Urocitellus > Urocitellus parryii. Next base: position 73,900,465 of record NC_135540.1, on the reverse strand, counting down.
TGTGAGCTTAAAAGAGGGTGTGTTCTGTTATTGTTGGACAGAATATTCTGAAGAAGTGGCCTATAGAATGAGATCAAATGCTGGCAAACCAATATCTGTTAAGGGGTTAAGATCTAAAATACATAAAGAACTCATATAAGTCAGAAGCAGAAACCCAAATAACCTGATTTAAAAATGGACCAAAAGACCTGAATTGACAATTCTCAAAAGAGACATACAAATAACCAACAGCTTTTGTGAAACATGTGCAACATCTTCTATCATCAGTGAAATTGCAAATCAAAACCACAGTGAAACATTACCTTAGGCCGGTTAGAATGGCTATTGTCCAAAAGACAAAGGATAACAGTTACTGGCCAGAATGTGGGAAAAAGAAACCCTTGAAGGCTACAGGAAATGTAAAGTGGTATAGCCATTATGGAAAACAGTACAGAGGTTCCTTAAAAACTTAAAAAATAGAAGTTCCTTATGATCTAGCAATCCTACTTCTAGGTATATATCCAAAGGAAATAAAATTAGTATCTTGGAAAAGCTATGTATTCTCCCATGCCTGTTGCAGGGTTATTCACAGTAACCAAGATACAGAAACCACCTAAATGTTTCTTTATAGATGAATAGATTTTTTTAAATAAATGAGGTGAGATTGTATACCTAGTGGAATAATATTCAAAAATTTAAAAAGGAGGAAATCCTTTCATTTGCAAAAACATGGGAGAACACACAGAGCCTTGAGAATTTATGTTTAGTGTGAAATAAGCCAGTTGCACAAATATAAATACTGTATGATCTTACTTACATAAGGAATCTAACATGGTCAAACTCCTAGAAGCAGAGAGTAGATTGGTGGTTGCCAGGGGCAGGAGTAAAGGGGGAGAAGCTAGCAGGTCAAGAGTACAAAGTAGTGTACAGCAGTAGTTACAGCACTACTGTTCTATTAAGTGTTCTATTGAAAAAATTTTATATAGGAACCTGTGAGATTATGAATGTTATGAACTTGACTGTGGTAATTATTTCACAGTATATATATATATATATATATATATATATATATATATATATATATATAAAAATGTCAAGGAAGTTTGGATACCAGATACCGAAATATACAGTTACAGAGGAGGAATAAGTTCTCAAGTTCTGTAGCACAGTAGGGTGACTCTAGTTCACATTAATTTATTATATGTTTTATAAAGAACTAGAAGAGAGGAGTTTGAAGCTTCTCAACACAAAGAAATGATAGACGTTTCAGGAGGTGGAAATGCTGGTAACTCTGTTTGGCTTTTTACCTATTGCATATGCATAGCAAATTATTACACTGTGCCCCATAAATATGAAAAAATACATTTCTTTAATTTTTTTAAATTAAAATGTCAAGTTTTATACTTTAAGTATAAACACATTTTATTTTTGAATTATATTTGAATAAACATAGACCAAAAAGGCAGAGTTAGCCAGTTGTGGTGGCACACCTGTAATGCCAGTGATTCAGGAGGCTGAGGCAGAAGGATCGAGAATTCAAAGCCAACCTCAGCAACTTGGCGAGGCACTTAGCGACTCAAGGAGACCCTATCTCTAAATAAAATACATAAAAGAGCTGGGGATTTGGCTCAGTGGTTAAGTGCTCCTCGGTTCAATCTCCAATACCAAAAAAAACCCCAAAAGGGCAGAGTTAATCCTCTCTTTGGTTCACTTGCTTAACTTGGAATGAGGAGCAGATGAGATGGTCTGAGTTTGATTCCTGACTTTTTTTTTTTTAGTTGACATAGACACATAGACTCCTTCGGAAAGCTTGGGATCTCTTAGAAAAAAGATTTCTAAGTATTAGAGAATCATGAATCCCTTAAGTCCCATTCACAGTCTCTAGTTAGGAACACTGGCTATAGGCTGAGAATACAGCTGTGAATAATCTGAAATGTTAACTAATTTACAAAAACTTCATAGTCCACTTCCAATTTTATTTTTGTTCTGGGAATTTTCAGAACTAGATGAGTATATGATAGATTGATATTTTGTTAATGTTTGGAAGACTTAAATATTTTCCAAGAATGAATATGTTAGATAGCTTTGAACTGGACTGATTTCTATTATTTTGTAGTTAAATGTACTCAGCTCTTAGCCTGTGTGCCCAAGCACTCTGTCCTGCATCTGGGCACTTGAGAATGTACTGAGTTCTCTTTGTGCAGTACTCATTCAGTACAAATTAGTCAATGACAGAGCTCTAACCAGAGCATATCTTTCTGTCATCTATGATTTACATCCTGCTCTTCTCTTGCAAGGGAGCTAGAGTACAGAAGCATATTCCTGTAGCCAGATAGGGAGTTCACTAAAAATTCTCAAGTGCAAGTGTGTTTCGTTGCTTATTCTTATCTTTTAAAAAATCAATAAGCAGGTGTTTAGTAAATAAAACTGTATTCTGAAGTACTTTTTCATTTCTTAAGAAATGGCATCTCGTTTGTATAGTTATGCAGCAAAATTAAAAATGAATCTCAAGTTATGACTGCTTCCCTACAGATTATAAAAGCAAATTGCTTTTTATCCAAATTTTGCATATCCATAATGTTCTCCCAGTCTTCCTGGTTCCTTTTGTAACATATCCTGTTTTTGTGTCTGAAATTAGCTAATTGTTGGCACAGTTAGTAGTGGTTGGAAACATCTAAGGATGCTTTCTAAAAGCTCAGTGTTATTGATTCTGTGTATCCTTTAACTCAGTGGTTAGTTTATTTTTTAAATCCAACTCCAGCAAAGGGTAGATTTTACATTATGATTCAATATATGCTCGTTCACTCTTACCTGAAATATACTTCATGAAACCATAGTTATCCTTGCCATATGTGGTTCAATATCTTCTATGCTGTTATTACTTTAAAGAAAAAAAAATATTCATCACTACTCACAAAAGGAATCAATATAACTTACTTAAGGGTTTTTTGTTTGTTTTGTTTTGAGAAAGTGTTCTTTATTTATGTGATAATTTTCACTGTTTCTTTATGGATTCATAAGATACATTGTGATATTCTTTCACTTAATTTGCACATTTTTAAACTGTAACAAACTGTTCATCAGGCACATGGAATTTACTTATCGAGAAAACTGATATAACAATATAGAAGACTTTGGTAGTTTTGAGTTTGGGGATTCTTTGAGGTTAGGGAGAACTTTCTATTTGTTTCATTCTTTTTTACATATACTTAAAAATAAAGTAATATTAACAGCAACATTTGTGATCACTTTGTTGAATTTGATATAGTTAACTTTATTAGAAATATTTTTATTTGTCTAGTTAATGTTTTATATTTTATATAAAATGTAGTAAAGCCAGAAGGAACTTTTGAGTTCCCATAATTCATAATTTGTCATTCAGGGAGATTTATCAAAATTAACTTTGCTTATACTAGAGAGAATTTTCTATTTTTAGGACTTTTTATAGGCTCTTAAATGCATGCTCAACCTGGTCAAGGTGGTGACATTTTGACTGTTATGCATTGACATCTTTCTACAGAATTAGAAGTATTTATCACCAACTAGCCAAGATGAACGTGGTGAAGAGGATCATGGGGAGGCCGAGGCAGGAGGAGTGCAGCCCGCAGGACAATGCCTTGGGACTGATGCACCTCCGCCGTCTCTTCACTGAGCTGTGTCATCCTCCCTGGCACATGACTCAGAAGGAACAAGAAGAGAAATTATACATGATGCTGCCAGTGTTTAACAGGGTAAGACCAGGTTCCAAATGTAACTTGCAGGACCGGATGTCCTTACAGGAGTCTTAAGGTAAATGGTAAGTCATAGGTAGAAAAAAAAACTATAGGATGACCTCTTGATATTTTCATTCATTTAGAAATTTGCTGTAAATCAGTATGACTTCATGTGAAACCTGGTCAGAATGAACTATACTTGGTGAAACCTAACAGATAAAAGAAAAGCTTTGAGGTTTGTGAAATGTTCCTATAATGGCTGAGCTTTGGAAGAATGAAGATTGTAAATTAACATTTGTGTTATTTCTATTGTTTTGAAGGTGGCGAGCTTGCACCAAATGGTACACTTGACCATGTTCTTTGTACAATTTTAAATATTATATGGTTTGCTTTTTTGTTTTTTGCTGTTTTCTATGAGATTCAGCAAAGAAATAGTTATAGGCTATAGACAAAATCTAAATAGAGTTAATGTCTTAATGTATTTTGGTGATTATATGTAACAGTCTTATTGGAGCTTTTTAAAATCACTTTTTTATATTAATCAAAGATTTATAAGTACATAGTTTTTAAAGGTTCCACAGCTTTATAGTTTCCTACTGCTTTCTATAGCTAGTTGCTGCTACCACTAAAGCTTTTAAATAGCATGCTTTAACTGCCATTTCTTGATTATTCAGTTTTAACTGACCTCCTACTAAGGAATATGAGAATCTGCCTTTTTAACTTCCTGACCCACTAAGCCATAACATACATATTCACACTGTCTAATGCATGCTATGCTCCTATCCTTTTCACATGGTTGTGCCATTTGTATAAACAATATTCAGTGTTTACTCTCCACTGACTGTGGTGTAAATATTGCTCAAAAATGAATCAGTGGTAGAGCATGCCTAATATGTATCAGGCACTGAGTTTGACCCTTAGCACAACATAAAAAGTAAATAAGTAAAATAAAGTTATTGTGTCCATCCACAACTAAAAATATGTTTTAAACAATGAACTTGTAATATGTCACCTTTTTATTTCCAGTATTATGAAACTCAGTTTCCCCTAGACCTCTTTTACAGTTTCTATCTTTCTCCTCATGTATCTCTTTCTCTGTTTGTCCTTTCTTTCTCCTTTCTTTGTCTCCCTCACTCTTTTCTTTTTTCTATTTCTAGTTCTTGCCCTTGTCCTGCCCCTTTTCCTCCCCTACCTTTCCTTCTCTCCCTCCCATCCTATTTCTCTTTCTTCCTGTCTCTTCTCCTCCCCTCCCCTCCCCTCTTCTCTCCTCTCTCTCTCTTTCTCTCTCTGATTTCATCTCCCTCTGTCTTCCCTTTCTCTGTTATTCTTTCCCCCACCTCTACCCTTTCTTGTTTTTTTGTTTTGTTTTGTTTTGTTTTACTCCTGTTTCTCCCCGGCTCTATTTCTTCCTTCTCCACTCTTGTCTCTTTATCTCTTTCCTGACTTTGTCTTACATCTCTGGCTCAATAGTCTTACTTGGTCTTTATATTGTTCCTTCTGTTAGTCTTTGTTTCTGAAAATTTCTAGGCACTTTATTTCTCCTCAGTGTTAGTGTTATTGAGGAATGAAATATTGAAACATTGGAAATTATGTGCAAAGGTGAACATTTTAAGTAGAAAGATGATCTTACCACTTATTTAGATACCCCTCACCCGCCACATGTACTTTTTTTTTTTTTTTTTTTTGGTACCAGGGATTGAACCCAGAGATACTTTAGCACAGAGCCACATCCCCAACCCTTCTCATTTTTAATTTTGAGACAGAGGTTCTCGTTAAGTTACTGAGGCTGGCTTTGAACTTGTGATCCTCTTGCCTCACCTCTCAAGACACTGAGCTTACAGGTGTGCAGCACCACACCCAATGTGACTCTTCAGTCTTAATATTATCCATAAATCGTTTCTTTTGGGTATATTGATATCCCAGGAAGGGGATTTGTCCAATCTGCCTAGAGTGTATTAGCCTAACTGGTAGTGTTTTCGTATAGCCAAATTGAAGAACTAGGTTGGTACTTCATGTTCAGAAAGTTGACATTCACTTGATCTTTAGTTTTCACCGATCAATGTCTTGTCTTCAATTTGCACATATCCCTGTTCTTCCTCTCTAGGAATAGCAGTGGGGATTAGCAATCACCTTAATTTTCCTGGCTGTAAAATAAGAATATCTACCTTATGAGGTAGATATAATCCTTATAAGGATTAAATAAGATAATATACATAAGACAATTAATAAATATTTTTCCTTAGGAACTTTTATATATTATTATTTTTGTTACTGAATTAAAAATAAAAGCTCTAGAAGACAAAAGCAAAGATTATAAACTATTTATGCTAAAGTAATTGTTCATGTTATGTATTACACAGACCAATCTATCAGCTAATGTTGATAGCAGAAGGGGGGAGATTGACCTTGTGTATTCTGTTTGCTTGTTTTGTCCCTTCATTTATTCTGTTTTGTGTGTTTACAAAGTCATTCAGTGAACTTCTGTCAAATAAGTGTACATTATATTATACTGCACTATGCATTGGCATTTCTGAGATGAAATGTAGTTTCTAATCTTGTAAGGCTGTCAGTATAATATTGAAGATAAACATGTAAATCTGCACATAAGAATATATAAGCACAAAAACAGATAAAACAATAAGAAAGAATGAGTATAACTATAAATGTAGGTACCGTAGTTACTGAAGAGTCTGTAGGGACCAGAGAAGGAAAGTCTTTCTTAAGAATGTGATGGATTCTTGAGTTCTTAAAAGATAACCATTAGCCAGAATAGAGATAAACAGGGCTAAATTAACTAAGAAGGTAATAGAAGTTAAATGATTAATTAAGACAAAAGGCAAGAAGCATGTTTATAATTGCCAGCATCCATCAGCCATCTAAAAACCTGATTTTACATCAAGGAAGGCAAAACATAAAAGACTGTTGAGATGGATAGGAAGCAGATCACGATAGCTTTATAAGTAATGTTCACAGTTAATACTTTTTCCTGGAGGCATACAGTGCCAAGGAAGTAGTTTAAACAATAGAATAAGAGTAGAAGGAGCCAAGGCAAGGTTGTCTCCTACACTTCCAGTTTGGGAAAGTTGGTGATTGTTTTCACCAGTTGCTGAGAAAGACAGGTTTTAGAGGGCAGATCAGTGTGGGACACTGGGTCAAAATTATTTGTGAGCTTCCATGGTGGAGGTTTTTAACAATCGTTTGGAACCTCCTGTGAGGAGACTTGGCTCAATACATGCTTTGGGGACCCATTAACAAAATGTTGCAGTTGAATGCTGGCAAGGGCCGCCTAGCTGTGTTACCACATGGTAGAAAAGCAGAATGGGAGCAAGCTGTATACAGAAGGGGCCAAGCACATGAGGCAGCCTCACTTTATAAAAACCCATTCTCCTAAAAACTAATCTAGTTACATGGGACTTGATCCTCTCCTGTGATACAGCATTAATCCAGTTGTGAGGGTGGACCTTCCACTAGACCCCATCTCTTAGTGGTTCTAACATCTTAGTTCCAGCACATGAACCTTTAAGGTACAAAGCATAGCCAAGCCACAGCAGTGGTGAAGTTGGCAATAATGGGGGTTTTGTTTACATGTTTATAATGTTTTGCTTTGTTTTGAAAGATGGGAGAGATGCAGGCATACTCATAAAGAAAAGAGAAGAAACCAGCAGAGCAAGAAATTTGGAAAACTTCAGGAGAAAGTGAAAATAAATTGAGGAAAGGGGGAGCGTGAAGTCAAATTATAGGTGGATGAATGAGCCTTGAATAGGAGAAAGACAGTTTATCCTGTGGGAAAACAGATTTTGCTAGAAGTGAATATAAATTTATATGTTAGGAAGTAAGTAAGATCTTGCTTGATGACTTTTAAGATTCCTGTTGTCATCTGTAGAAGATATGGCCTATTGATAGTCTGGAGTAAACAGATTGAGTAGGAGACTTATGGAAATTTGTGATGGTTTAGAATATCAATATAAGAGAATGCAAGAGACACCCAGAAATAAGAGATAGTTGAACAAGAGCAACAAAAGAATCCATTAGTTTTGAGGGTCTAGTGAACATTAAAGATAATAAATTTATGCTGGATTTTATCATACAAATCTCTTGTAGAACAAGAGAAGGGAAATGCCTGATTTATTGGGACTGAGATTTTGCTGGGCTGGTGAATCAGATAGGCAGAACTGAAAGGAAGGAACAAAGAGATTAGTTTACATATCATCAATGGGCATGTGTTTGATAATGGAAAGAAGATGGAAACATTAATCCATTTAAAGAACACACATTTTCTAATTTATGAATTTAGAGTCCTAACTATCTGCTGAGAATGATGAAGGGAGGAGGTGGTAGAGAGGAACTTGAGGAGAGGTGTGGGAGCTATTTTTAAAATGGGAGAGGAAACTAACTGTGGACAAGCCTTTATTTCAAGCTCTGTTCTAATAAGTCTTTAATTTATATTGGAATCAGTTCTGTGATTTTAAAATTTTGTTTAATTTTTAATCTTTTTTTATTAATGTCATGATATGCTATTGGCTACTGTGGCAATAAAAGTAGTTTTGTTTTTTCAGACTTATGAACATTTACAAGACAATAATACATTTAGAGCAATTATGGGAATAATCGTTTGTAGCCCCTCCCCTTTATACTGGAGTCAGAACCCAGGGCCTTGCATGCTATGCAATTGCTCTCTGTCACTGAGCTATACCTGTAGCCCTGTTCTTAGCTCTTAACATGAATTATTAAGTAATATCCCACATAATATGTCTCCCATGTATTGCATCAGTTAGGTTTTCACAATTAAAGTGAGTCTTGATTTGTGCTTAATGGTGAATAAGCCATAATACTGCTATACCTGGGCATCTATAGGATAGTTTTTAAAGAATGATTAATCATTATTTCAGTGTATGATGTTTGCTTTTTACATGAGTTGGGAAATGACATGTGTTGACTATTTTCTTTGGGTCAGGTTTCATGCTGGGTTCTTGAAATGCCTCCTGTGGTCTTCATCACAGCCTTACCAAGAGGCTGCTGCTGTCTTCCCTCCCACTGATTCTCTCAAACTGAAAGATTATGGTGGTATATGAGAGTAAGCTGAATAATATTTATTCAGAATTCTAAAAAATAATAAGCTTTTAGTCCCAAGAACAAAAGCATATACAGAAAATACTTGGTTTAAACTTATTCAAAATGAGTAGCCCTTTTAGTTGTCTAAAAATCCATTTACTACCAATGTTAATTACCTTAGTATTTTTTATCATTATGTATTTTAGAAATAATCTAGATCTAGATATTTAAGAGAATCTCCTTGTTTTTTAACTTATTTCTGATTTGTATGTGAGAAACATCTAAATTGAGTACAGTGTTCTTTTTAAATTCCTTAGAAATAATCTTTACTTTTTAATTTGTTGGATTTGGAGGGAAGATACTGAAGTTTAGTATTAAACAAGGGAGCTCCAAAATCAGAGGAACTATTCTGTTATAGCTTTATTACTTATTATATAAGATCAATACAGTTGATAAGTTGAGTATGGCTTCAGTCTGTGTGACACTGCACTTGCTGGATTCACCCCTGAAATAAATGCTCAAGGATTCTTCCTGACTTGCTGGAAAAACTGGATGGAAAAGGCACCCAGTGCAAATGAGAATGCAGTTCTCACGGTGTGAGTTAGGCATTATTTCTTCTCTCTTCAGCTTGTGGTACTCAGAAGCAAACAAAAGGGGAAAAAAATGTAAGATGAGGGAAAGTCTTAACCGATTTACAGTATGAAATAATGTAATTAGATCTTATTATTAATTTTTTAGCATTGTTATTCATAGCAAATTATTTAAGGACTAATGATAATCAATACCCTATTACTGAATTTTAGAAATTATAAAAATTTAAGAAATAAACTTCTATTTTAGAAAAATTTGTTAATATTCCAGCCTGTCTTTTAAATTTTTGTTGACTACCATCATTCAATAACAAATATTTCTTGAACCTCTACTTGATGCACCATGAATTTGCTTTGAGAATGCCAAAAATAATTGAAGAGTTGCCAGGAAATTTTCTGAAATTTATTAGGGGAGTTTTAAAAGTGACCCTTTTGTGGGAGCTGAGAAGGTAGCTCAGTGGTAGAACACTTGCCTAGCATCTGGAAGTCCCTGGGTTAATCCCCTTCCTTCCAGAAACAAAACCAAAACAAACTATATAAAACAAAACAAACCATGTTTTGTCTGTAGGGGAACAGTATGTTACAGTGATAGGATTCATACAAAGTTTAATTGAGAAAATACAGTATTGACTGATTAAGAGCCCAGCTTAGAATCAGACAGACCTAGTTTTAAATTCTGTCTCTGCCACCTCCTGGCTTAAGTTAGCTTCCCTAACCTTTAATTTCTTTACCTGTAAAATGTGGATACTAATATCACTTATTGTGTAGGATTTTATGAGATTTAAATGACATATCAAATGCTTGAATAGTACTATGCACATTGCAGGTGCTTATTATATGGTAATTATTTGCATTTTTATAGAATGTGCTAGAAGGTATTTTTGTTTCTTAGTACTGTGAGTTGTGAATGTCACAAATCATATTACGGAATCATCCCTTTTCAGTTGAATGTGTTGGTTGACTCCTCTTGCCCAGCTCTCTCCCCTGACAGATGAAGAAACAACCAAAAGGGAAGTTTTTCCTAAAAATGAGAAGTAGAATTCAGCTATGCTCCATCCCCTGTGACAGACACTTACATACATGTTGGAGGCTTTTGTTTAGTTGGTGAAAACATACCTAGTGTTTTAAAATTTAATCGTTGAAGTCAGTTACAAAAAGTACACTCCTTTTTTTTTTAACTACATTATTATTACAGTCAGCATTATCTGATTTAGATTTTAGTTCCAGTATCTCTCCAGCCTTATTTTGTACCACTTCCCCTCTCATACAGAGTGTTCCAACCTGACCAGCCTCTTCTTAGTTCCCAACACTCCAGGCTTCTTCCCACATGGAGGTCTTACCCAGCTCTGGAAACCTCTTTCCTTGTGTCATCATTCATCATTGTCTGGCATCACTGTGGTTCACCCAAAGACCTCTTTGCACAACCTTTCTCCCACTTCAAGCATTCTGTTTTTAGTTACCCTGTTTTACTTCCTTTATTATACATCACTGTCTTAACAAAGTTTTAATTTCAGTAATTTTTTTTTTTTTGTATCAGGGATCAAATCCAGAGCCTTACATATGCAAAACACATGCTCTATCACTGGATTTTACTCCCACCTAATTTTAATATCTAAACGAACTTGCTAAACATTTGTCTTCTGTACTAAAATGTAAACTTCATGAACAGTGGAATATTTGCTTTATTTACCTTTGTATTCACAACTCTTAGAAAATGTTTGGCACATAAATATTTGCAAATGCATAAGTGCACGAATCGGTGTCTGTTTACTACACTAATACTGTTATGTCAGAGAACAGCACTTGTTCATTTTTAGATTAGCAGATAGAATGTAGTTCTTTTAAAAATTTTTTTTACACAAAATAAGAGTGAATATCAGAGTTTGAGAGAAAATTTAGTTGCAGTTTCAACAATGTATTTGCTCAGCATAAAGACTGCTTGAATACCAATATTCTTGTAATGCACAAGAATTAACTATTTGTTTTATAAAGTGGTCTTAATTCTTACAAATAAAATACTTCTTAATTCTTGTTTTTTTAATTTTTTTTTAGATTTTGATGGGCCTTTATTTTATTCATTTTTTAAAAATTAATATGTGATGCTCAGAATTGAACCCAGTGCCTCACACATGCTAGGCAAGTGTTCTACCACTGAGCCTCAGCCCCAGCCCACTTCTTATTTCTTAAGAGCAAAATATGATACACATCAATAGAGTATGAATAATAGGAATATTTATAAACAACTCCATTAAAAAGACATTCATTTTTGCGTAGAGGTAGAACTCAAGCATGTGTCATCTTTAGGCTTTTCAGTTTTACCTACAGTTTGTTAAAGAATATGAGTCTTATTTAGTGGATGATAGGTTAACTCAACCACACAGCACATATCAAAATAGAAAAAAAATTACTAAGCAATTCTTCTTCTTCTTCTTCTTCTTCCTTCTTCCTCTTCCTTCTTCCTTCTTCTTTCTTCCTCTTCTTCTTTTTTTTTTTTTTTAAACATTCCTGGGATTGAACCTAGGGGCATTTAATCCGTGAGCCACATCCCCAGCCATTTTTATTTTATATTTTGAGACAGGGTCTCACTAACTTGCTTAGGTCCTCTCTAAGTTGCTGAGGCTGGCTTTGAACTTGCAATCCTTTTTGCCTTAGCCTTCCGAGCAGCTGGGATTACAGATGTGGACCACCATTCCCTGCTTATTGAGTAGTTCTTGAAAAATACATTTATTTGTTTTTTGAGATTAGTGAAAAATGCTCCTTTGTTAACTTAATTGAATAGACTGGATTCCTGGACAAAAGGAATTGTTTTATTTAGTGTTTTCAACTTAATTCGAAGGAGTTTCTAGGAACCATAGTAGTACCTGTTATAAAGACATAGGAAACGGTCTCTATTAAAGGGTATTATGTTATTTTCATATCTTTTTATTAAGATCTTTGGGAGAATTTTTTAATATTATGATATGACAGATATAAATACTTTCTTAAATACATTTTTTCTTATCTTTGTGAACAGTGCGATTAAATTTTTTCTCTTGTTTATTGGAGCCAAAACTCATGACCAAAACATGAAAAACATAGAGGTCTTTTTGGTCTTTTATTTTATTTTTTTTTAATATTTATTTTTTAGTTATAGGTGGACACAATATCTTTATTTTATTTTACGTAGTGCTGAGGATAGAACCCAGTGCATCACGCATGCGAGGTGAGTGCTCTACCTCTGAGCCATAACCCCAGCCCTGGTCTTTTATTTTTATGTAGTCTTTTTTCCCCAGTCCATGTCTCTAGCCTCAGGGTTGGGTGTTGTTTTTTTTTTTTTTTTTTTTGCATATTAGTTTTATTTTCTTTCTTCCTTTCTTCATATGTTCCCATGTTATCCTCCAGTGCTACTTGAATATTGTCTGTAACTAGGTTGTGGGGGCAGCCAAAGTAGAAACACATAATATCTAGGGAACATTCCTACAAAAGAAAAGGAGGTAGCTTGGGAGGGAATATGAACATGAATTAATTGGGTTTCTTGGCTTTAGTGACATTTGGACAGTAATAAGAATACAAAAAGAGCATTGTAGTGGTGAGGTGTTTAATGGCTCTAGAAAGAAATTCCTTTCAGTTGTGAAAAACACTTTAAAAATAATATTTTATGGTACTTCTTGATATATAGCCATTAAAATACCATCTCCTTTCCTATGATGGCCCATCCAGGTTTCATTTTCTTATTCTCTTTGCTGAACCAGTTCCCACTTTATCTTTAAGAATTGTTTATTCTAAAGGTCATTTGTCTTAAGTTTTTGTGAAAACAATTTTAAGAGTCTTCTATTTGTTTCCTTTATTCCTCTCTTTTTCACAATAGTCTTATCTTGGAAATTGTTGTATTTAGAATTTATCAATTCTGAGATACACAGTGAAGTTAGTGAATTCTGTATTCAGCCCAGGACTTAGCAGTAGATCATTCTACACTTTTTCCTTCACACTGTGTCTTATTACCATTGACGAACCTTGAACCTTATCCCTTTCTGTAAGTTCTCAATTTAGGTTTCCTCAGACAAGGGTTGTATTTTCTAAAGTTTGTCATTGAGATTGATTCAGATTTTGTAGATAATGTCTTTTTTTCCTCATTAGTGTTTCAAATAGTTCATAAAATACAAATCTATCGTCTGTATACACAAAAAGCAAACAAAGTATAAGAATTACATTATGATGACCTTTAAAATATGTGATGGATAGCAGAAAAATTCACTTTAAAAAATTTCTAACTTTTGCTACAGGAGAGAGGTAGTCAGTAATTATTTCTTTATGATTTCAAGGGCAATGTTTTCATTTGTCTCTGTAGCAAGAAAAATATATTTTTACAGTTTTTAGGGTAATATCAGTAGGCAAATTTTAGCTTTTTTTTTTAACTCCCCTAGATGTCTAGATGATGGCTTTTAGATTTCATTTATTTAATCACATATTTTATTTATTTAATCATATATTAAATAAATAAATAAAGGTCCACTGTCTTTTCTTCTCATAATCATATATAATTTATTTAATCATATTCAACAAATTATTTAATACATACGAGAAAATGTGTCTAGATGTGATCTATTAAAAGAGATATGTTTTAAACATAATCAGACCCAAAGTTATTGTGTAACTATACTATGTGACTTGATCTTCAAGTTATGCCACACTTTGAAATTCACAAACATACTCAAAAAGATAATAAGACTTCATTAAAATTGTTCTTTCTCCATAGGTTTTTGGAAATGCTCCGCCAAATACAATGACAGAAAAGTTTTCTGATCTTCTGCAGTTCACAACCCAGGTCTCACAACTAATGGTGACAGAAATTTGAAGGAGAGCATCAAACAAATCCACAGGTATTACAGAAGCCAGAAAAACCAGATTTATTTGAATAACCAGGCAATTCTATTCTTTTTTTAGTTTTTATTAGTGCAATTCTTTAAAGTGCTTCTATGGTTAAATAGAAAGTAGACTGTTTTCTAAGCACATGGATTTTGCTTAGCATTGCCCCTACCTATTCTGTGACATTCTTCTGTTGGTTTCAAGGTCTACTCTAAAATAGAGTATTTCTACTTGAAGTTGCTCTTCTTGGACCACTACTACCTCCACTACAACCCTTTTAACCACTGTCTTTCCTTCTCATAAAATCCAAATTCCTTAACAGTGCTCCAGGCAAATCTGTGATTTTTACCATGTGTTTTTTGGCATATACTTTTTTAAAAAAAATTTCTTGTTCTTTTTCTGTATTTCAACCAGACTGAGCTGAGTATAATCCCTAAACATGTCTATAATTTTCTTTTGGTCCTTATAATGCTCATAAAGAAGTGTGCTGGGAGGTCTACTCAACACAGCTGAGTTTGCATTTGGGTGGATCGATACCTCTGCCCTCTTCTCCATCCCCTGTTGCTCTCATCCCCAGTAGAATAATATGAGAGCCATTCCGTCAGTGAGGAAACCCATAAATTGCTAAGCTGGCTGTTTGCATACTACATTGGTTTACTTGTTAGACATGTAAAGGAGCTGTTTAAAAATGCTAGCTATCTAGTCCCAGAAGGCCATTGAGTGGGAGCTACCTCTGTCATGGGAAATTGAGCTTGGGTACGGCCCCCTGCTGTGGGGAGATGTTGAGTGTCTTAGCTAGATAAACTTCAACTGTATTATGTCAATCCCTTGTTCAGTGGGAGTCAGATTCTATGTTGGATATGATCTTATCTCAGAACCTAAAATGTAATTTCTCTATTATATTCTGGATTTCTGAGTTTTCCTGAAGCTATCTAGATTCTCTATTTTTTGGGAGCTGCTAAACTTTTTTTTAATCTAGACACTTTTGGGATCTTTGTTTCTGTTGTTCTAAAATTTCATGATAACATGCCTAGGGGTATGCCTATTTTTATAGATTATGCTGAATACTCATTGGGCCCTTTCAGTCTGGGACTTTATATCCTTTAATTTTGGGAAAGTTTAATGATTTTTTTAAAAATAATATCCTCCCCTCTGTTTTTTCTTTCTTGTCAGATGTTCTTCTTAGACCATCCTCATTTTATCATCTTTTCTCTTATTTTTTGTCTTTTGACTGCTTGTTAAGAAAACACCTCAGTTTTATCATCTAGCCCTTCTATGGAGTGTTTTTCACGTGTGACATTATATTTTTTCATTTCTAAGAGTTGTTTTCTTTTTTATTGGTTTCGAGCCTCTCATGGGTGTATTTTCTTCTATGTGAGCTCTCTCTCTCTGTCTCCCTCCTTCCCTCTATCTCTTTTGACTTTGATGGTAAAGAATGTCCTCATATCTCATTCATGACCATCCATTCTTATATACAAATGGAGTGTATGGGTAGCCTTTTAATTATGGGTAGAGCTTGTGACTCTGACTTCTGGATAAGGTAATCTTGCCTGGCTGTTTTTAAAAATTTTTCCCCTGATGCAGATGAATTTCTCAGAGAATTGTCCAGTCTCTGTTTAGATAATACATGTCTAATTCTTAGCATATTGGAAGCCAAGTGGGAGGAAAGTTTGGGGAACCTCAACATTCAGTATATAAGTTTTTTTCCTGTATGTCCATAATGTTTGTAATATATCCCAATGCAGACTTCTTCTCTTACCCTTTCCATTGAATAAACCTCCAGTCCACTGCCCACGTGGTAGAGCCCAGGGGCTCTAATTTCTATGAAACATACTTTCCACCAGTCCTTCCCTGCGTAGTTTCATACTTGAGTTTGCATTTGGGTGGATCGATACCTCTGCCCTCTTCTTCCAAAGATATCTGGTACTGTCAGTTCCTGAGCTTTTCCACAGTGGTTCCTTTTTCACTTTCCCTGAGCATTGCTGTAAGATTCTAGAGTTTGTTGAAATCAGTTACCACTAATCTCTTCTATTTTAGCACCCAAAATGTTGTTTCTCTTATTTTTCCTGTTTTCTTTGTACTTAGAGGTTTATGCCTTTTTAAAAAAGAAAATTCCCATTATGACCATTTTAGTGGATATATCTGTCTACCCAGGCTAATGGAACAAAGTTCCATGGATTTAAATAGTAAGAATATATTTTCTTACAGCCTTGGGAGTCTGGAAGCCCAAGGACCAGCTGCCAGCATGGTTGGGTTCCAGAAAGGGCTCTTTTCCTGGCTTGTACACTATCACCTTCTCACTGGGCTCACATGAAGGAGAAAAAGAGGGCAAGCCCTCTGGCATCTTTTCATAGAAGGAGACTATTCCCATAATGAAGGTCTTACCCTCCTGATGACATTTTACCCTAATTACTTGTCATAGGCCCCTCCTTTAAATGCCATCACATTGGAGTTTATGGCTTCACATATGAATTTTTGGTCTATGTCCATGGCATTTCAGGAAAGAAGAGAAATAAATGCATATGTTCATCTTAACTGGAACCTATTATGCATATGTTGATGTAATAGCCATTAAAATGATTTCAGATTGAGGATTAAATCCCTTATTGAGAAGTAATACATTATATGAATTGATTATAGATTTTAAAGTGAGTTGGTTTTAATTATATTTGCAGTCCTTGAAACAAATCTAATGAATGGTGGAAAAATGAAGTATGTGTCCCTGTTTTCTCCCTTTTCCAGTTAAAATGAAATTACATCTGCCTTTGTCTTTCCTGATCTCAGTTACTCTGCTGGAAGTGAAAATTTGGTATATAAGATTAGTATTTTATGCCTAGTTAGTTACTTTAAACAGATGATATAAAGGAAAATTTCTCTGTCATACATTGTCTCCAGGTTTTTCTTTTTGGGTGACATTCTAGATTAGAAAATAATTTCTAATAGTTTATTTTTTTACTTCTCTTTCTCTTTTTAAACACCCAATCTGCATGTCTGTAAAGAGAAATTTTGCTACAATAGAAATTTGTTTTCTTAACTTCTTTTATGATTTTATACTAACAGGGTTATTTTTAGGTGTACCAAAGATATCTTAAATAGAGATGTCTTGTTGTAAATTATAGTAATAGTTACACAAATATTTTCTTAATTTTTATAATTATACTCATAGAGTGTTGCCAAAATAGTAGTATTCTATGCCCTTCACTCGCCTGTCTTTATTTTTAACATATTTATTTATTTATTTATTTAGGTGCTGGGGATTGAACCCAGGGCCTTGTGCATGCAAGGCAAGCACTCTACCAACTGAGCTACATCCCCAGCCCCTGTCTTTATTTTTGACATCCTACTACGGGGGATTTTTATTGCATGTTTTTTTTTAGTTGTAGACACACAGAATACCTTTATTTTATTTATTTGTTTTTATGTGGTGCTGAGGATCAAACCCAGTGCCTCATACATGCAAGGCAAATGCTCTACCAACTGAGCTACAACCCCAGCCCACTACTGGGGATTTTTAAGGTACATGTAATTTGTAGTTTTAAACTTTTGAACTTCATTTAGATTCTTACAAGATTCACTTCATTGTGTTACTTCCTCATGAGAGAAACCTTTCCTAATCACTCTTTTTCAAACTCTAATCGTCTATGTATTCAGTCACTTGTGTATCATTTATAGCTTTGTCATCATCTGATGATATTTACTTATTTTATTGTCTGTTGTGTTCACCATGTATCACTAACATCTAGAAGATGCTCCTCACATATTAGGTGTTTGATAAATTTTTACTGATTTTTGACATAGGATTTTTCTGCCTCCCCCCCTCTCTAATGCTTTGAGAAAGAGCCAGCCTTACTGATTTTTAAGAGAAAAGTATAATTCTGGATATCTCTTCGGTTGGTCTTAAAGAACTCTGGCTACAGGAATCCTTATTCTTTCATTTTTAATCTTGAATGCTGGAAGATTTTTTTGGTCAGTGTCATCAAAAATATTTTCATGGAAGTATAAATAAATTTCTAACTTTTTAGGATTTAGGTACATCCTGAGTCATCTATCTCTGATATTTTATTCAAATTTATTTATTTATTCATTTTTATTATGGTTGAGAAACACATGATATAAGATCTATTCTCTTAACTGTACAGCATTGTTAAGTACCATGCTATATAGCAGTCTCCAGAACATTTTCATCTTGCTTGACTGCACAATAACTCCTCATTTCCCTCACTCCCAGTTTCTGACTTCCAGCCACTATTCACCTTTCTGCTTCTGTGAGTTTGACTACTTTAGATAACATATACAGGTGTTTTTTTTTTTTTTTATTTTATGGGTAGTTATCTTTGGAAGGAATTTTGTCATAATTTACAGTCACCATAATTTTTCTCTAAATTGAATCCTCTTTGTTCCTTTGGAAATTGACTATATTTGTTTTGTACCAGGACAAGTTTTCTTTTCTAGGACTCTTCTGAATTTGGTGTGGAAATCTTGTATGTGTCACTGAATCACCACCCACATAGTCTTTGTCAAATCCCTTCTAACTAGATACTTCAGACAGAAACAGGTGTGCCAACAATTCTGCTATTTAAATCTATCAGAAGTCAGAAAAGAGGGAAAATTTTTCGGGAATATCAAAAGCAAAATGAATACATGGATTCTTGGTTATATGTTAGAATATCTTCATAATTTTCTCTTTTTCTCCTTTTAATTCTCTCTTGGTTGTTGCCTCTGTGTGACTTTTGTTATAAATATAAAGTGACTGTCAGTTAATTTGAGGAGACATCACATAAAACATAACTGGCTGTGTTGTACACAGATTTCTCTCCACTAAAATGTTTATATTTGTAATTTATTTAATCTATTTATGAGTTATTAAGTTCTGATATATTGATTCTGCTTAATTCTAAAGGTATATGGTCAACTTATATTAGTAAAGCAGAAAATTCACACCTATATAAAAATAGTATCTTGAGTTTATTATTAATGACTTTGCTACTTGCAAGGAACCTCTATTAAACCCAGTGGTGCAATTCCCAGTAGATGGCAACTCAGTGATGAAAGCCTAGATGCTGTTGACCACAGTACTCCTATGATGGAATTGGTGGAATGTAGAGAAGCCCCAATTAGACAACCTAGCCTTTTTTTTTTTAAACAGAAAAACAGTGTACCCTGCTGCCCTCCAAGGATTTCAGAGCCACAACACCTTCAGGTAATTTAATTCCCAAGGTGTGGTCATGTGTCAAGTAAAAAGAAGCATGAAAGCTATGAATTCTAATACTGTTTTCTGACTAACCTTTGGAATTTATTTTGGAAGGGTAGATCTGCTTAGGACTTTGTTTCTTCATTAATATGAAACGAGTATAATTTATACTATTGACATGTCTCATACCATCATCCTGAGGAATGAAAGAATTATGGTATTGCACTTGTTATTAACAAGTTTTGCATTATGATCATTCTGAATGCTGTCTAGCTGAACTCACTTATAATCTTTCAGTGTAGGCTGGAAAATTAAATTTGTCTCTAAATTGTCTACATTTTTAATTTATTTAATCTATTTATGACCTCTACTAACTCCATTTCTATGTTTTTCATTCTAACTATCAAAATGAAGTATGAAAGCTAAAGCTTGAATCAAATGATTGATGCTTCTGAAGATGAATTAACATTAATGTCTTTCATTAACACTTAGAGCCTTTGCAAATCATTACTTAAATTTGTATTTGTTACATATTATTGAAATTAAAAGATCTTAATGCAAAGGGTTTGTTCTAGAAGTGCTTTTTCCCCCCGGATTTAAGAACCTATATGATTTATAGAAGAGTTACTTAAAATTTCTTTTTTTAGGGGCTGGGGATGTGGCTCAAGTGGTAGCACGCTCGCCTGGCATGCGTGCGGCCAGGGTTCGATCGTCAGCACCACATACCAACAAAGATGTTGTGTCCGCCAAGAACTAAAAAATAAATATTAAAATTCTCTCTTTAAAAAAAAAAATTTCTTTTTTATATTTCTTGTTTTGCTTTGTTTTTCCTTTTTTTGTCCTGCTTGGGACCAAACTCAGAGCCTTGTGGATGCTGGGCAAATGATGCACCACCGAGCTACACCTCAGACTGTACATAATTTTTTTAAGACCATTTTTTAAAATATTTTTTTTATTTGTCAATGGACTTTATTTTGTTTATATGCAATGCTGAGAATTGAACCCGGTGCCTCACACATGCTAGACAAGCACTCTACAACTGAGCCACAACCCCAGCCCAAGACCATGTTGTTTTTTGTTTTTAAACATTGCTTTAAATGCTATATATTTTGAAAGTGACCAGCTTACCTAACTTAAAATGAAAAGCTGGAGATCTTTGAGATATTCTGAATGACAGCATAATTAAATTGGTGGTTTAAAAGTAAAAATGGTTCTTCTGAATACACTTCTTATGTAAAGGTAGATAGGTCAGTGGGGTTTGGGACTCACCTACATCAGTTGGCCACAGTGGGGTCCAAAAAGCTTTATCTGGATGAGCATGAACACATAGCCAACTAGTAGGAGTGCATGCTTCTGCTTATGTGATCTTTCCAGCTTCTCCTCAAGTAGAATAATTGGTAATATTAAGTTGATAAAGATACTAAAGGGATACATATAAATGATTATAGTATTTTGGTTCTTTTTGGTTTATTTTACTATATTGTCTTATCAGCCAACAATCTGTGTAGCATGTTATAATGTTTAATAGAATATTGCCTTTCTAACTATCATTTGTCTTCTTGTCTTGTTGAATCCCTTTATGTTGATTGACAACTAAAACAAAAATCTCCACATACTTAAAGTATAAATACCCACCATTGAACTCATAAATGAACTATTTTAAAGCAAAAATGCAATTTTGGTGTTTTGGTTCTCAAAATAAGGTTGCTTCCATTGTTTATATTTTACAGTCTGTTGAATAATCATAAACGTCCATAATTGCACAGCTTTTTTTAAAGTTAGTATTGTTAACTTGTCCAAACTTAACTATGAGTCTCTATCTTCTTGAACCCCCAAAATAATTGTTTTGCCTTTTCTCTTACAGTATATCTATAGAATTTAGATAACCCAAAGTATTTTTTTCTTTGTATTACTCCCCTTTTTAAAACTGAATCTTTCTTACCCATATTAAGCCCAAACTCTTGGTGTGTATAAGAAGTTGAGCTCAATGTGTCCTTCTGTTATAATCATTCCTTTGGTCTAGTTAGGTTGATTGATTCAGATGTGCTGTCTATATGCTAGTAATGTGCTAGATAACAAGGATTTACAGTGAACGAGGCTTACAAAGAGTCTAATCATGGTGTTTATTTTCTAGATAGAGATGAGAGACTATAAATTAGTTAATACAAGAAAACAATAATCTCAACACTTAGGAGATATTGAGGTATTAGAAATAAATCAGGCTTCTGTTGCCTTCCCTTGTTTCCTGTAATTTTTTGTTAATCACTATCTTTATCTCTTATAGATTAGATTGCCTAGATTGAAATATGAGTTCACTGACTAGTTATGTGGCTGTTGGCGAATTGCTTATCCTCTCCATTTCTCAATTTATCCTGGAATGAGGGGTATATTAATAGAAAATAACTCAAGGTTTTTGTGAAGATTAAGTGAGTTAAACACACAAGTACTTCAATATAATTTAATTATAATTTAGACTCAATAAAATAAGCTACTTTAAAAATTGTCCCAGTAAAATGTTTTCTCAGATGGAAGCATATAAGGAAATAATGTCCGTACAGAATCATATATCGGTCTTGTATTCAGTATTCTAATAAAGCACTTTTGAATGGGTTAAGTTGAAGAAAAATTACATCTGAGCCTCTAAATTTTACTGCTTCTATTTTATGAAGTTAAGTGTACATCTGTGTCTTTCAGGCATAGTGAACAGTTTGGACTTATTTTCTGATAACTTTAATTCATCTTATAAATCAATATAAATATTGGAAAACTGCAGATGAAATTAAGTGCATGTTTAGAATTTGTTCATTTTTTCTTCTCTCTAAAAACATAACCAGCTAAATTTGCTCACTCAACAACAGTTCTGTGAATGACTTTCTCCTATATCTCTGTTTCTCTATGCCTGCTGTCAGCCTCTCAGGTTTTACCTAAGTAGACTCTTCATTTTATTTCCTTTCCACCAGTCCTTGTTCTTCCAGTCTGCCTTATGCATTACAGCTAGATAGGTAGTCTTAGAATAGCCCTTTCTACTTTGCCCAGGAAACTGTATTTGTTCTAAGAGTCAGCCACAGCCCTTAGGTTGCCTTCTTTCATAATCAGGTGTTTATATTTTTTTAATCACTGCTGTTGATATTAGGCTCTGCCTCTGAACATATGCTCTTTTACAACAGTGTTAATGCAGTTCTTGGTCTTGATCCGTGTTCAGCAGGCTCATTCCTCTAGCCCCACTTGTTCCAGTGCCTTGCTTCTTCTCTCCATGCCTTTCAGCCCTCCCATTTCTTGGACAACATGTACATGTTTTCCAGGCAGATTTAATTCTTATTTCACTCTTTCCCATGACTCTTTTTGATTAGTTTATGTCATTCTTTTTGCTAAAATACATATAGGTTGACTTTTACATTTCTGTATTAGTGAAGTTAGTTTTTATGTATATCATTAAAACATCATAACTTTAAATTTTTTTTTCATAGAGTGTGTAATAGTGCTGATATAAGAAGGATCAGCTTAGTAAGTGATTATTTCTTTGGTAGATTTTTAAGAAGAACTTTTTTTATAATTGATTTTACCCGCCACCTAATGGCTTTCTCTTTGGTTTTATAGAGGCTGCAAGTCGGGCCATAGTCCAGTTCCTGGAGATCAATCAGAGTGAAGAAGCCAGTAGAGGCTGGATGCTTCTGACAACAATTAATTTGTTGGCATCCTCTGGTCAGGTCAGTTTTTAGTTTGCATTTTTGACAAATGTACTCTTTGTTATCTTCTTGTGGGATTTTTTTTTATTAAGTTGATCATTGTATCTAAATAAGATAATATGATAGGCCTTTGTGTTTTCCTAACTCTTCTAAAACATTACTTCATGTTTCTTATAATCTCTGTGACAAGCTTAACTTAGTATTTTATGTACTTCATTCATGACAAAATGCATGACTTAGAGGAGTCTATCTTTGTCATAACACAAAAATCTGATGTCGTCTTTACAGCATGCTAGGCAGAGTTGGACTATTCATGGCTAGAGGCAAGTAGCCTAGGAGCTCTGGGTTCATCAGGCCTAGCCCAACACTTGTGTAACCTGTGTTAGGGAAACTAAGGTAGAAAATCACTATTCATCTAATTCCGCTCAGCTGGTAAGTTGTGAATGACACAGAAAATACTGTTAAATGTTTTTTGGTATTAATAGAAAATAGGAGATATTGACATTTTCAGGATAATGGATTTTCCCTTCTCACTTGATTTATTCTGGAGATTGCTTTTTATTTCCTTTAAGTCAATTTTTTAAGTATCTGACATGGTACATCTTGTACATACTCTTTATGAGCCATTTAGACACCTAATTTTTTGTCTTCATTATTGTTGGAATGAAGGAGGTTTATTTGTAGGAAGATCCAGAGTGAATTACCTATAAAATTCAGTACCAATGTTGGACATGTCTATTGTCCACATTACAGCAGAGTTTAAACACCTCACATCATTTAATAAAGGTGACTATGACACCTATTACAATGAGTGGTCCATGCAGAAATAATACATACTTTTTATTTACAGTACCCTGAAATTAGTCACTAGCCCTAAAGTAGTTAGCACTTGGAATAGTCTCTTTCTGTTTATTCACTATTTTGTTTCTTTGTGTGTTTTACTCAGGGAATTGGCAAGAGCAACTTGTCCTTGTTTTCTTGAACTTTCCACATTTTAGCATAGAAACCCCTTAGTTCCAGGCAAATAGAAATGATAATTCACCCTACATAAACTGAGATAGTCCAGTCACTGTGCTATGGATAACTAACAAAATCCCAATTCTATTTCTACTGATTGTTTAAGTGCCTCTATGCTGCTGTATCAAAATTTGGTTTGAAGTAACATATCTTCATGTTATTGAAACTTCAAAATTTAATTTAAATAATTACTGTTGATTTAATGTGTTTAATATGAAGTTTTAAATTGAAATATTTCTTAGTTTTATTCATATTTTCTTTAGATGTTTTTTCTCTCCTTCTCATTTGTGAGCAGATTGTGTCCTTTCATGATACCTAACAACAATAGCAACTCAGTAGTGTGGATTATCCTAAACATGCACAAATACACACCCCTAAAAGTGTAAGAAAAGAATTAGGAGAAACCAAATCACTTACAACAATTATCAATGTTGCCAAATACTAGTTGGGATGCCAAGTTATACCTTAAATCTATCTGTGATAAGAAGAAAATAAAAAAATTACTGCTTTGCTTAATGGGAAAGGGAAGCTAGTAGTAATCTTAAGTGGAAAATAATACATTTAAAAGCAAATATACTGTTATGCTTTGAGCTGCTTTTTGTTGTTGTTGTTTGTTTGTTTGAGTGCCATTTTCTGCTGACAACAGTGAGATACAGAGATGATGGAAATGTGGTCCTGACTCAACATACAGATGACAGAGATGAAATCGAGAAAGATAGTACCATAAAATATAATAATGGCATATGTTTAGTGCTATTAAAATAGAAATGTGAGAGTAGAACTTTTTAAAAATAAGAGTAGGAGAAATAATGAGGAATTAAAGGGAATTTTGAGACATAGCAGACACTTTAACTAAAAATTGTGGTGGCAAGTGATAATAAATGGTAGTTGGATAGAGCAGGGACTTAGTATTCTTGAGGCAGAAAATAATATTGGATATTTAGAAAGAAGCTAGATTTTTCAAGGTATTGTTCCTGAAGCTCATTCTCCTCTTCCTCATACTGCTACTGCATTAATTCAGGCCCCGTCTTGCATATGGTTTTCTGTTTTAGTTAATTGCCCTTGCCACCTGGCTCTCTATATTAATTTATGATATATACTACCACCAAAAAAAGTGATTGTGTCACTTTTTAATTGAGTGTAACATTTAATTGGGTGTCCATTGCCAGTAAAATAAAAGTCAAACTAGAATGTGAAACTCTTTTCATAGGTTGTTTACTTACACACTTTATGGATCACTTGATTAGCTCTCTAACCTGAAGCAAGGTATGTAAATAATGAGGTTCAGTTGCCTCTTTGTAAGATCAGAGTCATAGGACAATAGTATCTATCTCAGTGTTGACTTGACTAGTAGTTGAGGTACACATGTTGAACAGGGAACACTTAATTGAAAGATTAGCTTTTATTTGTGTGGCTTTTCAGGAATCAACAGTTTGCAGCTCTGGTGTCTTAAGTGTATTGTATACATCATATGTCCTAACTTCCTCTGTGTCTTTAGGTGAATCTTTCCTCCTTATTTTAATTTTGTGTATTTTTCTGTTTCATTTCAGGCAGTGTTTATCATTTCCTCTTTATGTTAGCCTCTATATGCTGCCATTGTTAGACTTCAGAGATAGTAGTTCTTACAAATCTATTATATTTGCTAGTAAACTGTGGCCTTCTGAAGGGCAGGGCTGCTTCGTCTTTGCATTCCCTGCCTCCTGCACACTGCCAGGTTTACCCTAGGCATTCAATAAGTGTTTGATGAGAAACTAAATAAACTAATGAACAGTTGATGCCAACTTGTTGATTCCAGTGCAAGATTTTTTATACAAAACCATATCATGGAAAATTTGGGTGAATATTGTCTAGAATTTCTTCTTTTAAAAAGAAAATTATAAGTATTGATGTATTTAGTTAGATCAGTGATTATTGTATCTCTCAAGTGTCCTTCCAGCTTCAATAATCTATAAAAAGACTAAAGATAAAAATTATAGTAGTAAACTAATATTTTTTAGTACTCATATGTCTTTTGCATTTGTTATTTTATATAACCATAACATTAAACTAAGATGTATGTAACATTCTATCCATTTTATAATAGAGGAATGTGAGGCCCAGGAAAAATAAGTAGTTCCCCAAGTTCATGGTTATTAAGTGCCTTTTCCTTAAAATCCCAAAGCGCATATTCTTTGAAACATGCTGCTGCTTAACAAACAAGTACCAAATTTAATAAATAACATTACATAACAAAAAAATCAATCTCAATATTTGATCTAAGCAAATTGGTCCAAATGTTAGAAATTGAGTGTCTCTAAGAAAGGTGTTATTTCGTAATTCTTACATACATTTAAAAAAGTTTTCTTGATAAATACTTTTCTGGTTTAAAATTTATGAGTCCTTCACCTTTACCAATTACTGTTATGCCTATTTGTCTATTCACTTATTTTATTTATTTATTTTTTTCAGAAAACCGTGGACTGCATGACAACGATGTCAGTGCCTTCCACCCTGGTTAAATGTTTATATCTGTTTTTTGACCTTCCACATGTGCCTGAGGCAGTTGGAGGTGCACAGAATGAGCTACCTCTAGCAGAACGTCGAGGACTACTCCAGAAAGTTTTTGTACAGGTATGAAAGGGACTGTTTTCCTGGGTGTCTCCCTACCTTTATTTAAAGTGAAATGGTACACTCCGGAAGTGAATGTTCTGCTTATTTCCATTTTTATAGTATTTCATTCTGTTTGTTATGATGAGATTTTATCTCATATAACTGTAACATTCTTTATATCTGCAGAGAGAATGTTGAAAAAAAATTTAAGGCTATTTGAAGCATTAGCAAATTTGTTTTTCTAAACAGATATTATTAATATTACATTTGATATATCGTAACATCTTCAAAATGAACTAACCAGGGAAAGTTTTTTGATAGTCATGTTAAGACTTGTGCAACATTTCTAAAAATGTCAAGAAATTTTATTCAGTAGCTGTTTATAAGCAGGAATTCTCTAGCCTGTAAATATTTAACTTATAAAAGACAGTTTATTTTAGTGGCCTCTGACACCTCTTCTGTTCCCTGTCCTGAAAGCTCTTTTCCGCTGTTACCAGTGTTCTTCTAATAGCATTGTGGGTAAACCGAGGTTTAATGGACTTTGTAGCTAGTCTCCTATTACAGTCATCATGGGGAAAAATGATGGTGTTTCTTGGAGAAAAAAATTAAAACAAGCAAACTACAAACAAATAGAATGCAGTCTGCCCATGGTTTTGTCTAATATAGTATAAACATACATCTAATACAAAAAGATAAATATTTCACAATTTTACTTACACCAGGTATCTAAAATTATTAATGATTAGAACAACAATAACAACAACAAAAATAGAATGCTGGTTTCTAGGGACTATGGAGACAGCAGAAAAGGGAATTGTTGTTCACAGAGTATAAGATTTCAGTTTTGCAGGATGAAAAAATTCTACTGATCTGTTATATAACAACATGCATATAGTTAACATTGCTTTACCACACACTTAAAATGGTTAAGATTATAAATTTGATGGCTGGGGTTCTGTAGCTCAGTGATGAGCACTGGCCTAGCACATGCGAGGCGCTGGGTTCGATCCTTAGCACCACATAAAAATAAATAAATAAAATAAAGGTACCGTGTTCAACTATATCTGAAAAAAATATTTTAAAAAAGATCATAAATTTTATGAATTTTTGACCACAGTAAAAAGCAACGACAGCACCTTTGAATCAACATCCCTGAAGTTGTGTAATCTGAAATGCACCCTTATAATGAAAGTGATATCTACTTAAAGAATCTTTGTAAGGTTTAAATCAGCTAATGTATAAAGCTTTGGTTCTCTGCTCAGCACAAAGTAGACACTTAAGTAAAAATAAGTCTTATTGCTACTGTTGCCATGAACATAGACAGAAAATAGAGGATGGTGTATTTGAGGTAGAGAGGTGGGCCAGGTGCAGATGACAGAAGCATGCTCACCTTGGGTTTCAGGAATGTTTCCTTCATGATTCAGTAACTGCCTTTACCAGGTTCTAGTGGTGAAAGGACAGGGGGAGAGAGGGATGCCAACACAATTTTTGGAAGGAAAAGATTGGGATTATTCAATAAAATACTAAATTAGTACAACATTTGCTTTAGTAGATATTTTTGTGCTTGTGGTTAACATCTCATCTCATCTATCCCATAACTTCAGAGCTTTTGTTTTTCCCCCAAAATGATCATGTGAGCAAATGAAACTGAGCCAGAATTTAGACTTGTGGGACCCACAAATCAGATCTAATGAGAAAAACTATGGGAATAAGTGAAGAAATAAGTGGCATAGGAATGAAAACTGCTTGAAGACCTTGTTGATGAATATGGAAGATTAGTCTTTGCTTTTTAGAATAGCAGCCCCATTTCATTAAAGCCATTCTACAGAACTAACTAATGTCTTAGGCAGTAAATGGAAGCTGCATTTTATATGTAAGCATAGCAAAGGTTTTTTTTTTTAATACTTAAAAAAATTACTATATTTGATACCACTGGATGCTGACTTGTAATAATGTGAGGCTCATTTTAATATTCTGTTATTATTGAATGTTAAGACCAAAAGGAACTGAAAGTATCATTTAAATCAGACCCCTCACTTGAGTTATAGAAACTGATGTCCTTGTGCATAAGAGTGGCAGTGCTGAGAACCTTACTGCCCCACTCCCAACCCAGTGCTGCTTTTATTGCATCACTTTTTTTTTGTTTTAGTGCCTCACCAAGGTTTAGATATTATTTTCAACATTTTGTTTAGAAAACAGATAGAGATAACGCTTATTAAGTGTTTTATGACAGATGAAATCCCTGTGTTTGTATTATGTGACAGATGGTTTCCTGGGACCTTAGCGGTTGGTACTGTTTCATGCAGGCATTCATTCTTTGTTGATGTGGCCCATTACTGCTCTGCCACACTTGACTGGACTTTGTAACAGAGCCACTACGAACAGAAGTGATTAGTATAGGGACAGACGAGGAATGTGAAGTAGACTCTGCACTTTTCTGTTTTGTAAAAGGAAGGGATTATAGTAGACAAGTTTAAGAATCATTTTGCCTATAAAGATTAAGAACCAGTTATCTTAGCAGTCAACAGATTCAAAGAGTCATTAAATCAGGTTTATTTTTGAGAACAGGGATTTGGCTGGGAAAAAAACATTTTGCTATTTTAGTTTTGTTTTCTGTGTTACAAATTAGAAAAATGGCATTTGTCCCTCTGATCACATAAGGTAGGGTCAAAGGCAATAAAGAATTTAATCAATAATATACCTCTCTGAGCATATACCTTTTGTTACATTTGATGATCTGTATTTACATGTGGGAAAAGATATACATACTACCCATATTTATGAACATTCTTTATCTAGCAGCCTTTCTAGGCCTGGGGCATCCATATTTACTAATTATATAAAATTTTACTGTTTTCGTGAATTTTTTATTCTTCTTTCTTTCTGATATTTGGCATTTATGAACTAGGAAACTTTTGTATCGAAACATGTTAATGTAATATTTCAAATACTTCTTTTCCTATTTAGAAATTTTCCCTACCAATTTTGAAATATCCAGATTTCATAAAGCTCTCTTTAAGAGAATCAACTGATTTCATAATTAATAGTCTATTCATATTTTATATTTCAAAAAATATTGAATTGAGGATTTAGCACTGAAAAGTTAGCTTTTCCTGATACTGATCTGGGTTTAGAAGGATTTCTATTGAGGGCAGAAACCAAAATTGAAGTCCCCAGAAAGCAGGTGCTCAGTGCTGCAAATGCTTGTGATGTGTATATTGTGCAACTCATAGTTTAGAAATCAGTTTTCATTCTAGACTTGAAGAAATCCGGACTTAACAAGATTTATGGCAGTTAGACACATTTTAAAAATACTTTGAAATTAAGATGATTTATATTATTCAAATATTCTTTTCTACCTTGACAGAATTGAAACTAATTTGAAAATTTCTTTTATTTTCAAGATGTTTTAAATTTCTTATCCTATGACACTGTTTTTTTAGAGAAGAAAATCACATTTCACCTGTGTAAGAACTAATGAACTAAATTAGAATGACAAAATATTGAACAGGAAAGGTAGTGCTATTTTATCCTGTTTTAGACAGGTAGACAAAAATACCATGATGAAGAGAGCGGATAATAAAGATTTTTTAAAAAAATAAACTGATATAAGGAAATGTTTTAACATAGCACACTTCTAAATTTCAAATGTCTTTTTAATATTGCATATGAAAACTAGTCATTGTGGTTTTAATGATATTGCCCAACACTTACCCTCAATTTTTTTTAATAATGTTGAGATCACATCCTTTTCTAGTTTTTCCCTTTTCCTCACCCATTTATTTACTTTATGACATGTTTTGTTTTGTCTTTTAGATCTTAGTGAAACTCTGCAGCTTTGTTTCTCCAGCAGAGGAGCTGGCTCAGAAAGATGATCTCCAGCTTTTATTCAGTGCAATAACCTCTTGGTGCCCTCCCTATAATCTGCCTTGGAGGAAGAGTGCTGGAGAAGTCCTTATGACCATATCCCGCCATGGTCTTAGTGTCAATGTAGTCAAGTATATTCATGGTGAATATCTCGATATATTCATTTTAAATGTTCTGAATCTCTTATGCTTTACTTCATTTGAGACGAATTTTTAAATTATTTCTCCATTATCCAGAAATTGGCCTCTAATTTAAAAAATAAATTGTCTAGGAGAAAATAATTTTTAAATTT
Source organism: Urocitellus parryii (assembly GCF_045843805.1). Classification (NCBI taxonomy): domain Eukaryota; kingdom Metazoa; phylum Chordata; class Mammalia; order Rodentia; family Sciuridae; genus Urocitellus; species Urocitellus parryii. Next base: position 73,869,644 of record NC_135540.1, on the reverse strand, counting down.
ATGGAACATTTCAAAAGTAATAAATTCTCATTAGTTCTGTATGATATATATCCTCAAGAGTCAAAACTATTTCATTGTTGTGTAAATATTCAGTCCTATGTCCTAGCCTATTCTTCTGTCTTCTGAAGAAAGACTACAGAAAGACTAGTAACAGTAGCATAGTTGCTGAAAAAGAAAAATATGCTATTGTTACTAGTCTTTCTGTCTTTCTGAATATGTCTCATATATAACCTGATAATCTCTCCAGTGGAAAATAAAGGGAATTAGGTGGATTCTTTATCACTACTAAGGAGGAATTTATCTGTTTAATCCATTCATTCAACTATTCTCTAAAATATCTATAGAGATCATTTGTATAGTGTCTCAAATTATTCACTTTTAAAGTTTTTATTATTGTCCTGAAACTCTTTCAAAATATTAACAACTATTTGTTCACTTGTAATATGAAAGATACATGTGTAAACTCTTACTTAATATGTGAATTAGTCATTAAATAGTTTCTTCCCTTTTATTCTTATGTTGAACTTAGCTTTTTACATGTGACACTGGATCCTCAAAGTCAGTGATGTGGTACAACTGTAGTTTAAGCTAGGAACATGTAGTGTAATCATAATCTTGAAATTTTATTTCTGAAACACTTATGATATCTATACCTTAAATCTTTATTGGTGTATATTCAGTCTGATGTGAATGTTAAATAATTAATGGATTTTTTTCCTTCTTAAACTTTGAAGATACTTTTAGTTTTTTTTTTCATCCTGTTACTGTACCATCAGGAAAAAAAAATCAAAAAAATTATCAGTGACCAATCCTTTTGTTTAATGATAAAATGTAAAACTGTGATGTAAGAACTATAATAAATGTCAATTCTTTCTAGGCACATTTCTATATAACCTTTCATTATCTACTTTAGAGGTAGGCCTTTTACAATGAATTTGAATCTTACATTTAATTTTAGAAGGTTTAACACTTATCTCATAGTGTTTTACATATTCATTAAAATTTAATGTTTCATTAAATACCAGGTAAGAATGAAGAAAATTTTCTTGAGCAGTGGACATAATACATATTTATTTAATTCTTTATTCTTACAGAAAAAGAATGTTTATCTACTTGTGTTCAGAATATGCAGCAATCAGATGACCTATCTCCTCTAGAAATTGTTGAAATGTTTGCTGGGCTTTCTTGTTTCCTCAAAGACTCCAGTGATGTTTCTCAAACACTTTTGGATGATTTTCGGATATGGCAAGGATATAATTTTCTTTGTGATCTCTTGCTTAGGTAAAACCCCACAATTTAAGAATATGTTTTCAATGTTTACTCAGGTTTGTTAAAATCAAAGTAAACAATGGGATTTGTGATTACAAGAAAAGGAAACATTTATTGACTGTATGTTTTGATATCCTCTTGGCTTTACTGCCTTCTTTTTATTCTATTCTGACTACAGAGTAGAAATAGTGAATTTAGAGTAAAAATTCTCAAATGCAGAACACAAATATGAGTTTAGATAGGAAGAATAAAACTACTGTTTAATAACTGAGGAAAAATTAGAAATACTCTTTGCTTTAGTAAAAGGTGAAAAATTTATATGATCTGAAGAGGCTTGGGTTAAGATTAGTAAGGAAAAGTGCTTACTAGTCCATTAAACAATGGTGTTTAATGATACGGTAAAATGAGCTGTATTCATTTATAGAGCTGTTATTAAAGATATTTTTCACCAGTTTTAAAAAAAAGAAATACTTCTTGCTTAATTATACTTTTTGGTTGCTCTTATTTTATAGTACTTTTAGTATTGTTATTAATGTAGTTAATAGTAAGAACAATTATGTAGATTAAATGAGATCTTATAAACATGTTTGACTTAACTACCCTTTGCCATTCTAAATGGTGAACGTGTATACTGAGGAAGCTGCTGTTAGAAATTTTATTAGGAAGAATATACTTGTTCCTTTCCAGCTGTTCCTGGACCACTAGTTATTTTTAAATAATTTGATCCAATGTAAGAAAGCATTGTTTTGTGAACATATTATTCCTAATACCAGTTTAACCTACTTATCTTTAGTTAATGTTAGGCACCTCCCAAGACTATACTTTTGTATTTATATCCTCATTTATAAAAGAGGTTATATGAATGTTGATGAAGTAATCAGTTTACATTACTAGTGGAGTATTAATTGGTACAATCCTTTGAGAATGCAGATTGACAGAATACTCCTAAGAACCTCAAAAATGTTGATACATGCTGAGTGTCATGGAGCATACCTGTTAATCCTAGCTACTTGGGAGGCTGAGGTTTGGATAATATAAGAGAGTTTGGGCAACATAGGGAGACCCTTCTCAAAAAAAGAAAAAAAAAGAAGGTTGAAAATCTGACAAAATACTTTTTTATCCCTGATTATAGATCCTATAATGATATAATGGTAAATGTGACAAAATATTCTGTGTATTTGTCCTTTTATATTCTAACTGTCTCATCTTCTCCCTGCCAAATCTGTGATTGGCTTGCATGATATTAGTAGAATACCAAGCTCTATGAAGAGCTTTATATATATAGTATGAGATTAGAAAAATTAAACTTTTCAGATTAAAAAAAAAAAAACAAGTTTAAAAATATACATCAGTGTGGGCGCAGTAGAGCACGCCTGTAATCCCAGTGGCTTAGGAGGCTGACCCAGGAGAACTGCAACTTCAAAGCCAGCCTCAGCAAAAGCGAGGCACTAAGCAACTCAGTGAGACCCTGTCTCTAAATAGAATAGGTCTGGGGATGTGGCTCAGTGATTATATATATATATATATATATATATATATATATATATATATATATATATATATCATCATCATCATGTTAAAAGTGATTATCTGAGTTGTGAACTAAGAATACATTTTCTTTTTTCATACTTTTGTGTATTCTCCAAGTTTGTTTGTTTGTTTATTGGTGCCAGGGAGAACCCAGGGGCACTTATCCACTGAGCCACATCCCCAGCCTTTTTATATTTTATTTAGAGACAGGGCTTGGGGCCACACTGAATTGCTGAGGCTGGCTTTGAACTCTCAGTCCTCATGCTTCATGCTTTAGACTCCTGAGCCTCTGGAATTACAGGTCTTTGCCACCGTAGCCAGCTCCAAGTTGATTTTCATGAGAACAAGTAACTTCTATTAAGAGGAAAAGCCCAATAAATCTGATTCTTTTAAAAAATAAGATTCTTTTAAACATTTGTGTTCTCAGAAAAGCCATTATCAAAGATAATTCCTTCATGACTCCAAAGTTCTTTCTAAAGAAATTATGACCATTTAAAAAAATTATTAGATTCCTAGAACTTTATTTAATGATAATACTGGAATAGATTAGTGAAATTCAGGGCTGGGGTTGTGGCTCAGCGGTAGAGTGCTCACCTCTCACATTCGAGCTCCACATAAAATAAATAAGTAAAATAAAGATATTGTGTCCAACTACAACTAAAAAATAAATATTAAAAAAATTAGTGAAATTCAGATAAAATTCTTAGAACTCTTCATATAAAATGTCTTAGGAAAGAATACTTTAAATAAAGTTTTGATTATAAACAGTTCAACTTTAACTCCAGAGCTTTGCAGTACCTAGAAGGATTATGTAATCTAGTTCTTTCATTGTAGACTTTCTACCAAAAATTAGTGTTTTATCTAAAGTAGCACTGTTAGTGGGAAAATCAGCACTTACACAGAGTCATGCTTTCTGATTATTAATCTGATTTTTTTCCAATATACCATAATGTGTTTTAATAAAATTGGTAAATTTTAAAAATATGTGTTTTCATATAGGAAAAATAGTAAAAGGAAACTTCTCAGAGTACTTTCTACATTTGTTTACTAAATCTAAAAATGCTTTCTGTATTAACTTTGAGGATATAATAAAACAGAAAAAAATTTGCCCAAATCATCCTTTTTCTAGATTGGAACAAGCAAAAGAGGCAGAATCCAAAGACGCCTTGAAAGATCTGGTTAATCTGATAACTTCCCTAACAACATATGGTGTCAGTGAACTCAAACCAGCTGGTGTTACCACAGGGGCGCACCCTTTTTGTTGCCTGGATTTGCAGTACCTCAGCCTGCTGGCAAAGGTGAGTTTAATTTTCTCCCCCATTTTTGCAACTCAGAGAAGTAGAAAAGGAATGAATTTGTCTTACTTTACTCCTTATATTATTTGCATAAAGATAATTTGTTGCTTTCTATTCAAGTTTGTGCTATATTTAGTTAAGTCTAGATAAAAATTTCCTGAGAGTGTTTGGCAAATTAAGTACTTGAAAATAATATTATAAAAACAAACTAAATGAAAAGTTTTATATTATGGTATTTCATTATAACATTCAAACAGTTTTATATACTAACACACTTCTTTTTAACTCCATGCTTTTTTACCATGCTTGGGTGGAACTTAAATTCACACTCTATAATTTTTAATATAGGAAAAGTATGAGGTATAAATGCTTATATTTCATTTAAAGCTAAATAAAACTAAGTAAAAGAAGTTACATTATTTCATTGATGTCAGAGATTAAATTTTGTAGTCTAGATTTTATAACATTTAGAACATCATCATAACGTGATTTGTTACTTATTAAATATTGAAGAGGATCATGATATTTCCACATAAAACTTAACTAACCAAAAATAACATATCTGATTGGTGATTTAAGTTTTTATGACATAGAAGTCAACAGTTATAAACTTAATAGTCATGAGTATATATGAAGCCATCAAAGTGTGATATGCTGTGCCCTCAGTGCATGGGTTGTATAGAACCTTTTAAATGAGTCCCTGAAATAAGCGTCATTTCTCATGTTTGAGTGAGTCAAGATTTCATTTTTTAATATAATAAAAAAATAGTAGCCTCCTCAAAATAAGTTATAGACTTTAATTTCAATATTCCAGTTAACTTTTTCTATGAGTTAATATAAAAATATTTCAGTGATGTACTTCCTTTTTCATACTTCATTATTGTTTTATTTAGTTGATTACTCTGATCTTGATAATAACAACGTATAATATAGTATAATTTTGTAATAACAGAATTAATGTCAAAAAATTAATCTTTTGTGTAATGTCATTGTTTGATTTTGTCTCATTTATAATAGGGATCATAATTATATGTCCTAGCATCTCTTGGGGATTTTGTGAGAATAAGTGACATATGTTTATGTTACTAGAAAGATGTTGCCCTAAAAGTCAGGATTCATGTGGTCATAGTGACCTTCCAAACTTCAGTTTCTTCTTCAGAAAAAATTGAGCTAATATTCTATAAAATGGATAGGTTACATAACATCATTTTGAGTTTCCTGTATATCTCACAATTACTTATTTCCAATGGCCATTTTGTAGGGTTGATGTAAGAACCAAAGGAGTGAGTGGTATTCCATATAGATGGAATGTTAAGTATGTCATCTTTGTTTTTTTGTCAGCAATATTGAAGTATTATTTGGGTACATTAAAATATTTCCATTTAAATGTTGAATTTGATTAGTTCTGACAAATTTATAATGATTGTATAATCACTACAATAATCATGATATGTAATATTTCCATCCCTCTAAAATGTTTTTGTGTTCCCCTTGCAGTCATTCCTCTCCACTCAGAGGATAACATATTTTCCTTTGTGTGCATTTTCGTTAGGTCTAGTAAGTGAAATGCTGTGCAGCCTTCATCATGGGCTTTTGTGAAGATCACATGGTGTGCTTTATCTGTGCTGGATGTAAGCACATCCCAGGCTCATGTTCCCTAGCACCTAGGAATATAACCTTACAGCTGGTTTACCACTGCTCCACTTGTTACTCCCATGTGTGGTTTAGTCGTTGTTTTCTGTCTATGCTTCTTGAGTGTGTATTGATTTCCTCCCTTCTTTACCAGCCTTACTTGCCACTTCTTTAGTTTAGGTCCTATAAAGCACTCTTTCTAGAATTCCATGGGTGGCTTTTCCTGTTCTCCTTTCTATTCATCTCTCTTTAGGCCCATCTTCTGAGTGTTGAATAGAATCTGACTCTGGTGATGCAGAGTCTAACAAATAATATGAAGTATCCTGAATTTTTTATTTAGAGCTGTATTTTTATTTCATTTTACTTGTGCCTATATTATATAGGCTCTTTTTTTTAACATTCACTGTTATTCGCTGTTATAATTTTTTTTTTATCAGACTCTGAAAATGGGGAGGCTCTATTCTTTGTGGTCTATGCAGGTATACTTCTAAACCTTGGATTAATTCATTTATTTTGTTTCTGTTTGTGTAGACTTGAGAGCAATGAGTGGTGATAGTCATCCTTTAGAATGACTTCCTCACTTTATTTTAGCTATTTTTGTGCCAGATTGAATCAGTGCAAGTTTTGAAATGTAAGCAAGATACAGCTCTTTAGCTAAAACACTAGAGCTCTTATATGACAATTTTTAAGAAATATACTTGTCTCATATATGGGGTAATCTTTATTTATTTTTAAAATTTAATTGTTATCCTCCTTTCCTAACTGAATATTTGAGGAATTTGATGAGTATGATAGTCTTAAATAACTTCTCATTATTAACATTCAAAATACAAAATGTTTCAAATTTGCAAATCACTTATTTTAATATTAGTTTTCAGACATTCCTTTAGATATTTTTTCCTGATAGAAAGCCAAATTAACAAATTCTGTTAATTTTCATTATGAATAGATTTTTTAAATTGAAATAATCATTTCCCAATCAAGAAATGATTGGGATTTACATACAATGTAAGATTAGGTGATTATTTAATAAAATGTCCTGCTTAAAAAAAACCAGCCATGGAAATCAGTCTCAGTGTTCCTTGGTTATTTACTAGGATCAATATATTTTAGCTAGTAATGGCCCCTGTATGAATTGGGTAACAAGTAGGATTAAAAATGGAGCAGAGCACATTCATTATTAGGGAGCCAAAGGCCCTGCTGACCACTGTGTTTCTAAGGTTATCTTTGTATGTGAAGATTAGTACATTTTACCTTTGACTTGTGTTTATGCATATACATTTTTTGTTTAAACGACTTGTTTCTCTTGGTAGTGGACTATTTATCCTTGTAGTTGGTTATGAATATAACATTTTTTGTGAGTGATAATGACCAAACTTGGAAAACTCTAAATTTTCCAAAATTACCCTCAATTTAGCTCTCTAACTTTTCTTTAGAGTGAGGATTCATATTATCACATAACTGAAGTGTGTATAATATTGATTAGAGTTCATCTTTAACTTAATTTGTCACTTCTTTGTCACATTTAGTCATACTTTTACATTTATATGCTCATCAGTGTGTCTAAGCTTAAAGATAGGAATTAAAGATAAATCTTTGGTATTTCCCATACATAGAATAAATTCATGTCATAAATGAGAATTGATAGACTATAGACTGAAGCTTTTTAGAATTCTTTATGTATATATTTTTATAAATGTCCATGCCAGGAATTTTGAGCAAACTTTCTAACCACTTTCATATTTTTCCTAAATTCTATATTTACCCTGTTTCTAAAAACCAGCTTTATCTGTAAGGATTTACATGTTTTGTTTTTTGCGATTTTTTTTTTTTGTCACTCTTGCAAATGCTTAATAGTTATGGACCTGGGGACAACTTTTAAAGTCAACTTGTTTTGGTCTGCCTCAAATATAAATATCTATGTTAATTTCTTTATAAATATTGTTACCGATTTGCCTCACAAGAAACAAGATTTTTGTCTTTTCCAGCTGATGTGTTTGAAAATCAAAGTTTAAAAATGTAACTGGTAACTGGCCATAAACTGCTTTAGCAAACAGTTATATAAAGAAATTACAATTTTAGTTAAAAATTTCAAATTAAAATTATTGTAATTGTAAAGGGAAAATTGAAACTTAAAAAAATTTTCCCCTGCTAATTTCCTGCTTTCATCTTGCTTATCTTGGGCCTATTCTTGGTCCCAAAGACTTTTCAAGTTGAGAGATAACTGTTCTTACATCAGTTTCAGCCTTATAGATAATAAAATGTGATATCATCACAAATTTCCAAGGTGGAAGACTGGTTCTTTTTTTTTTTTTTTTAATTAAGCAATCTAGTTTTCAACATCTGCTAGTCTTGAATTGAAATATTCATAATAATGTTTTAAAGGTTTATTTGGTGTTATTTATTTTTAATTATTTAAACCAATGGAAAAAATAAGACTTTTTGTGAAAATAGGATATGTTATCAGTAAATAGTACATTGATGTTAAAACTTATGAAGTATTTTAAACAGATTAGTTTGCTATGGCTAAAATATCACATAGCACCTACTTTTTTGTTCTTATTTTCTATTTTAGGTCACAGTGTGAGAAATGTCCAGGCCTTTGCAGTTCTTCAGAATGCATTTTTAAAAGCAAAAACCAACTTCCTTGCCCAAATCATCCTTGATGCCATCACTAATATTTACATGGCTGACAGTGCCAATTATTTCATCTTAGAGTCACAGCACACACTGTCACAATTCGCAGAGAAGATTTCCAAACTCCCAGAAGTACAAAACAAATACTTTGAGATGCTGGAGTTTGTCGTTTTTAGCTTAAATTATATTCCATGTAAAGAACTTATTAGTGTTAGTATCCTCTTAAAATCTAGTTCTTCTTACCATTGTAGCATTATTGCAATGAAAACTCTTCTTAAGTTTACAAGACATGACTACATATTTAAAGATGTGTTCAGGGAGGTGGGCCTTCTGGAGGTCATGGTAAACCTTTTACATAAATATGCTGCTCTCTTGAAGGATCCAACCCAGGCACTAGATGAACAAGGGAAAGCCTTTTCCATAACTTTGTTCTTATTTGACAAAGGAATTTAGGAAAATTGTTTTGTTTTTCCTTGTCTTTCATTTGATTATAGATTTGAATGACTTCCTGGTGAGTATTCTTATGACATTTAGTGAGTACTTCCCAAAGTTAACTTAACTGTTCAGTTCAATTTTGGTTAGGAAATTGGGGAAGGGGATCCCAGAATTATGTCACTGTAGTGCAGGACATCTTAAACTAAATGAAAACTGAGGAGAAGCATCTGTGATCCACATAACTAGTATGTATTACTTTCTGTGTCTAAGAGAGTTTTGTAAGACTTCTAGAAATCATTGAAAATTATTAATTAGAATTAAGCGTAATCAAATATATAAATTTCAAAATATTTTTTATTGACTATAGTGCAAATGTGCCTATTTTGTGATGTTATAATACATATATGTAACATGTATGTATATAAATTTGTATGCCATACTTGTGTACACATGATAAAACTACAGTAGTATTTCACAGTATTAAATGTGAATTAACACAAGTTGAATTGGTCACACTATCCTTAAATTTTTCTTTTTGATACATTAAAATCTAGTATTCTCCTTGATAAGAACTCCCGTGAGAAAATATATTTGAAGTTAGTATTTTTATTTTTAAGATTTGTTAGATTGCTGTAACTTTCTAGCCTGCTTTTGGTAATTGTTAGACAGGTATAATTTTAAAAGTTGTATTATATTGATTGCTTTACTGGAAAGTGAATGTTAAAAAATATTAAAAGGAATTTTTAATATAAAGCTGACTCAAAAAATAATCCTGTCAGTTTTGTGATTTAGATCTTTGAACTTTTTTTTGTAGGGGACTCAAGAAATAATAGTTCTGTTGAAGACCAAAAACACCTGGCTCTGTTGGTTATGGAGACTTTGACAGTGCTTTTTCAAGGTTCAAATACAAATGCAGGTAATGAGAAAAGCCACAAGCAAACTTACCTTTCGTTACTTCTTCTCTAGTGCTCTTTGCTACTGAAATGCTATTATTACTTAGAGGAAAAACCGTTAATTCAAAGATGGTACAATTGTATCCCTAACAATGAAATACTTTTAACTGTTAAAAACACATTAAAGATGAAATATATAACATGTTACTATTTCAAAGTGTATTAAATTGCCTTTTATGTTGTACATTGTGTTTATCCTTTTAAAATTTTCACTTACATATGCACTCTTGTACAAATATTTTGTTTATTTAAATTTTTTTCAAAATATTTGCTTCATTTGATGGTTTTCTTAAGCTTATAGTAATACCAGTATTTTAATCAGCTTTTTCATCTCTGTGACCAAAAGATGAGAACAATGTAGAGGAAGAAAAGTTTATTTGGGTTTCAGAGGTCTCAGTCCATCATTAGCTGACTCCATAGCTCTGCATCTGAGACAGGCAAAACATTATGGCAGAAGGGCATAGCAGAGGAGAGCAGCTCAGGACACAACAATCAGGAAGCAGAGAGAGGGAGCTCCATTCATGAGAGACACAATACAATCCCTAAAGACATATGCCCAGTGACCTACCTTCATTTAGCCATACCCTACCTGCCTACAGTTACCATTCAGTTAATCTGTATCAGTGGACTAATACAATGATTAGGTTAGGACTCTCCTTACCCAATTATTTCACCTCTGAACTTTCTTACATTGTTTCTTACATGAGCTTTGGTGGGAACAACTCATATACAAACCATAAAAAATTAAGAGTGTCATTTGGAAATGTCAACATGATTCTTTAATAAAACTTAATCTTTCTCAGATAAAAAGATTTCATTAAATATTGTGCTTTATCTTTCATCTCAATGTTTCTTTCTTTTCTCCATAATTAATAGATAGCCCAACTGTATTTATTTATTTATTTTATTTGAAATTTTATTTTATTTATTTTTTTATTATTAGTTGTTCCAAACATTACAAAGTTCTCAACTGTATTTATAAAATATCATTCTTGCTTTTAAAAACAAGATTACTTGAAATTTCAGTGAACCTCAAAAAATCTGCAGGCAGTAAGGTCAATACAACTTGAGAGGAATAAGTAGGGGTAGATGTGTTGGACTGGGCTTGGATCACAGATATCTTTTCAGGACATGCTGAGGATTATTATTGTATTATATTGTAAGGTAACAGTCAATAGATGAATGAATTAAGAAAGCATCATATATATACAGAATGGAATTTCACTCAGCCATAAAGAAAAATGAATTTAAGTCATTTGGCAGTAAATGGTTGGAAATGGAGGATATCGTGCTAAGTGAAATAAGCCAGACTCAAAAAATTAAGGGTCAAATGATTTTTCTCATATATATAAAATATAGCAAAATAAGGGCAAAGGGGAATTGGAATTGGACATTAGAAAGGTGTAGGAAAGATGAGTGAAATAGAAGAAGGAGATCTAAAAGGAAGGAGAAGGGACAGGAAAGGGGAGGAAATAGAATGAACTTAACAAAATCATGGTATATGCATATATAAATATACGACAGGGAATTTTATCTTTATGTAAATGTAGAAAGTATCAATCAAAAATTTAAAAAAAGCTAAAGGGGGGGAAAGCATAAAGAGTAAAATTACTTGGAAGAAATGCTGATTAGTGATTTATGTCACTTGGTCCTTTTTTTTGTATTTGAAGATGATATTCAACATGAGAACAATATCATTTGTGAACAGAAGTACAGGTTATAGAGGTAGGCACTGTAGGCATAAGTATATTCATGAAAACCTATATAAATTGATTTCAATGTTGGGTTTCCGAGCATCCACCTATGAAGTTCTGAATGTTCTGGATTTGGAGAATTTGTTCGTGGTGAACAAATACTGCCTGATTAATTACTCACTATATCACTTTGGACTTCTGTATGGAAGGAGATAAGGATTAAATAAAATAAATGAATAAGTTTATCTGAAGGCTTTGGAACAAAACAATGACTGATGTTTTCTATCATAGAATTTGTCTTTTTTTGTTCTTATGCTCTGCCTGACAAAAATTTGGTTCTTTAAATTTTTCCTATGGTAATTTATTCCATTCTTGCTATTATTTTGAAAGCCCTTTCTAGTTTAAATCTCACTTATATGGAGTATTTTCATGAAAACCTTCTATATAAATTGACTTCAGTGTTGGGATTCCTGGTATCTACCTATGAAATTCTGAATGTTCTAGATTTGGAGAATTTGGACATGGTGAACATATCAGGGAGTTAATCTTGTATTAGGAGTCTAGAGAATATGTGCATATACCTTTGCTGACATTCTGCAGTGTAATTTTCACTTAAAAGGCAAAATAGCTGGGTAGGTTTTAATTGGATTCTTTTGAATTACTTTACCAATGAAAGAAATTGAATTTTAATTCAAATTTATCTCAAATGTTTTAAGTTTTTCAGTGTTGTACTTTTTCTCCCTTCAAGGAATTTTCCCAGAATTTGGAGGTGTAAGATGTGCACACAATATAGTGAAGTACCCTCAATGCCGGCAGCATGCCTTGATGACTATCCAGCAGTTGGTGCTCTCTCCAAATGGGGACGATGACATGGGTACTCTCCTGGGGTTAATGCATTCAGCTCCACCCACAGAACTGCAGTTAAAGACTGACATTTTAAGGGTAAGTTTGTGTCTATTCTCTAAAATCCGTCATTATTTTGAAGTGAATATTAGAGACAGGGAAATTTCAAAATTCAAAGTATCAAAAAGAAAATCCACACAACTTTGTACAAATTAAAGATTTGGAAAACTGGTCATTTGTATCTCCCAGTATGTATTGATTTACTGCTACTTTGCAGGTTATCTTGGTTTATAGAAATTATCTTAAATAAAATAAAAAAGTGTATCAGTCAAGTATAGCACTATAATAAATTTAAAATATGTATATTATCTATTCAGTTAAAATCACTCAGTATACACATCTGTGAAATAAAATGTTTCACATGACATTGTATGTCACAAATGTGTGTGTGAATATATATATGTATGTATGTGTATGTATGTATGTGTATATATATATATATAAAATCTATATTCTAGTAAATATCAAACTGTATATTAGAAGTTTTACATAGGCTTTTATCACTTTATTCTTTAGCAGTTCTATAAATAGATTCCTATTTAGCAGATCAGAAAACTTAGGCTAGATGGTTTCTGCAACTTGGATATGTTTATATGACTAACTTTCAAGTGGTAGAGATTTCAGTACTACCCACATTTTTTCCACAACACCATTATGCTTTACAAAGATTTACATTCACATATTTTCTCACATTACTATAATTACTGGCATCTCATCATAAGAAGATTTTAGACTCAAAACTGAAATTAATGTTTCACTTTGATTTATTTACAAGTGAATTTAATAATGAAAGTAAGGTGTAATAGATAAACATAAAATAATTTCTCCACTTACTAGAAATCAGTGTAATTGTAATAACAACTAACTTTCATTAACTGCTTTCAATGTGTCAAATACTATTGTGTGCATTTACAGGCATCTATTTATTTAATCCTCTTAATAAAGATAGGTACTATTAATATTCCTGTTTTATTATAGATTATAAACTAACACACAGACTGCTTAAACAACTTGCCCACTGTATGTGTGTGGTAGGCAGAGTAGCCAAGATCTGGACTCATGTAGTTTCTTTACAGAGATGTGCTTTTAACTTCTGCAATATGAATAATAATAATTTAACCAAAAGAAACAGCCTTGCTTATCTAGAAACCTACCTTTGTATTTAAATAACATCTGAGTAAACTGAGAGAAATTCATTAAAATCCATTTTTTCATTTGTTTATTGATACATGATTTCTAAATACCATTTTCCATTATAAGGAGCCTGGGCTCCTTAGAGAAATGATTGATTATTAGGCTGGGCAAGAAAAAGAAACAAAATGAGCTTAAAACATTTTACATTTAGCCAGAAAATAAGGAAGAGATCAAAGTAAATAAAAAAGCAAATAAATGAATACATAAACAGAAGCAAACATATAAATGGAGATAAGGAATAGCTCTTATTTACAGTCAAAAGGTAGATAATCTCCATCTGTGTACTGTTGTAATAATTGATTCAGGTAAAAATCATCACTGGCTGCTAAAAACAGAGGATGAAAGGGTTTTGGTTTTTTGTTTGTTTGTTTGTTTGTTTGTTTTTTAACACAGTCTCAAATTCTACCTTCAAAAGTTTCAATGGACTCTTCCTTAACCAAATGATCAATGTTGATTTTGCCACTAATGGTACCAATGAATAGCTTGTGTCTCCTGATAGGAAGCTCTGAGAAGATTTTAGCATCACTTTTTTTGTTTTCTCCTGCCCAAAGTGATCTAAATTTGATTATTAGAAAACATCAGGTAAGTCCAAATTGGGAGGATTTCTACAAAATATCTGTCCTATACTCTTCCAAAGTGAAATAGAAAATGGCTCAGAAACTGTTCCCTAGTAAAGAGGGTGAAATGACTCCTCCGTGAAGTGAATGATCTTGAATTTTCTTTTGCCATAAAGAGTGTTACTGGGATTTGGCAAAAAACACAATATGTCTGTGGATTAGATAATTGTATTGTTTCAGTGTTCCATTTTCTAATTTTTATCATTATAGGCAAGAGAATTCCCTTTTAGGAACCAATACATTGGAGTTGTTAGGGGCAAAGGAGAGTGGGGGGTTGGAAGAAAGAGAAAAAGAGAGAGTTAAATGTTAATGTGGAAGAGATATCTCAATTCTTTGAACTATTTTTACAGTTTTTCTTCAAGTCTAAAATTATGTAAAAATAACAGATGGGGGGGTGACAGCATGTTTAACCTGACCTTTAAGACCCTGGTGACTTATCTCTCTACCCTCACACTTCTTTCTCTGGTACTCTGACCTGTAAGGGAGGAAAAATAATGTTCCCACTACCCTCCTCAGTTCTTAGCTGGAAATGACCCCTGTAAATAAGGACAGATTAGTGAGAGAAAAACAAGCAGAAGATCATACATAGCCTGTAAACTCATGTATATATGTCACATGCACAGGGAAAGAGTAGTTCTCAAAGAGATGGCTAGAACTCCAAGTTACATATCATCTTCAACAAAGAACAGCTGAATTTTAGAGAGAGACAAGATAAAAGAAATGGACCATAGGTAAGGAAAATTATAGGAAGGCAAATGAATCATAGGTAACAACTAGCAAATAAAGTTTGTTGTGTAGATTCCTCTAGCACCTTATCTAGGTTGACAGGAGTCTGATTTTGTTTTGGGAATCAACCTAACAAAAGAGGTGAAAAATTTAGACAATAAAAACTACAGAACCCTAAAGAGAGAAATAAAGAAGATCTTAGAAGATGGAAAAATATAACCTGTTCATGGATAGGCAGAACTAACATCATCAAAATGGCAATATTACCAAAAAGTCTCTATAGGTTTAATGCAATGCCAATCAAAATCCCAACGGCATTTCTTGTAGAAATAGGTAAAGCAATTATGAAATTCATATGGAAAAACAAAAGACCCAGAATAGCAAAAGCAATTCTAAGCAGGAAGTGTGAATCTGGCGGTATAGCGATACCAGATTTCAAACTGTACTACACAGCAATAGTAACAAAAACAGCATGGTACTGGTACCAAAATAGGCGGGTGGACCAATGGTACAGAATAGAGGACACAGAGATCAATCCACAAAATTACAACTTTCTTATATTTGATAAAGAGGCTAAAAGCATGCAATGGAGAAAGGATAGCATCTTCAACAAATGGTGCTGGGAAAACTGGAAATCCATATGCAACAAAAAGAAGCTGAATCCCTTTCTCTCACCATGCACAAAAGTTAACTCAAAATGGATCAAAGAGCTTGATATCAAATCAGAGACTCTGCATTTGATAGAAGAAAAAGTTGGCTCCGATCTGCATATTGTTGAGTCGGGCACTAAATTCCTTAATAGGACACCCATAGCCCAAGAATTAATAACAAGAATAAACAAATGGGACTTACTTAAACTAAAAAGTTTTTTCTCAGCAAGAGAAACAATAAGAGAGGTAAATAGGGAGCCTACATCCTGGGAACAAATTTTTACTCCTAGCTAGTTATTTTGTAGAGTCTCTCAATGTGAATTTCCTCCTAATTAGATTCAAGTAATGCATTCTTGCAGAATACCACACATGTGGTTGTGGGTTTTTCTCAATCCATTTTATATGCAAGCACAGGCTGTTGGTTTAAATGGTAATTTTAATTTTGACCCTTGGTTGAGAGGATATTTTTTCATTTTATGATTTTTTCTTAGGATGTTTTTCGAGGGAAGATACTTTAAGGCTATGCAAATTTTTGTTTCTCATTTAAGTTTCACCCATTTTTCAGCATGCATTGATTCTTGCCTGAAGTAATTGCTACTAATTATAACAATTCTTACCAGCTGATGATCTTTTTTTCTCCCAACTTTCCTCCTGTATTTATTGGAGTTTTGGGGGATTCTTCATGCTTTATTTTCTCATTTGCTTACATAGACATGAATTCTTAATGGATTATACCATTTTTCCTTCATTGTACTTGTTTAGTTTGTTTCTGTCAGTCATATCCTGCAAATAAAATATTACCCCCATTTCTGTCACCATACCTTAGTGATGCTTTTTTTTTTTAATTTTCCCTATTCAGAATCATATTTGCATAGTCTTTGTTTGTCTTTTGCTCAATCTTTGAATTCAGTTTTGGGCATAGCCTTAGTAAATTCACTTTCCTGCTTTGCTTAGTATATCATTGTAGTGAATTTAACATGTTCCATTGTAGGTGTACATTTGGGATGTTTCTAGTCTTGCTATTACTCATAGCTCCACTATAGATACTCTTTTGCACATGTCTACTATGCACGCAAGTATGTGATTTTGTTGGGGATACACCTGGGAGTAGAATGTTCAAGGTCATTAGATACTATTAATCAGTGTTCCAAAACAGTTGTACCTACCAGTTTACATCCACAATTAGCTTAAAGATTCCTATTGTCAAATATCATCAGCAGCACTCAGTGTAATTAATCTGGTTAGTTCTATGTGGTGAATGTTCAAAATGTAACTTGAACAGCCTTTCCTTGATAGGTCCTGGTCTTCAATTTCTCTACTTCTTCCTCTAGGAGGTGTGTCAGTTTCTTTAAATTCTCCCAGCCACATGTGCTGGGATTGGGAGGTACCTTGGGAAATCACAGCCTCACTTGCTGAGATCATCTCACTGAGTCCCTATTCTCTCTTATCCTAGCCCTTGATTCTTTACTGGTTGTAAATTGGGTTGAGCCTTAAACACCCACAATCTTGTACTTTGATCCAGCTTGGCTCTGTCTTCTCAGGAGGCAACAGGGCCAGGCTATTCAAAAACTGCAATCTTAGATGGCCTCCAAGGAACAGCTATATTAGAGATTACTTTAAACTACCCAATGGAAAGACAACTTCAAACTGAAAGAGCATGAAAGTGCTATGCATCACAACTCTGTAAGCCACCAGGGCAATTCGGCAAGACCCTGTCTTAAAATACAAAAGGCTGAGGTTGAGGCTCTAGTAAAACCTTCTGGGTTTGATCCTCAGTACCACAAACAAAAGGAAAACAACAAATTGAAGGCGAGTTTTTTGAAAATATTGCATTTGACATTGTCAAGATGGAAGAGAAAAAGAATATGAGAGTCAAGTAGAATTCATTCTTATGAAACTTTTAAAAAACTTCACAAGCTACCGTGTGCCAGTAATTAAAAACCTGAAAAAGTTGACTTTTCTAAAAAAAGAATGATGTTTAACTAATGTGATGAGTAGCAGAAAAATTATTAATCTTGATCAATTTAGACAATATAGTTGAAATTTTACATCCTTTTTAGTGAAAGGAAGAAAAATTCACTTAATATATAATTAAGTTTATAATCTGATAAGAAAATATGTTTCCCAAACCTTCCTGTAGGTATCCTTATAGTAAAAAAAAAAAAAAAAAAAAAAAGTGTTTTTTCTTTCTCATTAAATCAGGAACAGACCAAGTTGGAGCCCAACTTCCTAACTGCTTAGTGTCCTGCTGGAGGTCATGTGCAATGTGTGGCACCTTGTAAGTCAGGTGGTTTCTGTGAACTCCCAAGATTGTTTGCCCAGAGTTAAAATGGGGACAATAGTACTTATTAGTGGGTCTCTAAAAGAATGAATTGGGTCAAGAAAAGTATTTAGCAAGTGCCCTACATATAAAGGTCATCCTGCAAATGGTGACTGTCCTAATCCTGGTATCCTTCTGTCAATACTTTCAAACTATCCTGGTTAACTTCACACTAACTTCCTAGAAATTGAGTCATTGGCACAAAGGATTTTGCGAACTTAAACATTGGTTGCACATTGCCAAATAGCCAATCCTATAGCCTTTTTCTTTCACCCCCTCATAGTTATGGGATGGAATGTGATTCTACACCGTCTGCTTTCTTAGACTCCAATAGTCACTTAATAGACACTAGTTTGTCAGTGTTCCACCTTGAGATAGTTTTCAGTTCTCTTATCGTTACTCGGTCTTAAAGATATTGATGTATGCTTACTTTCCAGGTGGTTTGTATACTGTCCAATGGTGGGAAAAACAGGTGTGATGAAATTAAAAAATATATATACTTATGTGTTCAATGCCTGACTCGAATCTAGTGTGTGGTAGTACATCCCATGGACAGAACCTGGTCATTACTGACTGTGGCCACAAAGGTTGCCTACCAGATGATTTGCAGGATGGGAGGAGCTTTCTTGAAGGTGGAGACATGTATGTAGGAATTTCATTAACTTCTCTTCTATTTGTGCAAAGTGAAGTTTAAAAGTCTACTTTTTAAACTAATAATTAAGTTTTGTTCATATTTCTGTTCTGAATTTACTTTTTTCTGAAAAAAAGTTGGAAAAACAATGTTCATTGGTATTGATTGTTTCTATGATATTGTAAATCAGTGGAAGTCAATAGCAGGATTTGTGGCAAGCATGGATGAGGGATTAACCAAGTAAGTAAGCCTTGGTAGACATTTAGTTGTCAGCTGCCTGGTTACCAAACAGAAGAGGTGGACCTGACTCATATTTGTTGGGGGTTCATTCAAGTAGTTCTTAGCCAAGAACTGTCCCAAATTTCTGGCAAAGTTATACTCTCAACTTCTAAAATATTTTGCAGGAATGATTGGGTCCATGTTTGTTTTTGTTATTGCTATGCTTTTTTTCATTTCTAAAGAGTGCAAAAGTAGCAGCTGACAACTCCTGCTTTTGTGTAGTTCTTTGTGTGAGACAGTTGTTACCACAAGGCTCTCAGGACATCATGAAATAAAAATGAAGATGTCAGGCAAGCCACAATCTCTTCTAGAGGCTTATGGTTCTCTTTCAGGCTCTTCTGGGCATGACAGAAGCCATTTCCTTATGGAAATGGCACAGAGGTCCCAATGCTTTGCTCTCTGTCAGCTGTAGACCAATCTCAGCTCTTAGATGTTGTCCAAGTTCCTTTCCACAACCAGACAGGGCACATCAAGTACTTGTTCTTCTAGAGGCCTGTAGGTATAGAATTTTGGCTTCTTTAGGCCTTTCTATGCAATCTACCCATAAATGAAGATGTACCTCTATTTTCACACCTTTCCTTTTCTCCTGGAGCTACTTTTCCTCATCCTTAGAGTGGAAACCACACCACACCTAAAAATGAGTTTGTAGTCCTTAAGTATTTGATAAATGGCCCTCATTGATGCCCCTCCCCATTGATGCTTGTGGCCCAATTGAGGATAATTCCAGAGTGTTCTTTAGGGAAAATCTATCTTCCATTTCCACAGAAGTCATGATTTTCCCTATTCTCTATTTGAAAACACTAAAATTATTTGGTACAGCTTTTTTCTTTGAAATTAGAAAACAATGTTGCAATAATGGGACAACAGTGTCACCATGCACTGAATGGACATTCTGAAGTGTTTTCTAGGTTCAGCAGTGAACACATAGAACCAAATGCTGAATAAGGTATCTCATGAAGGTTTAATTTTGATAAAGAGGCAGACAAATAAATATAGCACATAATGTCAATGGTCAGGTGTGCTAACTCTGAAGTAAACATTCAGGGGATAAAAACTTGAGACATTTTATAATTTTTTGGACATGTTGTAGTTGTCATAATAGCTGTCACTCTTGCAAAGCAAGATGCTCCCTCATATGATTATCATGGATGAGCCCTTGCCTAAGGTACTGACCCCAAAGGAAGAATCTCTGGGAACAGCGTTTTCAGTTGGTTCCATTCTCCAGGAGGCAAAACCAAAGCAGTCATGCATGTTGACAACATCAGTAATTTGTAGTAATTTTGACAGTTCTTATTTGTGTGTATTCAAAAACCCTTCTAAGATGCTTAAGATATCAGAAGAGACTGATACCTTGATCAAAGTACATATGTGAAAGGATTGATCCTTAGTTGGATTCTTTGGCTACTGCTGTGTATATGTATGTCTGTATAAATACACATGTACACATGTACATATTTTTTGTCATGGATTAATTCAGAATCCAAATGATTCTGAAATTTTAAGATACCACCTAATTTATTTTTTTCTGCAAATAGGTGGTACTCTGAATGTATCTTCCAGGAACTGGGAGAGGAGATTGTGGATAGATTGAAGAGCTGTTTGCAAGGTCAGCCTTGGGGTCGGTGTACCAACTGTACATCTGTAGTCCTCCACAAGTGGAGACAATGCCCACAGAGACAATTTGTTCGTGACTGAAAATACTTTTTTGTTGACACACTGGGATGGTGGTATGCTGGCATGTAGTCCAGTGGGTAGAGAACAGAAATGATCCAAAATACCCCACACACAACACAATGATACAATCACACACACCACCAAGAGTTGTCTGTCTCAAATTTCAATGGTATTGTCATTGAGAACCTCTAGACTAAAATAAATAAATAAATAAATGAAAGAGACCTCAGACTAGTCTGAATTTGGACTCAGTAAGTGAAACAGTCCTGAAAGCTACAGTAAGGTGCACCCTGATATTGTAAAAAATAGCAGAGGGCAGTTTGTCCCAAGTTGAGGTTTACTTATATGTCTCCAGGTTCCCTTCAAGTGCCTTGACTTCCTGGTTTAGAAGCATATCACATGCACCACAATCTATTGTAGTCTATTAGAATAGAGTGGGAGGTGGTCTGGTTCAAGCTATGCTTGACCATGATTGCACACACAGGTGAATACATAAATTTAGATGATGTAAGCTGTACTGTTTAGATGATGTAAGCTGTACTGTGAAAAATCTGTTCTGGGGAGAAGAAAAAGCCCTAACTGACATGTGGCTGGGTGGGTAGATAACAGCCTCAACCCTTTGACCTTGTGGTTTACACTAAGTCATGGTACAGATTGGAGTGTCATGGCAATATCTTTTCCCTTTTCCTTTCATGGAGTGCTGTGTGGAGCTCTTTTAGGCCTCTGAGATTCAAAGATGTCCATGAACACACTGTCAGTGTTTTGCAGATATCACTCCTTTGATCCCAGAGTTTTTAAGTCTCTGGGCAGGGGTTCCCTCCCAGCTGTCTCCTCAGCCTCATCTGTTTGTTGGGCTTGCTGCCCAGGAGAGACAGCAGGACTCTTCCTGAGGTTGAGAGGAAAGGTCCCTTCTCATAGGATATGGGTGGCTCTGAAGAGACTCCTCCTCTTACTCCCCTACTTTGGTACATGCAATCAAGACTATCAACTGTGCTGTATGGATGGGTGTCCAATGTCTTCAAACTTTTAAACAGGTGCTAAATGTGTGATGTTCTAGCACTCTGAATCCTTCTGAGATGAGATTGAGTAAACATCTTATCCTAATTTTTAAAATATCCAGCTAATTTTCATTATGGTGAAGAAATGAATAAATTTCAGGATTTTTGTTCGTTGTTTTTCTTGTTGAAAATAATAATTGACTTGGAAATCCATCTCCAGGAACTGTTATTGACATGGTGTTAACCAGGGAGCAGTGGTGAGACAGTTTTGTTTTGACATCTGCATCTATAACATTCTCAGTTCACCTTGGCCAAATCACTTAATCCCAGTAACTTCACCTTAGAAACATTTTCTGAACCTTGACGACTAATTTTGTCTGTCTGTTTTTCACTCTTGGCCAGGGACTCTTCATTAGGGTTTAGAAATTGTGATTAGTTAACTTTCTTAATCAAGTATTTGTGTCTGTAATAAATAAAGGTTAATTTTATTGTGGGCCTAAAATGCCTTTAAGTATGAATATGAAAGTAGCAAGTTATGTGTTTGATAGCTTGGAGCCATCACAAAATGAACATGAAATATGCCCTATCAAAATGCTTACTTATGTAATAGTTTGAAGAATTTTTCTGTTTTTAAAAACATTTTGCTGCTTTTAAAGGGAACAATATTTAAAAAACCAGTTTCTCTTATGACAATTATCCTGTAAGAACCTGGACAAATGATGCATTATGACAACAGGATGAGACATCCAAAATTCTTAGAAAATGAAATGGTTGCAAAAACTCCATATTAAAATATGCTTAGGGCTGGGGATGTGGCTCAAGTGGTAGTGCACTTGCCTAGCATGCATGAGGTAGTGGGTTCGATTCTCAGAACCCTGTAAAAATATAATATTGTGTCCATCTAAAAAACTAAAAAGTAAATATTAAAATATAAATAAATAAAATATGCTTACAGTGGAAGATTATTTTTTGTAGTTGAAGATTTGCAACATTCCTATATTTTATTTTCATATTTATAAGTGGTGCTAAGGATCAAACCCAGTGCCTCAAAAATGCTAAGCAAGTGATCTGCCACTGAGCTACAGCCCTAGACGTGGGGAAGACTATTAAAGGAATAAAAGTCATTAGAAAAGTAAATAAGAAATGCTTAATTAAAACATCATTTTAAATTTGGATAATTAATAATGATAAACTTTACAAAAATGAAGAAAAATTGGAGGAAGTACCAAAGAGCAGTTTACACAGAAAGAAAATGGTTAAATAGAAAATACATTAAAATATCTGTAATGCAATGGTGAGCCATAAAGATATAGAACATAAGAAAAAAAAGCATTCAGGAAATTGTAAGTCAAAATAAGACTTGTTGTATATCAAATAAAAGTTTCTGTATGAAAAATGTGGGAAGGAATAATAATCAAAGACAGTCTCTAAGGTTTAGATGAATACTCATGTTTGAAAATGAAACGAAAATACTCATGTTTGAAAAGAGTCTCATTCTTGTGGTTGTAAGTGTGTTTAAAAAAACAAACAAGGTAGATCTCTGATAGTATAATAACATCCAATGGAGACTGTAAGAAGATGAGGAGAAAGTTTGGGGTGGCTTCTTTGGGAGAAGGAGGGGTGGCCAAGGACAAATTCATCCCTAGTGGTTCTCCTGGTCCTGATGTGCCTGGAGTTGGGTACTACAGGGCCCAAAGATCAGAAAATAGATAATGACAGGAGGATATTGGAAGGAAGAAAGAATCTAATATGCAAGAGCATGCTGGGATTGAAGAAGGGGTAGACACAAGGCAGGGGTTCTCGGCAGGGAATTATCCCCATTGTGTTTTCATTGAATCAACTATATATGTATTTGTGTGTGTGTTTATTTGATACACACACACACACACACACACACACACACACGCATGCACCCACACATACATTATTTTCTTATTTTTAATGAAGTACAATGCATCAAATTCAGATAAATTAATTTAGATAAATCATTTTTTCCTGTAACCTACTCCTCCCATTTCTCTACCTTGCTAATTTTTAATCACTGTCCTCCTCATTGATCAAGGCAGAAACAGGTAGTCATCTCTGACACCTCTCTAATATCCTATCACTTCTACCATCAGTGTCTCTCTTTAGGCAAAACGGGTCCTTTCCATGGATGCCACCATTATTCCTGGCCATGACTGACAACACACTTTTCAATTCTTACCTTTTGCACCATGCAGACAGAAGTTTGAGTCTTCCTTTTGCACATGTTAGCTGGGTGACTTCACTGAACCTCAGTTTCCTCTTCAATAAAGTGAGAATAATACTACTTATCTTTAAGTGTAATTACAGAACGTGAAATGAGAGTAGGGCTTTACCATCATACTTGCTTTTGTATCCTCAGGCCATAGTTTAAATGTAACACTTTTTTTAACTCTTAATATAAAAGCATTTAATATTACCACTTGATTTTGTGTTGAAAATATAGTTGTAAGCTATTAGTATATTAGGACTTTATTTTCCATGTCTCCCTTTACTTTTCCAGATCATTTCTGCCAGCATTGGAAATGTTGGCCTTGTCCAACTCATTGTGTTAAATCCATAAACAAATTTTCAGGTATGAGAATGACCTGGCTGTATGCCAGAATGGAGTCTGACATCATTGGCCTGTACAAGGTACTGGATGAGCTGATCCTGGCCAGAGGTGACCTGGAGATGCAGGTTGAGAACCTGACTGAAAAGCTGGCCTATCTGAAGAAGAACCACAAGGAGGTCAGAAGTTGTTTCTTCCCTCCAGGACCCCCAAATTACAGTTTCAAATTTACAAATCTGGAGTTAAAATATGTCCTGTTAAAGTGGTCACTTGTTTTAGATGTGCCTGTGTGAACATTGCTGCTGGTGCTGTTGATAATGGTTCCTACTAAGGTTTTAATGAATTAGGTAATGAGCATTCTAATTATCTTGATTTAGTGATTTTGAAAAAAAATATATGTATGGCATTTCAAAAGTTAGAAAATAAACAAGTCTATCAATAATACAAAATGCTATCTATGCCACACATGGAACTCTGATTGGCCATGGTGTATATTAGGGGCTGGTGTAGAGAATGGACACTGGCAGTAAATTCCTAAAGGACTCCACTCAATTTTCAATGACTCTGCAATCCCTGCAGGCCTAGGCACTGTTTTCAGCCCTCAGTTTGACAACTGTAGTTGAAATCCTTCCAGCAACATGCTTACCAGGCCTCCCCTTCCTGTACAGATAGTGGACTCTCTAGAAAAAAAGCCAACTATCCCTTCTGGCCCATAGGTGCAGCATGTAGGGTCATAGTCACTAAAAGGACCAGTGAAAATATCATAAGTTTTTTTTTTTTTTATCGTGTTCAAATATATTGCCTTTTTTTGTTCTAATTAGTTACATATGAGAGTAGAGTGGATTTTGGCACTTCATATATAATAGAGTATAACTTCTCATTCTTCTGACTGTATATGACATAAAATTACAGTGGTTGTGTTTTCATATTTACACACGAGGTAATAATGTGTGATTTATTCTCCTAACCCACATACTTCTATACCCCCTCCTCCTTTCATTCCCCTGTATCTAATTTAATGTGTCTCTATGCTTCCCTAGACACCTTCCCTTACTGTGAATTTGAATCTACATATCAGAGAAAACGTTTGGCCTTTGGTTCTTTGGGATTGGCTTATTTCACTTAGCACAGTATTTTCTAGCTGTATCCATTTGTCAGCAAATTCCATCATTTCATTCTTTATGGCTCGGTAATATTCCATCACATATATATACCACATTTTCTTTATCCATTCATCTATTCAAAGGCACCTGGTTTGGTTCCATAGTTTAGATATTGTGAATTGAACGACAGTAAACTTTGATGTTGCTGTGTTACTTTGGATATAAACTGAGAAGTGAGATAACTGGGTCAAAAGGTGATTCCATTCCATTTTTTTCTGAAGAATATTCATACTGCTTTCCATATGGTTGCACCAATTTCCAGCCCCACATGCCCTGTATGAGTGTACCTTTTTCCCCCAAATCCTCAACAAAATTTATTGTTGCTGATATTCTTGATAGTTGCCAATCTGACTGGAGTGAGATAACTGGAGTGAACATTTTTTCATATATTTGTTGATTATATTTATTCTTCTCTGACATGTCTGTTCATTTCCTTTGCCCATATATTGACTGGATTATTTGGTTTTTAGGTGTAAAGATTTTTGAGTTCTTTATATATCCTGGAGATTATGCATATGATAACTATTTTCTCACATTCTGTAGACTCTCAATTCATCTTAATAATTGTTTCCTTTGCTATTAAGAAACCTTTTAGTTTAATTCCGTCCCATTTATTTATTATTGATTTTACTTCTCATGCTTTAGGAATCTTGTTAATAAAGTCAGCTCCTAAGCCAAAGTGGTGAAGAATTGAGCCTACTTTTTCTTCTCTTAGGCACAGGTTCTCTCTTCTAGTGTGTAAATTCTTGGTTCACTTTGAGCAGAGTTTCTCACAGGGTGAGAAACATGTTTAATTTCATTTTGCTACATATGGATTTCCATTTTCCCAGCACCATTTGTTGAAGACGCTATCTTTTCTCCAATATATGTTTTTGGCAACTTAGTCTAGTATGAGATAACTGAATTTATGAGGGTTTGTCTTTGTACCATCTAGTCTGTACCATTAATCTATATGTCTGTATTGGTGTCAATACGATGTTGTTTTTGTTACTATCACTTGTAGCATAATTTAAGGTTCATTGATTTCCTATAAACATCTTTTTTTAAAACCAGGGATTAAACTCAGGGGCACTCAACCACTGAGCCACATCTTCTGCCATATTTTGTATTTTTATTTAGAGACAGGATCTCACTGAGTTGTTTAGTGTCTTATCATTTCTGAGGCTGGTTTTAAACTCACCATCCTCCTGCCTCAGCTTCTATAGCCACTGAGATTATAGATGTTTGCCATTGTGCCCAGCTAAATATCACTTCTTTAGGGATCCCTTTTCTGCTATGCTCAGTGATGGCTCTCACAGGCCCCAGACTGCTCTGCAGCATTCATCACATGAATCTGTCTTCTCATACCTGTCCTCTCCAAAATGACAAGTATTCTGACCTTGTATACCTAATGAGGGGCCTGACAAGGAGATGGAGTTCCCATCATTATATAACTAATATATTCATACATACTCAGCTTTAAGTAAGTGAGTAAATTCACACTAAAATACCACTCCAGAGATTCCATTAATCATGGATGCTGGTGTGCTTGCTTCACCAGAGCCAATCCTTTATAAGAAACAGAACTTGGTCAGAAAATGCCACTCCAGGCAGGCCTGTCAGAGTCAGGAATCCAGGTTCCCAGGTCAACACAACAGAACATAGGGGGTATGGAGCAAATGTATGGCAGTGCAGAGGGCAGGAGGAAACCCCAGGGGAAGGAATGAAAATGCTGCGTAATACTCCATGGTTTATAAATGCCACCTTTTTTTATCCATTCATATATTGAAGGGCATCTGAGTTGGTTCCACAGTCTAGCTATTGTGAATTGTGCTGCTATGAATATCGATGTGGCAGTATCCCTGTAGTACGCTCTTTTAAGGTCTTCAGAGAATAGTCCGAGAAGGGCACTAGCTGGGTAAAAAGTAACTTTAAAGAAAACCCATGACCTTGCCATGTTATTGGTTTCCATTTCACTAGTCACTACTAACTGCTACCTAATAGCCCCTGCCAAGGTTCAAGACCCTAAATCATATCTGGGACAAGGGTGACTAATACCTACTTTCTGCTGATAAGGGTAGGTATCTTCCATACTTGCTGTCAGTGAAATGCTCTTGATTATGAGTTAAGCTCTATCCAGGGGGCCTCAATATCTGAAATAGAGGAAATCCTTTAGAGGCAAATGCCCTATGAGAAAAACAACAAGATACAACTATCAACATAAAATTGATATACCAAGAGGCAGAGAAATAGTAGATACATTGAGCTGTTCCAAAGACCAGAAATTTCTTCCACCAGAAAGTGCTAGAAAACCCCTAACTAAAACTTCTATCCATGGCAAGGGTGGTGAGGACAGAGCATCTTTTGGGGAATGTAAATCTGGTTTTTATGGTAGGGGTCACCAGAGACTGAAGTCAGGGGAAACTCAACACTAAACAACATCCCCAACAATTTTTATATTTTATTCAAAGACAGGGTCTTCCTGAATTGCTTGGGGCCTTGCTACTTTGCTGAGGCTGGCTTTGTACTTACAATCTTCCTGCCTGAGTCTCCCCAGCCACTGGGGTTCAGGCATGTGCTTCACTTTCCAGTGGCTTGTCCTGCCACATACAGGGCAAGAAGTCTTTGGATACCTGTCCTTAATTGGGCAGATTTTCTTCTAGTTCCCTCACTTTCTGTAATGATGACAGACACCTACAGAGGCTCAAGGGTTCTGTGGGGAAGAAAAGGGGGTGGCCATGAAGAGCTGCAGTCAATAATTGTATTGGTCTCTTGGCCCTCTTTTCTCCTTTCTTAGGTCCCTTCATGTTTCCTCCTGGTTTGATCATAAAAGACCTGCATGGCTAACTTTAAGGGAAGTCCCAGGGCCTGCTACCAATTTTGTAATTTCTAATATCTGGGGCAAATTGAAGAATAAATTTATCTTTTAAAATAAGTTGTCTTTCAAGAGATACAGGATCTAAGAATGTATATTTACTAAGCCTTCCTTCAATATTTCTACAAAAGTCCTAGGATTTCACCCCAACCCCTGATCAATTGATGCCAATGTCATAGAATAGGTTTCATCCTATATTTTTTAAGTGCTGCCTTGAGACAAATGATCAGGTGATCTCTGTATCACCTTCAAAGTGATTCATCATAACTCCAATGAGGATGCTCAGTTTGAACAGCAGAAGGGCCCACAAGGTATAAAGTGTTAGGAAAATATAAATCATCCTCCAAACCTTAGCAAACTGAGGTCTCTGTTAGAGTTTGACTCAAAATTATTGTTATATCTCTCCAGATTACCTCAAGGCCTGAGTTTGAATCCCTCTATATATTTATCAGGGTCATCAGCAAATCTTCCTAAATCCTGTTGGGCCTGTTTTAGATCTTGCATAGAAAAATGTACCTGTGTTCTTACCAGTCAATATTCTCCATTTTCCTCTTGTAATGTGTATAAACTGGTAGTAGGCTAAATAGGGACAGACTCATGATGAGGGAAACCAGTGTTGCGGGAATGGGAGCAGGTAATGGTGGGTACAGAGGAGAGTGGGAGAATTTGATATTGACAGATGAGTGTTAGATACATTGTTGAGAGGAAGGAAGGTGTGGTTTGGAGGTTCCTAGGCCAGTAAAGTTTTGACTCATTTGACTAGAAAGGCCTCATCAGAGTAGGATGGGCATGATATTGAAAAGTGGGGTAGGGGACCAAGAGTTTTTGTGTCACTCTATTGGAAACAGAGATAGTCCAAAAATAACAACAGGATTACTGACATAGAAAAGAGCAAGAATCATTGTATTCCTTGGCTTTCCTTTGGAATAATAAATGTGAGGGGACATGGGGTCCATGCAAAGGCACTATAGAGTAAGGACCATAACAACCATTTGGGTGAAGAAAAGATACCAACTGAGAATATATTTCTTAGCTATGAGGGATCTTCAACTAGTGCCCCATGAGAAGATTTGTAAGTAGATAAAGGTGGTTAACTCATTGCCCTCCAGATTCTGGAAGTAACCTATAAAAATGGTGGTGTGATGCCCATTACTGAAGAGAGACGGGGGACACCATAAGGCAACAGCCATAACAGTGGAGCCTCATTGCCTTTCTGATGGCCTTGCGCAAAAGAATGCCACAAAAAGCAAGAGAAAGTGTACATCTACATGTCAGTAGGAAAAAAATGTCACTGTTATTAAGAGGAAAAAAAGATGAACAGTGACAACATAAATGACATTAGACAAAGCATGAATGTGACATATGGAAGAGGTTTCAGCAGAGGAAAGTATAGACAGAGAAACTCAAAGCAAACTGTAAGATATCAGAGGCTAAGTTAGACATCATCTCAACCAAAGCTGGGAGAGGAATAAGGTGAAGTTTAAATTCCTTCCTGTAGATGGCTGTCAATCTGAGTCAAGGCACTTAATTAGAAGTCACTGGAGAGTGGGGGGTTGAAACTCCAAACCTCAAGTCTTGTGTTCCAAAGAAAGAAAATTTGAAGTCAGAAACCAAAGATAATGCAAGATAACTTTTTCTTAAAGTAAAAATAAAGTAAGGCTCAAACAAAGAGCATTCTCCAAAAAGTGGTTCACTCCCAGCAGAGAACAATGAAGGAAGGAGTGCTGTCTCCAAATTCATTGGTATTTTATGGTTGCCCTGGGAACTGGGTCCACATTCACCACTTTTTGACAATCAGGTGTTCAACTCCTTCATGTCAAGGGGTAGAGTTTTTACTTAGTTGTTCTTCTCCAGAACTGTCATATTGGCCATCATATTAAGTGGGGGGCTTCATTTACAAGTAAATACTATGTTACTGTGAGTATTGGGGTCAAAGACCAGAAAGAACTTAACTTTTTTCTCCTGTAATGCTAAGAAAATGTCTCTTCTGAAATTTATTGAGACACTTATGACCATAAATTCTAGCTTCACAATGACCCCAATTGACCCTGACAAGAGTTAGTAATAGCCCCATTAATCTTTCTTGGTGTATTTCTTTTTTTTTTTTTTTAAAGAGAGTGTGAGAGAGGAGAGAGAGAGAGAGAGAGAGAGAGAGAATTTTTAATATTTTTTTTTAGTTCTCGGCGGACACAACATCTTTGTTGGTATGTGGTGCTGAGGATCGAACCCAGGCCGCACGCATGCCAGGCGAGCGCGCTACCGCTTGAGCCACATCCCCAGCCCCTTGGTGTATTTCTTAATTGACTCTCTTTGTTCTGATTATTTGTGTACCTGTTGTTTTTCTGCATTATCTGTCTACCCACTTACCTTAAAAGTAATTTAAAGAAAGCCTTAAGAGCAACATAAAGAAACCCATGACATTGGCTGTTATTTGTTTGCATTTCAGTGGTCACTACTAACTGCGATCTAACATCTCTCACCCACTGAGAGAACTGACAATGGCCTTCTTTGGTTTGGCAGGTAGAGGTCAGAGGAGGGTCCCTTTGCCTTGGAGCTGGCAGGAGGCATGGCAGATGAACAAAATCCCCCTGCCTTCCACAAAGATCATGAAGGAAAGCAGGTAGAGAGTGGGGGTCAGTCACAGAGCTACCTTTGTCAGGATGTCCCTTCTCACACTGTACAGCAACCAGGCTTCCTAGAACTTGGTGAAGTTCTTCACTGATCTTCAACAGCCCCATGGGCAGATTAGACACAAGTCCTCATAGAGAAGAAATTAAAGCAGAGCACAGCTGTCCAAGTGGCCCAAACATAAGCACTAAGGGGGTTGGAATTCAGGTTCCACCGCCCTCGTTCAGGGCTCATATCTATTGGGTGGCAAAGAGCCAGGCACACATGGGCACTGGCCTGGGCAGGCACCAAGATGTGGTATCACCAGACTGAGGTTCTGATAGAGTTGGTGTCTGGTGCAAAACTTTAATTCAACTGTTAGCTCTAAAAACAGGAAAGCATATTTCTAATCAATAAAATTTTCCCTTTTTGACAATATTATGGTACAAAATTCTGATGTCTTTTTCAGATTTAAAAATGAAATAATATAATCTAATATTATTTCAGCATAATATTTAAAACAACACAAAATGCAAGCATGGCTTTAGATTTCTCACAAAACATATTTTCCCCCAGATTAAATTTTTATTCAAATATATCATTTATATATCTTTATGGGGTATATCATGGCAACTCAATAGACGTAGACAAGTTTTATCATGCAACTTTGATATTACATCCAGGAAGTCCCTATAATGAAACCTGAAATTAGATTCATTGTGATGAATTACTTTTTCTAGAATTCATACTGTGACAGAGTCTGAGAGACTGTCTCTTCAGGCCCTTCAAGAATTAGGACATTCTAGCATTTCAAGCAGGCATTGATGCAGGAAAGATGAGTCTGGACACCTGAGGAATTTGGAGGAAGCAGATTTATTTAAGCTGCAGCAACCCAGAGGGGATAACACCAAACAAGCTCTGGACCCCAGGTCTGGAAATTCTCTAACATTGCAGTGGGTGGTTACACAGCACAATGTTTAATATAACTTAACTTTGTTCCACATTCATAGGTTAAACAGAGGTTTCACAATGTTTTACACAGAAAACAGAAATTTTCACACATCAAAAAACTTGATTGGAGACTTTTTTTTTTTTTTAGGATGTAGATGAGCACAATACCTTTATTTTTATGTGGTGCTGAGATTTGAACAAGGGGCCTCACATGTGCGAGGCAAGTGCTCTATCACTGAGCCACAACCCCAGCCCTGCAGGCCTAATTCTTACAAGAAAGAGAAACCTGGCCTTTACAACAAAAAGGAGCTCAAAGCACAATGAGTGCTCTGGAAATTTTGTTGACTTCTTAAAATAATCTCTTCTTGATTAGGAGAGAGACTTGTGTGTTACAATTAAGGTGGGAGTCTTTTGAAAACTACAGCATTACCCCCTTTGATGCTCATTATTTAATCCTATAAGTCAAAGGGCATTATTATCTTCTTGGCTTAAAGTTTTATATAATGTAATATCATAGTTCTTGTTTCTCTTTTTTAAAAAGGAAACCTGCTTCTATTGTAGAACCACTAGTTTTAATGAAAAGAGGAAACAAACATGGAAGCAATACACAAGTTCAGAGCACAATCCATGGTATGTCAATTAAGCTTTTGAATCCACCAAGAAAAGGAAACCATCCTCCAAATAGTGAGCTTGGATCTCAACTGCAATGCCCTTTCAGGATTGAACTGGTACATGTGTTTGTTTTCTGATATTATTAACTATGTGTTTGATTGTTATCAGTCCTAGAGTCAAGACAAAACAAAGGACTCTGTATATGACAGAAGTAAGGGGTGGCAATGACAGGATAAGAGTGAAACAGTCCATTTTCCTTTTGGTTAGCGTATCTTTCACCTTGTACATCCAACCCAGAGTGGCTGAAGCAGGGCTGATGTTTAGTCAAGATTTGGGCACATTCAGGCTAGTCAGCTTCCAGAGTGACTTGAGCAGGGTTGGTGTCCTTCGGATCTTTGAGTTTCTCTGGTGTTTCCTTCTTCCTGATGCTCAGCTTAAGGGGTACAAATTAAGGAGGGAAAGCTGCAAAAGAATGTACGTAAGAATAAGAGATTTTATTTTCAGGAGGTTCCAAAGCAGGCTAAAAGGAACAAAGTATTACATAATGTATATCTCTGCATATGTACATACATGCATTGACATATTTGGTGACACTCTAAAAATTAGAGTAAGGGATTGTAGATAGTGCTCTATGTGGGGGTGTGACAAGAGGTGGGGGATATCCCAGGAGGCTTGAACTATGTAGATCTAACTCAATGTAACTTGAAACAAATTTGAAAACAGCCTATAATTTCACAAGCCTGACCCAACATCGGCTTATGATCTTCCATATATTATTTTTTCATCTAAAAAATGAAGTCAATTCAACCGCCTGCTCACAGGTCAGTTGCCTTCCAAAGGTGCACCTCTAAGTGCGTTGACTTTAATCTCAGAATATATTTCTGCATGGAAATCATGTCAAATGCCTTCCTGGCTCCCAAAGTTTAGGTACTGCTCAACAGCTTAATTTTACCCCTGGCTTATCCTCCTCACCAACTTTACTTTACCAGATGCAAACCCAAGGTTGTACCTAGTTCTGCACCCTGGTCAAGGTCACCCAGTTAAGAGGGATTTAAATCCAGCTCTACCCAATCTGAAGTCTTTACTTCTCCTCACACCACCCCTTAGCCAGACAAACTTGCTTACTTCTATTTTTCCTTTCTTGATAATCTCTTGGAAGAAGCCAGTGTTAGGCTAAATTTGGTAGATTTGGAAGGTATTTTCCTAATAGGCTATTTTTCCTACAAGTCCAGGTATGGCCAGTCTGGCTGTCCCCAGCCTGCTGCAATGTACTGGGGCCTCACACCACTGCCCAGAGACCCTGTGCCCAGATGACCCTATGTCCAGGACACAGTCTCCTCAGGGAAGAGTGGAGGAGTAGGAGAAGGAGACACCACGGAAAGTTCAGGAGAAAGGACCAGAAGGTTCTTCCAGGACTAGACTCCCAGAGCAGCCAAAGATCCCTCTCTATCTTGCCCTACAGGATCAGGTCTAGACCTTGCCAGCAGCTCCCAGGCTCTAACCCCACCCTCTCACCAGTGAGCTGGACAAACCTAGTCCCACCCACTGCCTGCTGTGAGGACTGCAGCCTTTATTTAGAGTGCTCACTTGTTTTTTTGGATGAGTTCTGTGAGTTAGAGCCACAACTCCTCAAGGGTCCTGAGGACTGGTGTCTGGTCCTGGGGTGACAAAAGGCAGGCAGCATGCAGTGGAACTTGGTGAGGTGACTGTAAGGGAGAATGATTAGTTTCCCAGCTCTTATACATCTTGAGCAGAGAAGCATCCTTGGGCTCAATTCACTGCAATGGCACCATCAAGAAAAGGTGGCATATGGTGGCAAGAGCAACATCCAGCTGTTTTGGGCATAGGGCATCAGGCGTCGAAAGTCAGGAGTCGAGTATTGGCGTGGGGTGGGGGTGACTGTGGTGGTGTCAGCATGCAGCTGTGACTTGGGAGTTCCTTGATTCCTACTCATGGTGGCAGTGACAGTGAAATAATCCAGAAACAGTGGTTGTAACAACAGATGCATCCAGCCATGAGTGTTTTCATCTGCCATAGTGACAAGGGTTTGGCTGCAATTGCAATGAAGTGGGCCCCAGTACTGAGTGTCACTGTCTAGTATCCATGTTAAAGTCTGGTGGCAGCAGGGTGGAGCTCCAGAGTCTGGCAGGGGCGGGAACAACATGCAGCTGCATCAGGGGTCCATCCTCAGTAGAGGGGTCGGACACCAGGTGTGGTGTAAAGTACGATGACATTGGGGCCTTGGTGGGCATTGTTGGAGTCCATCTGGAGTTTGGAAGTTTGAGTGCTGCACAATGGTGGTGGCACCATAAGAGCTCAGAAGCAGGGGCAGCAACAACAGGCAGTGTCCAGCAGTGAGCATCTTCATCCTGCAGAAGTAACTGGGTTCCAGCTGCAGGACAGTGAAAGTGGCATCCAGTGGCCATGTGGGGAGTCTGGTTGGCTGCAGCGAAGAGTTCCAGGGTGGCATGGCAGCAAGGGCATGGGATAGTGGGTGTCAGAGTGGGATGTCCTCTCTGGTGGAGGCTCCAGGCCCTGGTCTTGTGCATGGTCGACTGGCCTGCTCAGGAAGAAGAATGCGGGAGGCGGTGGTACCCACGCAGCTGCCCAGGACATTCTGCTTCCCACAGCTGCCATGTCTCCCTCTGTCCATGAGCCCACTGTGTGTCTGCTCACCCCATCGCCTGATATAGCCTCTCTACTGAGGAACTAGGTTGTCTGCTAGGTTGGGGCGGTCTTGAGAGAAAACCTCACCATCCCCAGCCACTTCCTGAGTGGACTGTGGGTGCAGAAAGCAGAGGTCCTAGGACATCTTCACCCCCAAAGTGCATTTCTGTGGCTGGGGGTGGCAGAAGACCAAGACAGAGAACTCGTTGCCCTTAGACTCCCACTGCCACCTGTGCCCTCCACCTTGTCCCAGCCCAGGGATGCACTTGGAGGGTGAGGATTTTCTAGGCCCCCCCACCTCCCACCTCTGCACTCTGCTACCCCAGCCCAGGGGAGATGTAGCTGGGGAGGGTGGGTGCCTTCTCCAAAGGCTGCCCCAGCTGGCAGCAGGCCTACTCATCCCTCAGAGGCTGCAACTCAGGGAGGGGCAGGGTGAACTCAAGGATTAGGTGAGCAGCCTGGTGGGCTCCAGGCCAATGCCAGGCATTGCTGGAATGGGCAGCATAAGGTCCTCAGCAGGTGTCTGGCTACCACCGCCTCCTGCGCCCTGCTTTGTGGGCAGGCAGGCCCTACAAGGAGCAATACCAGTTGCCTGGAGGAGCCACTGCACAGGCCATCACAGCCTCCAGTCACCCTCTGACTCTGAGGCCTGCTGTCCCAAGCTGTCACCATCACCGCTAACAGAGCTCCACACTGAAGCCACTGGAGTCCCCACAGGGCCACCAGTGATGCCGCAGCCACGATCACTGCACTGGGACCGGACTCCTGCCACTGCCAGAGGATGAGAATGCAACTCTCTGGATGCCTGGCTTGACGTTGCCACCTACAGACTCCTCAGTTGCCTTTGCCACCACTGCCATAACTGAACTTCAGACACCAATACCTCAAGCACAACACATCTTCATCGAATAGCTTAGCAAGACCTTCTAGATAACTTGCAAGGGCTTCTCCATCAGCACTTGTTTTTTTGCCTTGCACGTTTACTTTATGGAGAGGGGCTTCTTGGCAAAAACATAATGGACCAAACTCTGGCAGTTGCAATGAAGTTGGCCCCAGTACTGAGTGTCACTGTCTAGTATCCATGTTAAAGTCTGGTGGCAGCAGGGTGGAGCTCCAGAGTCTGGCAGGTGCAGGAGCAACATGCAGCTGCATCAGGGGTCCATCCTCAGTAGAGGGGTCGGGCACCAGGTGTGGTGTAAAGTACGATGACATTGGGGCCTTGGTGGGCATTGTTGGAGTCCATCTGGAGTTTGGAAGTTTGAGTGCTGCACAATGGTGGTGGCACCATAAGAGTTCAGAAGCAGGGGCAGCAACAACAGGCAGTGTCCAGCAGTGAGCATCTTCATCCTGCAGAAGTAACTGGGGTCCAGCTGCAGGACAGTGAAAGTGGCATCCAGTGGCCATGTGGGGAGTCTGGTTGGCTGCAGCGAAGAGATCCAGGCTGGCATGGCAGCAAGGGCATGGGATAGTGGGTGTCAGAGTGATAAGGTAACCAGTAGCTGGGATGTCCTCTGTGGTGGAGGCTCCAGGCCCTGGTCTTGTCCATGGTCGACTGGCCTGCTCAGGAAGAAGAATGCGGGAGGCGGTGGTACCCAGGCAGCTGCCCAGGACCTTCTGCTTCCCACAGCTGCCATGTCTCCCTCTGTCCATGAGCCCACTGTGTGTCTGCTCACCCCATCGCCTGATATAGCCTCTCTACTGAGGAACTAGGTTGTCTGCTAGGTTGGGGCCGTCTTGAGAGAGAACCTCACCATCCCCAGCCACTTCACCCTGCCCCTCCCTGAGTTGCAACCTCTGAGGGATGAGTAGGCCTGTTGCCAGCTGGGGCAGCCTTTGGAGAAGGCACCCACCCTCCCCAACTATATCTCCCCTGGGCTGGGGTAGTAGAGTGCAGAGGTGGGAGGTGGGGGGGCCTAGAAAATCCTCACCCTCCAAGTGCATCCCTGGGCTGGGACAAGGTGGAGGGCACAGGTGGCAGTGGGAGTCTAAGGGCAACGAGTTCTCTGTCTTGGTCTTCTGCCACCCCAGCCACAGAAATGCACTTTGGGGGTGAAGATGTCCTAGGACCTCTGCTTTCTGCACCCACAGTCCACTCAGGAAGTGGTTGGGGATGGTGAGGTTCTCTCTCAAGACCGCCCAACCTAGCAGACAACCTTCCTCAGTAGAGAGGGTATATCAGGCGATGGGGTGAGCAGACACACAGTGGGCTCATGGACAGAGGGAGACATGGCAGCTGTGGGAAGCAGAATGTCCTGGGCAGCTGCGTGGGTACCACCACCTCCCGCATTCTTCTTCCTGAGCAGGCCAGTCGACCATGCACAAGACCAGGGCCTGGAGTCTCCACCAGAGAGGACATCCCAGCTACTGGTTACCTTATCACTCTGACACCCACTATCCCATGCCCTTGCTGCCATGCCACCCTAGAACTCTTCGCTGCAGCCAACCAGACTCCCCACATGGCCACTGGATGCCACTTTCACTGTCCTGCAGCTGGAACCCAGTTACTTCTGCAGGATGAAGATGCTCACTGCTGGACACTGCCTGTTGTTGCTGCCCCTGCTTCTGAGCTCTTATGGTGCCACCACCATTGTGCAGCACTCAAACTTCCAAACTCCAGATGGACTCCAACAATGCCCACCAAGGCCCCAATGTCATCGTACTTTACACCACACCTGGTGCCCGACCCCTCTACTGAGGATGGACCCCTGATGCAGCTGCATGTTGCTCCTGCACCTGCCAGACTCTGGAGCTCCGCCCTGCTGCCACCAGACTTTAACATGGATACTAGACAGTGACACTCAGTACTGGGGCCAACTTCATTGCAACTGCCAGAGTTTGGTCCATTATGTTTTTGCCAAGAAGCCCCTCTCCATAAAGTAAACGTGCAAGGCAAAAAAACAAGTGCTGATGGAGAAGCTCTTGCAAGTTATCTAGAAGGTCTTGCTAAGCTATTCGATGAAGATGTGTTGTGCTTGGAGCTATTGGTGTCTGAAGTTCAGTTATGGCAGTGGTGGCAAAGGCAACTGAGGAGTCTGTAGGTGGCAACGTCAAGCCAGGCATCCAGAGAGTTGCATTCTCATCCTCTGGCAGTGGCAGGTTTCTGGTCCCAGTGCAGTGATGGTGGCTGCGGCATCACTGGTGGCCCTGTGGGGACTCCAGTGGCTTCAGTGTGGAGCTCTGTTAGCGGTGATGGTGACAGCTTGGGACAGCAGGCCTCAGAGTCAGAGGGTGACTGGAGGCTGTGATGGCCTGTGCAGTGGCTCCTCCAGGCAACTGGTATTGCTCCTTGTAGGGCCTGCCTGCCCACAAAGCAGGGCGCAGGAGGCGGTGGTAGCCAGACACCTGCTGAGGACCTTATGCTGCCTACAGCTGCCATGTCTCGCTCTGTCCATGAGCCCACTGTGTGTCTGCTCACCCCATCGCCTGATATAGCCTCTCTACTGAGGAACTAGGTTGTCTGCTAGGTTGGGGCGGTCTTGAGAGAGAACCTCACCATCCCCAGCCACTTCCTGAGTGGACTGTGAGTGCAGAAAGCAGAGGTCCTAGGACATCTTCACCCCCAAAGTGCATTTCTGTGGCTGGGGGTGGCAGAAGACCAAGACAGAGAACTCGTTGCCCTTAGACTCCCACTGCCACCTGTGCCCTCCACCTTGTCCCAGCCCAGGGATGCACTTGGAGGGTGAGGATTTTCTAGGCCCCCCCACCTCCCACCTCTGCACTCTGCTACCCCAGCCCAGGGGAGATGTAGCTGGGGAGGGTGGGTGCCTTCTCCAAAGGCTGCCCCAGCTGGCAGCAGGCCTACTCATCCCTCAGAGGCTGCAACTCAGGGAGGGGCAGGGTGAACTCAAGGATTAGGTGAGCAGCCTGGTGGGCTCCAGGCCAATGCCAGGCATTGCTGGAATGGGCAGCATAAGGTCCTCAGCAGGTGTCTGGCTACCACCTGCTCCTGTGCCCTGCTTCCAGAGCAGGCAGGCCCTACAAGGGGCAATACCAGTTGCCTGGAGGAGCCACTGCACAGGCCATCACAGCCTCCAGTCACCCTCTGACTCTGAGGCCTGCTGTCCCAAGCTGTCACCATCACCGCTAACAGAGCTCCACACTGAAGCCACTGGAGTCCCCACAGGGCCACCAGTGATGCTGCAGCCACCATCACTGCACTGGGACCAGACTCCTGCCACTGCCAGAGGATGAGAATGCAACTCTCTGGATGCCTGGCTTGACGTTGCCACCTACAGACTCCTCAGTTGTCTTTGCCACCGCTGTCATTACTGAACTTCAGACACCAATACCTCCACAGATTCCAAATGCCAAGTCTTCACTGCCCAGGCTCCTGCCCATTGCTGTCCTCCAAGCCTGAGTGCAAAACGTAAGACTCTTCCTTTAATTTAAAGAGTACAGACCATTACTGAGTCATTAATGGTTCTAACTTCAATATTGTGTCTTGAAGAATAAGAGGATGGTGAGCCATGATCTGTGGAGCAATAAGAATGTACATATTAAGGTTTTTATCTTATATGAGTGGGATTTGTAGTGCCACGTTACAGTTAAAATAGATCATAGTATGAGTTATAATGGCCTAAAATCTTCAACAGTCATTAGTGAGTCCCTCCTGCTCCATAACTGGGGCATCTATCTCACCTCCTCCTGGATGGCCTGTTTGTATCCTCTCTCACAGCACCTATGAGCTCTACATGGGCTCCATCAGCAGCTACGCAGTACTGGTGGTGGCACAGCCTGGGGAATGGATTAAGCACTTTTAGGTCAACATAAAAGAATGCCACTAAAAATACTTACAATGCCATAAGAATTAGCATCACAAAAAATAAAATAGAAAAGGCGAAAGATTTATATGATCTGAAGAGAAATAAAATAGATGGTGCAGCCAATTTGGAAAGCAGTATGGAGATTCCTTGGAAAGCTGGGAATGGAACCACCATTTGACCCAGCTATTCCCCTTCTCAGTCTATTCCCTAAAAACCTAAAAAGAGCACACTACAGGGACACTGCTACATCGATGTTCATAGCAGCACAATTCACAATAGCAAGACTGTGGAACCAACCCAGATGCCCTTCAATAGACGAATGGATAACAAACAATGTGGCATTTATACACAATGGAGTATTACTGTGCATTAAAAAATGACAAAATCATAGAATTTGCAGGGAAATGGATGGCATTAGAGCAGATTATGCTAAGTGAAGCTAGCCAATCCCTAAAAAACAAATGCCAAATGTCTTCTTTGATATAAGGAGAGTAACTAAGAACAGAGTAGGGACGAAGAGCATGAGAAGAAGATTAACATTGAACAGGGATGAGAGGCGGGAGGGAAAGGGAGAGAGAAGGGAAATTGCATGGAAATGGAAGGAGACCCTCAGGGTTATACAACATTACATACAAGAGGAAGTGAGGGGAAAGGGAAAAAACACAAGGGGGAGAAATGAATTACAGTAGAGGGGGTAGAGAAAGAAGAGGGGAGGGGAGGGGAGGGGGGATAGTAGAGGATAGGAAAGGCAGCAGAATACAACAGACACTAGTATGGCAATATGTAAATCAATGGATGTGTAACCAATGTGATTCTGCAATCTGTATACGGGGTAAAAATGGGAGTTCATAACCCACTTGAATCAAAGTGTGAAGTATGATATATCAAGAACTATGTAATGTTTTGAATAACCAACAATAAAAATTTAAAAAATAAAATAGATAATCTCAGAGGGGAGGGAAAGGATAGCTGTGCTGGGGGTTCTGGCACTGGGTAATGCTCAGGAGCTCACATGTGGGAGATGCCTTTGAAAAGTTTAGAACTAGGGAAGTGAGGATACAGTCTAGGAGATTGGAGGACTGTGGCCTAATAGTTTCTTGACCTCCTGCCTCTATTGTTTTGGAATTTATATTGCTGCCAGGAAAGGTGGTTCTCTTTCAGAGGATGGGATGGCAGCTTGGAGCACCATATGTACCATACATATATACCAAGTGGAAGATAGTGTTCAATATCCACTGACTTGCTTATTGGCAGCTAAGCTTC
The DNA here is from genome assembly GCF_045843805.1 of Urocitellus parryii. Classification (NCBI taxonomy): domain Eukaryota; kingdom Metazoa; phylum Chordata; class Mammalia; order Rodentia; family Sciuridae; genus Urocitellus; species Urocitellus parryii. The sequence continues at coordinate 73,828,752 of NC_135540.1, read as the reverse complement.
CTCCTCTTCTTGAAGGTTCAGTGGCCACTGGTGGCTCCATATCTTCCTGTGTGGTCAATGCTGGTGTCGGACCAACCTCTGATTTTGAGGGCTATTTCTCCTCCTTCACAGGGAATGTGATGATATGCTCTTCCAAATGTAACCAAGTAAATTGGGCCACAGCTGCTGGAGGCAATTATATCACTTGATATGGTGCTAGAGCTGTGGGAGAAAACACCCAACATGACTGACTTTCCTTGGGCCTTTCCCAATTCACACGAGAACCCTGCCTCTGCGAATAGTCCTGGCCCTCCTCCACAATTGGCCATCTTCCCAGACTAGGTTCCACCAGCTGAAGGATGTCAGAGTTGTGTGTCTTGGGAACATATGGCAGATCCCAGGGGCACCAGCTGAGATTCCTCTGCACACACCTTCAGTCATCCACCCCAGACCCCATCATCAGAGAGCTCAGACTTACAGGATCTGTGTTCTTCAGCTGGGGAAGCACATGGAAGTTCCCCTCTGATTCAGGCATAATGATCAACAGGAAGGTCCTGAGAAGCTTCAGGTTGTCCAAGTCTTGGGACCTCAAAAATATTCTGGATAGAGGTACAGCTGCATTTTGATGATGGAGCAGAGGGTGCTGTGGAATGTGGAGTGAAACAGGGAGTCATGATGGACAGGGCTTCTCTTTTAACTGGAACCTCCCAAGGTCCCTGCATCATGGGTTCCCAAAGAGTAGCCAGGCAAGTCCATGCACCAGATCAGAAGGGCAACATGTGAGGCACATGTGTGGGGAAGGGGCTCCCCACACTTGCTCTCCAGTCTCTGTACAGAAAAGTCGTGGCAACCTGGGTTTGGATTGGCTGTGTTGGAAAGGGATCCCCACAGGGCTTGGCTCTGAGGCCCCAACCACTACTCTGTTCCTTTGGTGCCCAGAATCCAATGCAGAACAATATGTTCTTTCTACAGGGTAAACCCCAGAGTTGAGTCCTCTGCAGGAAATCACACAGGGTGGAAATTGGGATTTGCCCAGCCATCATTTATAAGAGCTCCCCATGAAACAGGAGCCCTCCTGACTGGCCCAAAGAACACCCCCTTCTTTCCTTGAAGCTACTCCTCACAAACATCTGGCTGCAGGTTTCTATACCTAGAGATGGTGAGGATGCTGACACCTCTAACATCCTGTGCCCCTCATCTGCCAAGATGGCTGGTGGGCTTGACTAACTTCCTGACAATACTGGAACTCCAGGAGGACTAGTAGGTTTGTCTGAATTGATTGCTAAATAATAGGCCAAATGATGGCCCATGGTGGTGCTACACATATATTTGAGTGATGACTGAGCCAAACCACCTACTGCCTAGCTATTCAGGGCCAGGACCCTATTCATTTCTCCCCAGGTGTCCCTATTCTGGCTACATGCAGGTTGGAATGCTCCCAGATGCAATCCACAGACTCCATCCTAAATGTGGAAATTGTTTTTCCTGAAGCCTCAGAGTGGTGAGGCCTGAGGCAGAGAACTTTCTCACAGGGAGGGGATATGCTCACAGGGTAAGGCCAGAGCTATAGGCTGCCTATAGTTACACAGAACCAGACCTGAGGCAGACACTCTTTGGGCTCATCCTACTCGGTTTTCTAAACATCCAGGCAGGATGCTCCTCTGAAAACACTACTTTCCCCAGAGCTGACTGAGTTCCCAGCACCAAGCAGGAGATGGCCATGTGCCAGGGCTTGGAAGCAATACACATCTTTTACACAGCAGCTCCAGCACCTTCTGAGGGATGTCCAAATTTTGGGAGGAATGCAGTACCTTTCAAGAATTGAAGACAGTAGCTGCCGCATAGTAAGTGTGCATACATTTGTTTTAGTAGCACCACCTACCACTGTGTTTCTGGCCCATGCTCATGGATATGGTTTCTTCATCTCTTCATGGTAATTCAATGTGATGCTTATATCCCCCCTCTAGAGATGAGGAAAATGAGTCATGGTCAGATGAAATGACTTGCCACAGAATACTCAGCTACAAGTGCCAGGGGGGGAATTCAAATCCAGGCTGTCCCACACCAAGTCTGGAAGAGAGTACCGTTATCCACTCATTCAACAAACCCCTATGGGTGCCTCCTGGAAGTGAGTGCTTCCTGTGTAAGCCCAAAGATTCATAGCACCCATGCAGTGTAGGTGTCACTTTTACCATTCCCAAGCTTCCAATGAGGCTGCTGACCTAGGAAGTCAAGGCCCATCAGGCCTGTGAGGAGACTGCACTTTGCATCAGTGAAGCTCCACATGGATTCAGGTTGCTCTGTCCTGATCGCCAACGCACCTGCTTCCTAAGATCACAGCCAGTAAACATCATGGTCATGGCCAAAGGTGGGTTCATGTCATTCTACAACTGTCCATTCCCACAGAATGTGCATCAGCAAGGGGAAAGATTAAGGTTAGCTCCAGACTCTAGGTGATAATGATGTGGGTTTCTGAACTGGAACAAATGTGCCTCTCTGGTGGGTAGTGATGGTGACAGAGGCAGAGGCTGGGCAGGGATGGGAGCATTTGGGAAATCTCTGTTCTTCCCCTCAATTTTGAGCTTAAAAATTCTCTAAAAAGTTATCAAGTAAAAAACAAGAGGAGGAAGAAGTGTGCTTTGTCACTCTGCACTGGGAGAGGCTGAGGGCAGGCAACCAGAGCTTGGGGCAAACAGACCCAGCACCTCCTTCCCAACCTGCCTCTCTCCAAGTTCAGCACAGCATGGTCTTCAAGGGGCTTTGGGGTCTTTATAGAGAAGCTGTCTGATGGTGACAGCTCAGAAGCCCTGCCTGACCCCTCCTCAGAAGGCCTTGAGGGGAGACTCAGATTTAGGGTGGCCCACCTCTCCCTCTCTGTCCCTGGGCTGTCCCTACTTATCTCCATTCCACCCCTGCTCCCTCAGAGGCTGCCAGCTGCTTGCTGCCTGAGCACCTTTGAGCTGCCCTTCCCACTTCTTGGCCCAGCAGCTCCTGTCCATCAATAAGCTCTCAGCGCTCATGCTCATGACACTTCCTCTGAGAAGCCCATTCTGACTGCCACCTAGGAACACCCTGACCCTCTGTCTCCTCTGTTTCCTCAACCATTTCTGAATTCATCCTATTTCTTCATCAGTTTCCTTGTCCTTACTCAGTCTCTCCTACTAGACTGTGGGCATCAAGAGGGCAGGGGCCTTCCTTGTGCTCACTGTTGTCTCCACAGCTCCCCCAGGATTGGAAAGGAGGGCTTGGAAGCTGTGGAAAAGTCATAGGGTTAGGATATAATGAGAAGTGGGTCAGCTGCAACCTGAGGGAGGGCCCTCACTATACCCTGCCATCCTGGCCCCCTGATCTTGGCCTGCCAGCCTTCAGATCTGTGAGAAATCAGTTTCCGATGTTTCAAAGGCCACACAGTTGATGGTCGTAGTTACAACTGCCTCCACTGATTAAGACCTGGGCAATCTGAGCCAGGCTTGGGTACTGCACTCTGGACACTCGGAGGTACCCAGGAAAGCTGAGGATGCTCTCTCCATGCAGCCAGTTGGTGTCTGTTTGTACAATATCAGGGTCTGCTCACATGATCCAGTGGAACAATATGCAGAACAATATGTTCTTTCTACAGGGTAAACCCCAGAGTTGAGTCCTCTGCAGGAAATCACACAGGGTGGAAATTGGGATTTGCCCAGCCATCATTTATAAGAGCTCCCCATGAAACAGGAGCCCTTATACCAGGATTTTGGGGGAGTATTTTGTGTCCACTCCTTATAACAGGAGTGGATACCTGGCAAATAGTAAGCCTGCAGGCAGCACTTAAGACCAAAGACAGGCACAGGGGCAAAATCAGCCACCTCTACTGCAAGGGGCTGTGCTCTAAATGCAGCTGCTCTCACCCCTTCAGTGGGGACATCTGTGGCTTGCCTGCTTGGCTTTCATCTCCCTGTCTCATCATTTACCCTTGAATATTTTTGGTGACTCTTTCTTTCTCTCACACAATGATTCAGCCCCTCCAGGCTTGACCACTGAGATCAATCCATCCCACCATGATGGGCAGGAAGAAGCAGTGACCCAGGCTGGCCCATGACTTTCACTATCATCATTAGGACACTGTCTTTTCCTCCAATGCCAAACTAGAAGATTGTGTCTCTAAAGCTGCTTGGCAACATGCCACCACCCCCAGAGACAGGGTGGGCAAAGAAGGCAGTGTCGGGAGATGGAGAGAGGCAGTGTCCTGATGATGACACTGCAACCTCTGGATAAAGCTGTGCCTGAATCTGTTGTGTTCAGCCCACAATTCCCAAACATGTGAACCAAAGCCACGCACTTGTCAGCCTTTCTTTCTCCTGTAAGGTTATGCTTGTTTACTTATTGATCTAGCTAACATTGTTAGGGTTTATCCAATTTGAAATGTGGACCGCTTTGCTGCTTCATAGCTGTCTGGCCTTGGCTCAAGTCCTTAAACCCTCAGAGCTTCAACTTCCTTGCTAATAAAGAGGAGTTGCTACTTTCACCTACACAAGAGGAAGTCAGCCTTGTAGATTATAGGAGACAAGGCAAAGCACTTAGGATTGGTGTTTGATGAACTGAAGATTCTATAATTCTAGTCTACTAATTAAGCATAATTGACTGAAGAATAACTGCAGGGAATGCTTTCAAAGACCCCAGTATCACTGAGTGTCTGACTCCTAGGGCCTCAGCTATCTGATTTTTCAATGTGGCCTCGGTATGGCAGCAACTGTTGCATTCCATAGAACACCCACAATCTGAGCTCCTAAAATATCAGGAACAGAAGAAGCATAAAAATATGTATCTTCCATCTTCTCATATCACTAAAAGAAAAACACAGTGACCCATCTGAATTTACAACTCTGAAACCCCTCACCCAAGGGCTCAGGACAACTCCATGGCAGGATCAGGAGGCTCCCCCCAAAGAGCTTGCCCCTTTGGACATCAAGAAATACCCCTTGCATTCAACATATAGCACAGCTCTGGGGCCTGCAGCACCCCTACCAAGGGCTTATCCAGGTGATCAAGCTCATGCTCTGAGAGCATCTGCAAAGTCATCTGTAAGCAGAGGGCAGAAACTGATCCCCTGCAGCTGAGTCCATCTTGCTCCCACTGGAGTGAGCGAAGCAGTCCTTCCTGCATACAGATGGCACCACGAGAACAGGTCAGCAACACTGCTGCACAACGGAAAAGAGACTGTCATTCCAGAGGTTCCGGTGCTACTAAATGGGCAGGACCACAATTTGAACCCAGGACTGTCTGATTCCAAACTCTGGCCCTTTGCCAACTCCAACTCACACTCCCAGCATAGGTCACAACCACCTGTGGGCTGTTGGTTGCAGCTGCAGAGCAATGTAAAGCACGGTTTGCAGCCAGATCCCTGGGTGAACCACTCACTAGCTCTGTGACCTTAGGCAAGATACCTGCCATGTCCATGTCCCAGTTTTCTAATGCACCAGTGAAGGTGTGTTGTTCACTCCACAGAGCATGGGGGTGGTTAAATGAGATTGTCTATTGAACAGCTAGGTATCATATGGTAATTTTTTGTTTTGTTTGTTTGTTTTTATGCCTTTATTTACTCAGGATGTCTTTAACTGAATCCTGGGCTTCCTGGAGGGGAGCAAGCCTTATCAGCTGCTGTTTTATTATATCTTAAGTACAGCCTTGGCAAATTCCAGGGAGGACCGGTCACAGAGCATGGTGCCAGCTGGTGGCTAGAACCTAGGGCTCACCAGAGGTGGTGGTCAGCTCTAGAACCTCCTGTGCTTAGAAAGCAGGAACAGGGGGATGTGAGCAGGGACTTTTTAGGAATCACATGGTTGTTAGGGACAGAGGCCTGGGAACAAGGCTCAGGCCATGTCCTGTTGCATCAGGTGCCCGAAGCATTAGCAATTTTGCAGGCCCCTGGGGGTGACAAAAGTGCCCTTTCCTACTTGTTAACCCATGACAAAATCCTCGCCCAAGCTACTACAGCACCTCATGAGGCTTCTGCAGGGAGACCCAACAGCATGGCACAGGAGACACAAGCAAACAAGAAAGCCAGGCCCCTCTTGCCACTCTCACTATTGATAACCAGGAAGATCAAGGCTACCAGACACCCAACACTATCCAAAGCTCCCAGGAGCTGTGCTGCCAGAGTCCTGAAACAGCCTCAAAACACATCATATGGGTGGGACTGCATTATTCATGAGAAGCTCTGCCCCCATGAGCCTACACACAGGCTCAACTGAGTCAATCCTACAGGACTCAAGGGACCCAGAAATGTCCTTCTTGGAAGTTCTGTGCCCATTCAATGAACAAGGATTCTGCCAGCCTTACTCTGAATGCTGAAAAGTGGAGGCTGAGCCTGGGGTTCCCAGCTCAGAGGCAAAATTCTGCAAAGAATAGGCTGAAGTTTCCTCTTTGGCCTGACACCCTAGTGACCGTGCTTCCTTCCTACTGGTCCCTGATACTTCCATGTTCCTCCTCTGGTCCAAACTCCCCCAGAGCTCCCATCTTACCCAGGGTAAGGGCCAAACACCTCAGCAGCCACGAGACTCTGCAAGGTGGACCCTGTTCTTTCTCTGACCGCATCATCACTCTCCTTCACTCTGCTCTGGTTTCATTGGCCACCTTCCTACTCTGTCTTCCCAGCTCAAGATCTTGCAGGTGTTGATAATTCTGCCAGGAACACCCTTCCTGAACAAGCGTATGTCCTCCCTTCCTTCAACGCTCTGCTCAATCATTATCCCCTCAGCGAGGCCAAGCTGACCACCACCTCTGGTGAGCCCTTTCCCTGTCTTTCTGACCTTTATTTCTGCCATGGAACTTACTATTTATCTACCTGTCCTCAGACTGGATTGTACTCTCAATGAAAGCATGTGAGTAAGTGCTCAATTTGCATCTGCACAGGGAGGGGAGCCTCAGTGGTGCTCAGTTCGTCTACCACATGATGCCACCCCTAACACGCAGACACACATGCACACACACACACACACACACACACACACAGACCAGGCTGGCCCAAAATGTCTACACCATGCAAGATCTCGAGCTGACAGCTCACAAGATGCAAACATGGCTGCAAAGGGGTGCCAAGCTGAGCAATGGTGGGGGGTGACAAGAGAAGGGCAAATCTCACACACACATACACACACACACACACACACAAATCATAGCCTTATTTATTCATATATACTCATGCATTACACTAAACAAACTCACAAACACAGTTCACACCGATTCACATGCAATGTCAGGAAATGCACTTGGACATCTGCAGACAGATGCACATACATTCTCTTACTCACACACTGCAGCCCAAACTCCACACATATGCACACCACAAACACACACATACACACACACAGCCATGTGTGTACCCATGCACACTCAGTCCAGACCTGCAGATGCCATCCTCAGCCCCACCACTATAAATGTTCCCTACCTCTACAGGGACCTCAGAGGTGACTAGCTATAAATCCAGAGGCTGGACTAATCTCCACCATGGCCCAAGGGACAGTAAATGGGCAGCAGGGCAGCAGAAGTCTGTTTGTCATTCTCCTGTGTAAGGTGGTTAAGATGATGGGACGCTGCCTGCCAATGGAGCAGTCCACAGACCTGAGACCCCCAAGAAGTGGCGTCTGTCTCCTGGTGGTGGTGGCTCTGGGTACTGCGAATGTGTGCGTGCAGGAGGGAGTCTTTTTGTCCCCAAACTGAACCTCTTCTTTGCTGAACACTGGGCCCTTTTTGGCATGGTCCTCCCCAAACAGGCCTACCTGTCCCCAGGAGCTTGTCTCTCCTTTAAGGCCCCCTCACTGAGACCCACACAACTGTTCCTGCACAACAGGGGGTCCCAACCAGACACCTCAAGGTATGCCCCCAACCTGGAGGATCTTCACACTGCATCCACCCATGCACACAGCTTAAAGACACCACAGGTACCCCATACCTCCAGCCCCAGAACCCTAAACACATGGGTCACCCCTCCAGGCCTCCAGAGGTAGATGCTCATCCTAGGTGTGCCTGCCTACAGTGTGGTAGCTCCTGTCACCAGGGAGCACCCCTCCAGGAACCATTGGCCCCCACCCAAGTTGGCTGTGCCTTCCCAGATGTGCGGCCTGCACCTACCTTCTTCCTCAAGGTCAGCAGCAGCTTCAATACTCTACAGCAGCTTCTGCCTTATGCCAGGTCTTCATCTCTAGGGGACAAGCCGGTGGGCATGGGTGACCACATGGTAGGAGCATCCAGGGCTGTCCACTCCCCAGCCCACCTTGACCTTCCTTACCTGAGGGAGCAGCAGCCATGGCTCTCACAGCATCCTCTGAACAGAAAGGGATGGGGGACCCTTGGGAATATGTGCCTGGTAAGGGCAGTGTGTTTGGTGTGCTACCACTCAGGTGGGCATGGGTAGAGCCAGGGACTGCCAAGTTCTGAACTCAGAGCCAGGTGCCTCCCACTACAGTTGGACCATTCACTAGGAGGGCACCATCACCTAAGATCAGCTTGGAAAGTGTTGGGAAATTTTCCTGGAGACCAAAACCTTCCTCAGGATCTGAGGATCTCCTCACCTGATCCACGCTGCCCTCACATGGACTCATACCAGCATCACAGAGCAATGGTGCAGTAGCTTAACCACAAGAGGCCTCTGCTTCCTGCGGTGTCACTTCAGCGCCCTCTACTGAGGAAGCCGACAGCGTGCACTGTGTAAATGGGAAATGGTGTAAAAGCCAGGCTATGGTGGAGGAGCAAACACTGAAGGAAGGAAGGAAATAAAATCGGAGCCAACATTAATGAACTTGACAACAAACATAACACTAAGGACCAATGAAATCGTTGTTTCTTTAAAAAGGTAAACAAGATTGAAAAGCCCCCATGCTAAAATAACCAAGAAAAAAGCAGAGCCCCTTTCCATTCAATTTTCTACCAGTCTTGGGCATTTAGGTGAAGTCCATTGCCAATATTCAAAACAATATGGCCCTCAAATTGGGCCCACTATTTTTGGCAGCTCTTTCATTTTCAGTCTCTTTTGGACACAGAATTGGCACCCGAGTCACATCTTTTTTCTGTCATAAGCATTCCAATTCCTCAGAAGAGCTGTCTGGATAATTGCATACACATATCTGTTCCAAAATGAGATTTGAAGGGACAAAACCAATGTCCTTCAGTGCTCAAGAAAACCTCTTCTAGTGGTAGGCACTTCCCTACCAACTGCAGGAGGAAGTAGAGAGGCATGACCCACAGACCCTTCTGTCTACATCACACCACAGGAACACCAGAGGCTCCCCACTCTCTTGACAAACAGAGAACTCCACTCCTTCACACTGTGGAACTCAATGCCCAGGGTCAGTCCTCACTAGTCACAGCTAGAGATGCAACAAGGAATAGAGGCAATGGAGTGCATCTGGAGTGAAACTCAACACCACACACCAAACCATCCTTAGCCGACTGCACCAGGAGAAGGCAGATGATAAGAATGGATCCAAAACAAATGTGAGACACAACTGGGCATGGCAGTGCCTGCCTTTAATCCCAGAAGGTGGGAGGCTGAGGTAGGAGGATTGAAATTTCAAATCCAGCCTCTGTAACATAGTGATGCCCTACTCAAATTAGTGATAGCTTCTCTCAAAATGAAAATGAAAAAAAGTGGCTAGCTCAGTGCTTAAGCTCCTCTGTGTTCCATCCTAGATTAAAAATATATAAATAAAGAAATAAATAGCAGAGACACATCCATCTCAGCGGCAGGGCAAATTTAGCACAAATACAAGAAATTTCACAATACAAGGAAACCTGACACGTCCTACATTCTATAACTTTCTTGGCACTGATGCCAAATATTTGAACTTGCCAGACAAACTATGCAAAACATTAATCTTTTAAAAATATCAATGGAATCTGAGAGAATTCAGCTGAAAGATTGAAGGGGTTTAAGGCAGAACATGAACCCAGAGAGAGAATGTTAGAAAAAGAACCAGACTTAAACAATGAGTCACAATGGCCGCCAGAAGGAACTTTGATTTGAAACCGTGACTGAACTGGACAATTTTTGTTGCTGGACAGGAAAGTGGGCAAAAACATTCAGGCTTTTTGAGATATGATCCTGTCCCCTTCCCTCTACTCTCTGCTCTGTCCTCCTCTCTGTTCTATCTGTTCTCCTGATCCAGTCTTCCTTGCTAGGAAAATCCCAAACTCCTTCCCATTGTTCTTCAACCTCTCTTTCCACATCCTCAGAACCACCCGAGCTGCTCTCAGCCCTACCTTACCTGTCTTCCCCCTCCCAATACACACCAATCTGCTCCTGCCACCCCTCTCACCCCTCCCACCCCTCCTCCTGCCACCACAGCTCCTCCTCCCTCGCTCCATACAACTCCCTCTTCTCCTGCAGCCAAGGCTCCTCTGCCCACCTCTTCTACTGACACAACCTTTCCCCTCCCCCTCCATCTCTCTCACCCCCCTCCTTCCTCCTCTCCTGAAGCCATGATTACCTCCACCCACTCACCCCTCTTTTCTCCTGTCAGTGTCCACACCCACTCCCACCAGACCCTCTTACCAGATAACCCAAAGTTCCTTTGTCCTTTCAGGGAAGTGGCTCATGCTGAAGGGATTGTCCAAGTACATGTCCCATTCTCACTTCAAGATCTTTCCCAGATTGAAGAGCACCTTGGGTCCTTCTCTGCTGACATTTCTACTTATATTTCAAAATGCCAATACCTCTCCCAGACTTATGATCTTATCTGGCATGACATCTCTGTTGTTCTGTCCTCCATCCTTACCCCCATGAGTGAGCCCGCATCTAGCAGACTCAGTCAACCTATGATATCAGAAAAAAGCTCAAACAAGCTGAGGAGGGCCCTCAGAACCCTATCCAATATCTGGTGAAAATGGCCTTTTAAAGTTTATAATGTCCAGGAGGAGTCAGCTGAACTAGCTAGGTAGGCTCAATTACAGAAAAAGGTAACACTTCAAACCCAGGCCTTACCAGAGCCCTGAGGCCTACAACTCAAGCAAGAGCTCCATGGAGGTTCCATCATTCCTCTACACCAGGTACTTGCTTCAAATGTGGATGCAAAGGTCACTGAAATCACCAATGCCCAAAGCCACACCCTCCTTCCAGGCCATGCCCTATCTGTAAGCACACAGAACATTTTAAGAGTGACTGCCCCATGGTTGGCCCTTCCTTGTTGCCTCTACATCAGAGTATGACCAGCTAGGAGGTATCTTCTCTTAAACTATTGGGGTTCACAGAAGACTGAAGAAGCCCAGACTTGAGGACCTCCATTACACTCACAGAGCCCAGGATAACAGTTCAGGTAGTGGTTAAGTCCACAACCATCCTTGTGGACACAGGGGCTACCTATTCGATCTTGCCTGCCCACTCTGGGCCTGTGTTTTCTTCCAAGGACTCAGTTATGGAGATTGAAGGCAAACCCTCCTCCCCAAACTGAACTGCTCAGCTGACCTGTGCCCTGAAGGGACACCCATTCACAAACTCTTTTCTAGTCATTCCATCCTGTCCGATTCCTCTCCTAGGCAGAGGTGTTCTCAAATTACTAAGAGCCACGGTCCAAAACACATCCAGAGAATACTACCACCCATGTCCTTCTTCTGCCTCTAATCTTTACCTCTCTAATAACCAGACAGTATCTACTGTGCCATCGTCCCCTGATCTAGTCGATCTCCAGGACTGGGACATCTTCAAGCCGGTCATAGCCTCCCACCACAAGCCAGTACATATTTAGCTGAAACTGCAAACTAAACTTCCTTTATGTCCCCATTTTCCCATCTCCAAAACCTATAGGGAGCAATTGAAACCCATTATAGACTGCTTACTTGCCCAGGGACCCCGCTTTCCTACTGACTCCCCCTGCAACACTCCCATATTGCCAGGATGCAAACCCTCAGGAGCCTATCACTTAGTCCAGAATCTTCGCCTAATGAATGAGACAGTTATTCCCATCCACCTGGTGGTTCCCAACCCTGACACTCTTCTTTCTCATGTCCCCCCTTTGATCTTAAAGATGCCTTCTTTATAGTGTCCCTCCATCCTGACTCTTATTAGCTCTTTGCCTTCACATGGGAAGGTATCATCAGCTGACATGGACAGTCCTACCCCAAGGCTTCAGGGATAGTCCCTATCTCTTTGGGCGAGGCTTGGCATGGGATCTAACTGCTTGTGACTTAGGGGGCAGCACACTCTTACAATATGTGAATGACCTTCTATGCGGTTCATCATTCAAGGCTTGTGAACTCACACTGCTCAGCTCCTCAATTTCCTGGGGTCCCTGGACTCTTGGGCTTCTCCAGCCAAAGCCCAGCTTACTACCTCTTCAGTTAATTATTTAGGTGCACTTCTCACTTCAACCTCTAAAAGCCTCACATCAGACAGAATTCAAGCTCTCCATGACCTACAACCACCCAAAACAGTGGAATACATCCTCTCTTTCCTGGGTCTGGCAGACTTTTTCAGGCATTGGGTTCCCCACTTTGCACTTCTTACCAACCCCTTATACAAGGCCACTGAGGAGACCCCTCATTGGACCCTCACCTCCCCTAAGCTAGTAGCCAATTCCTTTTAAAAGCTCAGGAATGCTCTTACATATTCTTACACTCTCTCTCTCTTCCTAACCCTAAACACCCTTTCCACCTCATTATGGATGAAAGACAGGGTATCACCACTGGCCTGCTCACTCAGCCAACTGCACCCTCCTATAAGCCGATGGGATACCTCTTCAAGCAGCTTCACTCTATGGTTCATGATGACTACCGAGAAATGTTATAAAATTTTATCTTCTCCTGAGAAGTCAACTTAAATATATCTCTAAAAGACAACAAAGAGAGCCTAACTTATTTAAAGTTTAAAAATGTTTTGCCCCTTTCCCTTAAGAGGGAATTAAAGGCTCTCTTACCTTGTCTGTTTCATGTTTCATATATAATGATAAATTACATTCACTAGTTAATATTAATTTAAAAATTCTGTATAATTTTTTATAAAATAATATTCAAGTAAAAAATTAAGATTAGTTTCAAAATCAAAACATCTTGCCTAAGATTGAACAAGTGGTCACCATACCTAAGTTAAAATTCTTTCATATCATTCCAAGTTAAGACAATTATTCAAGTTTATTTAAAATTAAATTCAGAAGATAGGCTTTTGTTATAAAGATTACTCTATTCCTAAAGTAAATAAAAACACTATATATAAATAAGTAAATGTTTCAAATTATAAAAATTATATTCCTTAATTTATAACTATTATAAAATAGTAAATAAGTAAATGTTTCAAATTATAAAAATTATATTCCTTAACCTATAACTATTATAAAATTAAATCTTTTACTCTTATTAGTTTTATATTGTATTATCCTTACAAGATTTAAAACTATTATCTCGTAAAAAGTTTCAAGATGGTGATATTAAAAGTCTCACTCCTGCTGAGTGACACATGGAGCTTCACTGGGGTGGATGCCCTGGCCAAATTGAGTGCCCTCACAGGTCTTCAAGGGCTACAGCATGCCAGACTCACCATCCTATGGTGGAGGTGATAGGATGCCCAGTGGCCCCATGGAGTGGAGGCAGGGCCAGCTGAGGCGCAGCTGAGGGCAGCGGAGGACTGTTGGGATCTAGGCAGTGTCAGTCCTATCCTGGGTAGGGGGGCTGAAGGTATTAAAGCCCAAGTGGGTTCTTAGCGCTTTCTCGCGCTTCTTGTTTCTCCACGTGGGCTGATGACCATGGCTCCAAAAGCAGAGATCAGATCTGGGAGCCAGTCTGGGCTCCCAGGGCTCACAGATGGAGTATGGGTGGACGTCAAAGTAGAGGATGGCTTTGAGGATGTGGTGCTGGTTCCCCCAGGAGAGCTTAAGCCTTTCTGTGTGGGCAGGCTTTGGGGGATGGCAGTAACTGTGGCCACACCAGAGGTTGCTTTCCCTGGGGTGTGCCTTGCATTCTGTCCCTTGGTCCCCATGGTGGTGCTCTGGCTAGGGGCACTGGAGGTGTTCTGTTGTAACTGTGCCCCATGTTGCTGCCGGTTGCTTGGGGTACCTCCTCTTTTGGAGGAGATACACAAGGCCTCAAAAGCTACAATGAGTTCAGGGAGCATGTCATGGCTCCCAGATCCTCTCGATGTCATTGGGACCAAAGGGTAACTAGAGGTATCTTTACTGGCTGTACTGCTTGTCCCGCAAGGTGGGCCTAGGTGTTTCTGGGTGGGCAGGCTTTGAGGAATGGCAGTCAGGGTAGGAACGTGAGTGTTTCCTTGCCCCTTTGTTCCCTTTTCTGTGTGTTTCCCCAGTGCCACAGTGGTACTGTGGCTAGGGGCACTGGAGGTGTTCTGTACCAACTGTGCCCCATGTTGCTGCCTGTTGCTTGGGGTACCTCCTCTTTGGGAGGAGATACACAAGGCCCCAAAAGCTGTAATGAGTTCAGGGAGCAAGTCTTGGCTCCCTGATCCTCCTGATGTCATTTGGACCAAAGAGAAACTAGAGATACCCTTTGTAGTACTTGTCTCCTGAGGTGAGTTTTGGTGTTTCTGGGTGAGCAGGCTTTGAGGGATGGCACTCAGGGTAGAAGTTCTACTGTTTCCTTGCCCCTTTTTAACCTCTTTTGTGTTTTTCCTGGGTGCCATGGTGGTGCTCTGGCTAGGGGCACTGGAGAGGTTTGGTTGCAAACTTGCCCCATGTTGCTGCCTGTTGCTTGGGGATTCTCCTCTTTGGGAGGAGCTACACCAGGCCCCAAAGGTTGACATCATTTCAGGGAGCAAGTCTGGGCTCTCTGATCTCCTTGATGTCACAGGGGCCATAGGGAGACTAGAGATGCCCTTTTCAGTGGTAGTACTTGTCCCCTGAGGTGAGCTTAGGTGTTTCTGGGTGGGCAGGCTTTGAGGGATGGCACTCGGGGTAGGAACTCCACTCTTTCCTTGCTCTTTTTTACCCTCTTTTGTGTGCCCTCTGGGTGCCATGGTGGTGCTCTGGCTAGGGGCACTGGAGAGGTTTGGTTGCAAACTTGCCCCATGTTGCTGCCTGGTGCTTGGGGTTTCTCCTCTTTGGGAGGAGCTACACCAGGCCCCAAAGGCTGACATGAGGTCAGAAAGCAAGTCTGGGCTCTCTGATCTCCTTGATGTCCCAGGGACTGAAGACAAACTACTATAGGTACCCTTTTCAGTGGGAGTGCTTGTCCCCTGAGGTAAGCTTTGGTGTTTCTGGGTGGGCAGGCTTTGAGGAATGGCACTCGGGGTAGGAACTCCACTCTTTCCTTGCCCTTTTTTACCCTTTTTTGTGTATGTTCTGGGTGCCATGGTGGTGCTCTGGCTAGGGGCACTGGAGGTGTTCTGTTCCAACACTGCTCCTTGTTGCTGCCTGGTGCTTGGGGTTTCTCCTCTTTGGGAGGAGCTACACCAGGCCCCAAAGGCTGACATGAGGTCAGAAAGCAAGTCTGGGCTCTCTGATCTCCTTGATGTCCCAGGGACTGCAGGGCAACTAGAGATACCCTTCGTAGTACTTGTCCTTTGAGGTGAGCTTTGGTGTTTCTGGATGGGCAGGCTTTGAGGATTGGCACTCGGGGTAGGAACTCCACTCTTTCCTTGCCCTTTTTTACCCTCTTTTGGGTGTTTTCTGGGTGCCATGGTGGTGCTCTGGCTAGGGGCACTGGAGGTGTCATTTCCCAAACTTGCCCCACGGTGCTCTCTAGTTTTGGGAGTTTCTCTACTTTCTGAGCCTGATATTTGCTTGCGTGATGTCCGACCCAAGGACAAGTCTCTCCTCCCATCTGCCTTTGAGGTCACTGAATGTGTCTGGGTGCTGCCACGAGGACCCACAGTGGAGTTTCTATGCTGGTCAGACCCAAGGGCTGAGTAGTTTAGGCTGCCCATGGTTGTTGGGCCCACAGTCAAGGGTGGCATCGGAGCTGCCCCTGGACCTGGAGCTCCTACGTGTCCATGCTGACGACAGCTGACAAAGCTAGGGGCTCCAGGCTTCATCCCACCAGGAACCCCAGAACTGGGTGGGACAGTGGCTCCAGGGGTGAGAGGCTGCTTCCCCTGCAGAATGTGTCCTCGCACCCTTGGAGCTGGAGAGCTGGAGCTTGCTGCAGGTGAGGGCCTGTGAATACAGTAGGGCTTTGGGCCCTGGTGAGAGCGCCGGAAGCTCCTACCCAAGGTGGAGGGAGGCCCCAGATGTGGGGGCTGTGGAGGCAGAGTGGCGTTGAAGGGTGTGACCCCAAAGGGGGCCACTGGCTGTGCAGCCAAGCCTGCCAATGTGCTGAGAGAGGGCCTGGGAGGAAGGGCCAAAGCAGCAATTGGCAGGCTGGGGGAGAGCAGTCCTGTGAGATTGGTGATGGGAGGATGGCTCTGGGAAGAGACAGCAGAGCTGACCCACACTGGGGTGTGGGCCACCATGGTTGTGCTGCTGGGGGGATGGGGAAAGGTCTGGCTGAGGCCCACTGATGCCAGAGGCCTGGCCCCTCCCGGTGGAGAGGGGACCCCCCCATGGGCTTGTGGGGCCATGGCACAGCTGTTCCCAATGGCCTGGGTCTCACCCATCAGAAGGCCGTTGATGCGCTGCAGAGCTTTCTTCTTCTCCCTGTCTAGGTCCTCAGCCGTCACTGCACAGGCCAGTAACAGAGGTGGTGGCAGCTTCAGAGGCTCCCCTCGGCGGCATTGCAGGAGAGGAAACTTGCGTTTCCGTGGCCTACTGGTGTCTCCCGTGGGTGAGGACTTCTTCTTGGGAAATGGGTGTCCCGCCCTGCCTTCTGCCACCTTCTCACCCTGGGCCTTCTTTGGGGGAATCCCTGGGGATGAAGAACATCCCAGGGGCGGCTCCCCGTTGGATGGGTCTGGAGCCCTCCTCTTCAGGGCTTGGAGACCTTGCGTGGAGCTGTAGGAGCTGCTGATGGGGTTTCTTTTGGGGCAGGAGCTCATGCAGATGGCCCGGGAGCTCTCAGCTCTGTCTCGGGAGCTCTGGGTGCAGCGGTTACTCCACAGAGGCCCAGGCCTGGGCACAAAGGCAGCCACACAGCTATGGGTCCCCAGGGGCCTAAAAGCAGATGCTCTTCCAGTGACCTGAGGGCGCCCCCTCTGATGGTCTCTGTCTACAGGGTGCTCTGCTTGCTCAGCCACCACTTGGCCACTGTCTCCAGGGGCTGTGATCACAGTCCTCCCTGGGCAGGGTTCTTGGGCTCCTGGAAGCTGGCAAGGAGCCACTTCCTGCCCCTGCACCCTACAAGGCGGCTGTCTGAGTCTGCAGCCTGGGATGCAGGAATTCATGAAAGCTGCAGTTGACAGCAGCCTCCTCCTCAGGAGACCTGGCATGCGGAGGGAGGAGGCAATAGCCAAGTCTCCCAGAAAAGATCGCAGGGTCCGCAGGACCCTGGAAAAGCACCTAGCAGGCACATTGCACAACCGCTGAGGAGCAGTTGCAGGATGGCAGCAAGATGACCTGCGAGTGCTGCCACCAGCCCAGGAAGCCCTTAGTAACCAACGAGTATAGGGATGTCCTCTTTGGCGCGGCCCATGACCCGGCTCCTGGTGGGACCCTTCTGGCATGTCTCTGCCCCTCAGCGCCAGGGGGCAGCGGTGAGCGACAATACTTGCTGTGAGAAGACTCCACGGCAGTCTCAGCGAAGGCGCTAGTGGGTAATTGTAGCCTTGATCTCAAGAAGGCCTTCTTCCGTTGCTCACGCAGCTTCAGGCAAAACGGCTGTCAGAGCTGTTGCCAGGACGCAGCTGAGGAAGGAATGAGTGCAGAACGTGAGGAAAACCGTTAATACTGGACAAGAGGCAGGCTTGCGCCAGGAACGGTCGCGCGCGTGCAAATTCCGCGTGCATGCAAATTCCGCGTGCATGCAAATTCCGCGTGCATGCAAATTCCGCGTGCATGTGCAAAGTCTGCATGCACGTGCAAAGTCTGCATGCACGTGCAAAGTCCTTGCACCAGATGCAGAAGAAATAGGCACATGCTGATGGGATGAACTCCAATGGACGTGGGGGCAGTCAGAGGGCTGAGAAGGCTCTTGCTGCGGGTTGAGGGTAGCTCTTGGGGCGTGGAGCACTTGCGGACTAGGGTGATGAGCAGGTGTTTGGCTGGCAGTACCTGCACCTCCGGTACAGGGACAGGTCGGTGCCTCTTCAGGAGTGCTCTTCTCTGAAAAGGCGGGAAGTGCCATGGCCCCAATAGAAGCGCCCCCCATACCTCCAAGCTTGAAGCAGGGGGTAGCCTCCCTGGGCCTCTGAAGGGGAAAGCAATGTCATTGGATAGGCGGTGCAACAGCAGGTGAGCAAGTGGTGGTGGCATCTCCAGGATCTCGCTTGCTGAGGCTGGGAAGGACACCTTGTCCTCCCTTGAAGGTGTGAGCTAGTGTTTGTATCTAGCCTTGCACTGGTGAGGGTGGGCGGGGCTTAGTTTGACAGCCAGGAGCTCTTGCAATGGCAGCAATCCCTCAGCCCATGCCCCGCCCCTGAGCTGTCAGAGTTCTGTCTGCTCTCCTGCCTGGGCCAGGAACTGTCGCGCGCGTGCAAATTCCGCGTGCATGCAAATTCCGCGTGCATGCAAATTCCGCGTGCATGTGCAAAGTCTGCATGCACGTGCAAAGTCTGCATGCACGTGCAAAGTCCTTGCACCAGATGCAGAAGAAATAGGCACATGCTGATGGGATGAACTCCAATGGACGTGGGGGCAGTCAGAGGGCTGAGAAGGCTCTTGCTGCGGGTTGAGGGTAGCTCTTGGGGCGTGGAGCACTTGCGGACTAGGGTGATGAGCAGGTGTTTGGCTGGCAGTACCTGCACCTCCGGTACAGGGACAGGTCGGTGCCTCTTCAGGAGTGCTCTTCTCTGAAAAGGCGGGAAGTGCCATGGCCCCAATAGAAGCGCCCCCCATACCTCCAAGCTTGAAGCAGGGGGTAGCCTCCCTGGGCCTCTGAAGGGGAAAGCAATGTCATTGGATAGGCGGTGCAACAGCAGGTGAGCAAGTGGTGGTGGCATCTCCAGGATCTCGCTTGCTGAGGCTGGGAAGGACACCTTGTCCTCCCTTGAAGGTGTGAGCTAGTGTTTGTATCTAGCCTTGCTCTGGTGAGGGTGGGCGGGGCTTAGTTTGACAGCCAGGAGCTCTTGCAATGGCAGCAATCCCTCAGCCCATGCCCCGCCCCTGAGCTGTCATAGTTCTGTCTGCTCTCCTGCCTGGGCCAGGAACTGTCGCGCGCGTGCAAATTCCGCGTGCATGCAAATTCCGCGTGCATGCAAATTCCGCGTGCATGTGCAAAGTCTGCATGCACGTGGATGCCCTGCCCGGGCAGCGCAGGTAGCGACCAGAGCGGGACCTGAGCGGCACCGCCATCCTGCAGGATCCAGCCATCCAGGCTTCCCTTAGCGGACGCGGGCGCTGGGAGGGACCACGGCCAACAGTGCGCCCCCTGCTGGCTGGTCGGCCACTCAGCCGCCAAGCCGCCAAGGAAAGCGCAGGACTCTGCAGCTATTTCCGACCAAAGGCTGAATGTTCTCTCTGATAAGTGGATGCTGATCCATAATTGGAGAAGGGGGGATGGAGGAACTTTGACGGGGCAAAGGGAGGGAGGAGTGGGGAGGGGGAAATGGAGGCTGGAAAGATGGTGGGATGAGATGGACATCATTACCCTAGGTCCATGTAGGAATGCACAAATGGTGCATCGCGTACACCCAGAAAAATGAAAAGTTGTGCTGCAATTGTGTACGATAAATCACAATGCATTCTGCTGTCATATACACCTAATTAAAATTAATTAATTAATTTAAAAATAAATCAGCATACTACCAAAAAAAAAATTTAAAGCTCTCTAGAAGCACATGGAGTTAACAAGGAAGCCAAATGATCATAAAATGTTGAGAAAGAACAGTGGGGACTTGACAGGACTCCACAATGGGCAGGAGGAGTGGCGAGATGGAGATGCTGCCTTTGAATTGCACAGTGCGTTTATTATGTTTTAACCCATTGGTAAATTCTCCATCCCACGTTGATTAGCAGGGCTTTAGCTAGAGAAGCCAAGGCTCCACTTCTCATGCCCTACTGATCCATGCCTTTAAATTTCTTTGTCCACCATAGATCATGTCCCAGCAGCAACTCTCTCTCTTGCCACAGTCTGGCTGGGCACAAGTCACGAGCCACTGTAGCAGGAACAAACTTTATTTTTGAACTGCAAGAAAAAACCTCACACAGGCTCCTGGGGAATCCTCCCGAAAAAGCCACGCGGCTCCTGCAGGAACCCCCAGCGGGAAATAGCTCCCCGGGAAATCCCTCCTCCTGCACTTCGCCAACCAATGGGAACTCCCGGGGAATCCCCGGAAATCCCCATGAGAACTCAAAATAGCGCAAGAAGTCCAAAATAGCGGGAGAATGCAAAAGTAGTGGCAGAGGCGGATATTAATGCCTCGCCTGTCAATCAATACTGTTGGCAAAATGCCCAGGAGCCATACAGACTGGGCTGTGGCTCTCAGCAATCTCTGAGTGTTTTTCTACCACCTCCAACCACTCCAGCCCTGTGTCCATACCCTGCTGCCTGAGAAATCTTCAACCAGACCCATGTATTGACATTTACTCTGCGTTCATGTAGAACATCCTGTGGATCTTGCTGGAGAGCTTCCAAATGAGAGGCATAGATTCCTGAAACTCCAAGTGGAAGAGCCTTTGTTCTGATTACACTATCTTGTGGAAGGCTTCTGATTGCAAAGAACCCAGGGAGAGTGAAAGACCCCAACCACTCGAAGTCAGAAAGTGAGGGAGCACACCAAGTTGTCCAGAGATCAGTTTATTTAGCATAGGTAGAAGCATCTGCAGCAGGAGTGGTGTGGTTCTAGGGACCTATATAGCCCCTAAGGGAAATGTGCCAGGTTACAATTGGCCAGGTGATTGTAAGTAAGTGCCTGTTGTCAGTTCCATATTGGGCTCCTGGGCTGCTGGTGGATCTTTGGTGGGTTCTTTTGGCTGGCTTTTCCTCCTAATCAGCAACAAGGATCTGGAAGCCTAGAGTCCTAGAGGTGGCTGCCATTGTTGGGCGGTGGCCCATCCCTGTCCTGACTCTGTGCCCAACAGAGGGCCTGACAACACAGAAGTCAGAGCAAGAAGATGCTGTGTGGCCCAGCATTGACTCAGCAGTAGGAGCAATGGCAGAGCCACTCTGTAGCCACCTGGTGTTTGTTTCTGTTTTGTATGATTGGATCCTGGAGAGTATCTTTGTCTTCAGCAGTGAATGGGGTGACCCACTAGACGGTCACACACTGAAGGTGGGACACCAAGGGAGCAGGTCTCTGTAAGAGCTGGAGGACACTGCTGCTTTTGAACCTGGGGAGGGAGTTCTGAATCCAAAAATATATGTCTGAATGCAGGTCTCTTTATAGTTTTCATATCTTAATGACCTTGTGTCAAGAGATCTGATTCCATGACCTTTGAGTGTGCTGTGTTACCACCTTTTCTAGCTCTATATGGAAAGTTGACCTTTGTCAGGAGATGAGCTCATTCTCTCCTTGTCACCCAAACATCTAGCCTTGGGCTCTGATTGGTGATGACCTCTTAGGCAACAAGCCCAGGAGATCTTATTTGGGATGAGTGTTTATTTCTGCCTAGACTCTTTCTGCTCTGCAACAAATTACCTGGGGATGGTCATCTAAGAGAAAGAGAAATTCCTTTCTCACACCTCTGGAGACCATGGAGTCCCAGATGCAGGTGCTGAGCATTGGACTGCTGAGGGCATTCTTGCTGTGTCTGTGCATGGCAGAAGGCAGGAGGACAGGGCACAGGGTGGGGGTTGAACTCTCCCAGGCACAACCTGGAGCCAGGAGACAAAGTTCTGTCATCTGTCAGGTGGAGGGAGGGCAGTGCACCCACTCTCTGCAGGTTCAGGATGTGCAGCAGCATCACCTTCTCTTCCTCGCCATCAACATCTGGATAACATCACACAGCAAATCATACCATACTGCGGGAAAATCAAACAACAACTCTTAGCATTGATTAGCACATCCAATGGTGGGAACAAGTTGGGTAGGGGTGATTGGATAGTACAATAGGGGGATTCCTTTGAACTGATTGGTTTAAGCCATGAGGGGTGTACGTGTCAAACTACATGGTTTCCCAACATGTTATCAACCACCATAAACTACTGGGGGGTTATCTGACATCTCAGGTATTTTCCCTGTCTCATGCTGATAGGAGGTTGCTAAGGGGTTGCTATGGGTCCTCACCTAGTCTGACTGAGTCAGGGACACCTGGTGCCGCAGACCTCTCCTGTTATTTACAACAAACAACTCAGCAGGGTGGGTATATGCTTAGGCATGCTCTGTGGGTTTTTCCAAGGACAAGGGTCATGCCCCCTTCCTTAGGACAGGCCTTGAGGTAGAAGCTGCTGTTATTTATTTATTTTTAAAAATGGAGTCACATTAGTTTCTCACACCCACACTGGGTGGCTAGGGAAGAAAATGCGGGAAGAGGTCTGCATCCTGAACCCTAGATAGCCATGCTTGGTCCTGCTCTCCAGATATGGCCAGGTGCACTGCCTCTGCACAGGGCCCCAGCCCCCTGTCTGTGCTGGCAGGTGACATCTGCATGGCTTGAAGGGGCCCATGGCCAAGGACCAGGGTCTTAGGCTGGGGGCGGGGCACTTGGGATAGTCCATATGGCCTGGCCAAGACGTGCCTCACTTCAGGACTCCACATTCCTTTTGTCACCAAAATCCTGATGCTGGGTGACACAGCCAGTGGAGGACAGAGCTCTCCTGGTAGTCCTGCGCCTGTGAGTTCCCAGTCCTGGACTTTCTGGGCAGCAGCAGAGGCAGGGGTGTGTACTGGGGCTGTGGCCAGCAGGCACACTGGATCCCCAGGTTCTGGACCTTCTGGGCAGCAGCAGAAGGCAGGGGTGTGAACTGGGGCTGTGGCGGGCAGGCACACTGGGTCCCCAGGTCATCAGATGCTTGCTACTGTCGGGAAACACCTCCCTTGGGCCTGGGGCTGAGAAGAGGCCAGTGTCCTTCACTGGGACCCTCCCCTGGAGGCATAAGGCTAGGGACAGGTGTCCCCAAGAGGACCAGGATGGTTGCTCTGCAAAGAAGGCTTCTCTGCCCTCCACCCCCGGAGCAGAGCCTCCAGGTAGACAAGCTGGACAGAGGCGTCCTGAGTCCAGGGTCCAAATCACTCAGGTGCAGCGCAAAGTCCACCTCCTTTGGGGAGCCTCCCCTGCCTTCCTGTCCAGCAGTAGCTCTGGTCATTCCTCTCCTGAGCTCCCTTATTTGCAGAGAGATTCACTGTCCTTGTGACCCACAGGACGAGGGACGTTCTGTGAGGGGTCCCAGGGGCTGACAGGGACATCTGGAACGAGTGAGGGAGTGTGTGAACTGCTTCTGTAGGCTGCAGATCTGGGCTCTGGCAGCAGAGTCCTGCCCCACACAGGTCCCGCTGCCCGGTGCCCTGAAATGCCCCTCCCAACACCCCCAAAGCACCCGGGAGTGAGAGGAGGGGCAGGTGGCTGCCCCTGCACCCCCAGGCCTGTCTTGCAGGGTCCAGTACCCGCCCGACACCAGCCTCCCTGTGGCTGTCTCCCCCAGTCCTCAGGAGTCACCAGCCCAGAGACCTCGCTGAAGCCCCCTGAGCTGTGGAGGTGGCTGTGGCTGCCGAGGGGCACGGTGTCCCAGACCCTGTTTTTTCCTTTCCTTATCACCATCAGCCAATCGTGGGATAGAGATACAGAGCAGCCCCGTTAGAGAGCACCATTAAGCTGTCATCTGAGCAACTGTGCATGAAAAGGCATCAGATACTGGTCCGCCCGGGGCTCGCGGGGGCTGTGCTAGCCTCCTGGCCTTGCCCCGGCCCCAGGCTCCTATGGAGACACAGCTCCTCAGGGACTGGGCACCACTGCCCATCCTGGCCAGCACCCTGAAGTGTGGCCACACAGGGTCCATGGGGCACAGAGCCAGGTATGAGTCCAGGCTAGGGAAGGGGCTGTGTCCCCTAAGACAGTCATCCCTCATAGCTAGAGGCTTCCCACTCACAAGGCCATGGCCAACATGGCCCCTGAAGTCAGGCCAGAACTTTCTCTGCCCCAGCTGGACATTCAGACCACCAAGCTTCTGGGCAGCAGAGCAGTGTGGCCCCAGCCCCTGCACAAATGGGGAAACAGGTGTGGTGGGGACCGAGGTGAGGCAGGCCTCAGCCCTGCTCCCCCTAGGGGATGGCACTGTCCTAGAGCCACTCCCTTCAGCCCCAGGGCTGTGGGCCACGGAGCCCCCAAGTGCAGAATTGGGGTGATCCTCCAAGGCCAGTAGGTACTTCCAAAGTCGGCTCCCCTCCCCAGCCGTGCCTGGCCACAGCTGCTCAGGGCCCTACTGGGGGTGACTCATCAGAGGCCAGGTGGCCGGTGGAGGGTGTCACAGCCAGGATGGGGTCAGGCCCTAAAGGAGGGACAGGTGTGATGCCTAGGGGCTAGGACATGGTGGGAAGGCTTGGCCCTGCCTGGCGTAGTGTGCAGAGCCCATGTCCCCACCTGTGTGCACATGGGGTCTACACATGCATGTGAGCCACCAGGCCAGCCTGGGCTGCAGGGCCAGGAGATGGCCAGTCTTGGAGGAAAGGGGAAACTGTGACCACCTCAGGTCACCTCACATGGTGGGTCCCCAGGCACTTAGCAGGTGCCCCAGACAGAGGGTCCCCAGGCACCCTGCAGGTGCCCCTAACATATCCTGCAGCTGGCAGCTGAGGGTCTCAGGCCGAGGACAGGGCAGTGAAGGGCCCACCCAAACCTAGGCCTGCACACTCGTCACACCACTGGTCTGGATGCAGTGGCCCCTGTGGCCAGGCTGGGGCAAAGAGGCCACCTTCCAAAGGGCTGGTCTGCACTTGCAGAGCCCTGGGCACTGTGTCCACTACAGAGTCCTCCCTCCTGTCCTCCCCCAAAGCAGCAGGAGGCTGAGGGACAGGGCTGGAAGCCAGAGCCAGGACCAAAGCCCGGCTCAGCCTGAGCAGCACAGGCACTCCCAGAGCGTCGAGGATCCCCAGCCAGGGTGCTGCCAGCTGAAGGTGGGGTGGGGTCCATGTTCACTGGCTGAGCCAAGGAAGGCCTCCAAGAGCCAGCAGGGTGAGCACCGCCAGCCCTCGCGGACAGGCCTTGGGGTCATGCTGCCAGGGAGTGGGGCAGGGGCCTCCACGAGGCTGCAGGAAACAGGCCTGCAAGGCCCCTGACCACAGGCGTCCCGCAGCATGGTGATGGCCCCACTCCACCCAGGCCACCGGTGGCTCAGAAGCACAGGATCCAGAGGCCTTTTCCATGAAGGTCTTTATGGGTTTGGAAATTTAAGCACCGCAGAGCCTGAGTTGAATTGGAAAGCAAAAGTCTCTAAGCTTATACATCTTAAAGGAAAAAAATTCAATTAAGTGGGATTTTAGCTGTTTCAATAAAACTGGACTCCCTTTTCAAGATAAGAGCTCTCCAGTATGGAAGAGCCTTTATGTGCCACGAGTATCCGCGTCTCCTAAACGCCTAATCCCCACTCGGGACACAATGCCCACAACAGGAAATCAATGTATAGTCGAATCCATTTGAAAATATAAAATAAACTAATATCTGAGTGGGAGAGTGACTTCCTATGGATTAAGGGCTGCACACACGGCAGAAAGCCTCGCTACTTTGCAAGTGGAAGTGGGTGGGCTGGGGGTCCCAGGAAGGGGCCCTGGGAGGCCACTGGGATGGGCACCAGGGCACAAGCATCCCAGCAAGAGCTGTGCCGTGCAGGAGGACGGATGTGCAGCTTCCAGGGTCAGAGCCAGGCTACAGCCGATGGACACTTGTAACCACTGGGCTGTTCTACCATTTCAGAATGGTCAGCCTTTGAGGTTACAGATGGCCCCTCCTCCTGGCCACAGCTGGGGTTAGCAGTGGCACCAAGCCACCGGCCTGGGGGACAGGGTAAGGTGCTCCTAACCCTCTAAATACTGTGAGGAGAGCTGTCCTGCACCGCCCAGCCCAGAGGCCTGGGAGAGAACCCCCATCCCTGGCCCTGACTGAGAGGGAAGTGGAGCAGCCCTGGACGTGGGGTAGGGAAGGGCCAGGGTAAGGGGATCCTTGTGGACTGCAGGAGACCAGCACGGAACGGGCTCCAAGGTGAGAATGGGCCAAGTGTTCCTCAGATGAGGACTGTCCCCAGACTGCCCCCAAGATGGCAGGACGAGGTGCCCGCTCTCTGCAGGCCCTGGGCTCTCACTCTGATATGCAGGGGCTGAAAGACAGTGTATTCTTCTGCCATTCGGCCCCCAACCCCCCAGTTCCAGAGCCTCCTCCTCCAGGGAGCCCTCCCAGAGACCACCCAGACCCCCATACCCGGCTGCCAGGTCTCGGGGCCAGTCCTGCCATCTGAGCCCCAGATCCTACCTTGCCCCGACTCATCCACACTGCGGGCAACCTGGATTTAGCCCTGCTGAGGCTACACTGTCCCCTGCCCCTGTCCCCACTCCAACAACCCCCACTCTACCCTATGGGTGCAGCACACAGGGAAGCCCACGGAGCAAGCCACTCTCTTCCAGTTCATTTTTGTTTCCAAATATTTCCTCCAGGTGAAACAACAGCCAGACAGGACCAGACACAGAAAGGACACCTCCTAGTGCGGTGGCCTCTGTGCAGGAGGACGGGACAGCCCAGCTGGCAGGGGGTCTGCCGAGCAGGCACCCTGGCAGTCTGGAAGTGTGGAAGGCTCCAACCCTGCCTGGTGTTCTGGGAGGGGCGGGACCCTCCTGGAGGTGGGCCTAGCAGGAGGTTGGAGTCCAGCCCCTACCCCTTCCTCTGATTCCTGGCTGCCCTGGGTGCCCAGGCCTGCTCCACCATGTGCTCTCACAGTGCTGCACCAGGTGCCCGGGAGTGAAAGATCAGGGCCAAGCAACTGTGCCCTGAAACCAGGAGCCACAATAAACCTTTCCTCTTTACAAGTTGATTTCCCCAGTGTGTGTTACAGTCACAGAAAGCTGACACCCACACCTCGCAGCACCTAGAAACCCACCTCCCGGTGCCCACTGAACCATGGACACACCGGTCCTCCTGCTCACCCACCCACCACCCATTTGCACATTCTCCAACAACCCACCTATTTACCCACATTTCCTCCCATCCATGAACCCGCCCATGCACCAACTCTCCATCCATCTACACCTCGTGCTACCTGCCCATGCTCATCTGTCTATTCATCAATTCCTACACTGCTTAGTCATCAGCTTTCAGTTACAATAACAAATATCTGAGACAAATCAACTTATAAAAAGGGCAGTTTATTTTAGCTCAGTTTTGGAAGTTGCAGTCCGTCATCGATGGGTCCTGTGGCTTTGGGCTGAGGCTGGCCCGTCATGGCAGGAGGGCTTGGTGGACAAGACCAGTCACCTCATGGCTGAGGAGCAAAAGAGAGAGAAAGGAAGAAGCTGGGATCCCACTGTCCCCTTCCAGGGCACATCCCCAGGACCGAAAACTCCCATGAGGCCCTACTTCCTGAAGCGTCCCCCACCTCCCACAGTGTCAGGTGGGGACCGTGCCTTCAACACAGGGCCTTGGGGGACAGGCTGCAGCACCCCCACCTGCCCATCTGTCTACCCACCCCATCCCAGCCACCCAGCCAACCAGCCAGCCTCTACTCCTGTCCCCTCTCATCCGTCATCCAGCACTACACAGCCAGGTAGTAAGTAAGTCTGCCTGCCCTCAGTCCAGGCCTGGAGCCCAGCACGTCCACCAGGGTGATGCCACCTCACCGTGTACATGCGCGTGGTCCCAACCTTGCTGTGAAGCAGGCTTGGGGCAGGTTGAGCGGCCGAGCTCTCGCAGGCTGGAGCCTAGTCCACTGGACACTGGCAGATGGGCTTGTTAGCACAGTGAACTGTCAGGCATAACGAGGAGAAGGCTCCATTTGTAAACACTCGGTCAATATGAATTAACACCATAAGGATGGAGTTTGGACTAAATTGGACAACCTCATTGGCGGCACCCAAAGCCCAGCAACAATAGGTAAATTAGGTCATCATTAAATTATCATAAAGGAAAAATGCATAATCGGCAGCCACGCTGGTAGAAAGATGATGGTTATTTACAAAAACCCTGCTGTTTGCAAATTTGTGCAAAATTATTTGTTCCTGGCGGAGTTTTATGGAGCTATCTGCACATTATCTCTGCTCAAGACACCCAGCCCTGCATATTAACCAATGTCTGTGGTTTAATTGGACATAGAACAGGCCAAATTGTAAATCGCTTTCCTGCCATCTATCTCTGTCTCCACGCTGGTCCCTGGGAGCGCAGGGCAGAGTGAGGAGACAGGGCTCACCTCCTCACTGGGGCCTCCGTGTACCTCCTTCCTGCTGGGCCACAGCCCTGGAGCGGGGTGGCACCTGCCTGTGCCCAGCCGCAGCATGCAGAGCAAACGGACTCCAGACGGGCCGGAAGTGGTCACCAGCAGGAGGCTTGCAGAAGAAGTTGCCGAAGGCCGCCAGGGGACCATTCTACAGATGTGCGTGCTTAACGGGCCTTTCTTCCACTGGACTATTAAAAGGAGAGGGCAGAAAGTTAGGGGATAAAGGGTGGCCACAGGCCAAACCTGGCCTCTCCTGGTGAGTGTGCCAGGTGACCACAGGCCTCAAGGGGCTTGGTGTGGGCAGGGCCATGTTCAGCTGGTCCCGTGCCGATCTGGCCGTGAATTGGCTGGCCTGGGAGTGGGTAGCGGGGCTGGGACACAGACACAGGGCGCCCAGGGAGGACTGCAGCCTACAGTCTGACCACTGCATGCCCACATGGCTCCTCCACCGAGCTGTCATTCAACACAGAGGGTGCCCAAACGCTGGTCTGAAGGAGAACCCAGGACCAGCTGGCCAGCGTGGAGCGGGCTCTCCTTCACTGGTGATCTCTAAGGTTTGACATGTATATTTTATCACAGTAGCATCCGCATGGAGGCTCACCACAGGCAGGGCCCTGTCGGGTGAGCCCATTTCTTCCTTGAGCAGCTGCAGATCTGATTTGAACTAGGGACAGCCACAGCCTAAGTCAAGTGCTTGGCCTCTCAACTTTCTTTTGGGGCAGGACATGGGTGGGGGGCATGCTGAGTATGGGGCGGAGACATGAGTGAACTGGATGAATTCTGGAAACTTGGACCCCAAGTCCCCAAGAGCAGCCCCTTTGGCCTGGCCAGAGGAGACGCTCCATGCCAATGTCCCTGGCAGCCTCTGAAGGGACATTGTCTGCCTCTTTGCCCAGAAGCAACCCTGATGTCTTTTCTGTGTGTCGCTAACTCTACCAAAGGAACAGCAAGATGCACCCCAGCCTGTGAGTCACGGCAGGAAGCCTGCATGTGGACCCCCAGGGTGTCATACCCAGGGAGCAGGGTGCTTCCCAGGCACCTGGGTTTCAGGTTCCTGCTCAAGCCTCCTCTAGCCACCACCCGAGCTCTCCTGGACCCAGGGGCAGCTGATTCCCCAAGGGGCACCACGCTGGGCCTCCATTAGGTTGAAGCCCTCGGCAACCCCAGGATGGGCACACAGACCAGAGGCCTGCCATCAGTGTGAGCTTGGTGGTGGGGACCTGGGAGCTGCACATCTCTGTGCCCTTTCCTGGTCCTTGCTGGCCTTAGGTCTCAGCTCCAGGTGCCATGTGCTGATGGTGCTGCTGGGCAGCAGGCATCTCCTCAGAGGATGTGAGGATGGTGGTGCTCAGGCCTCTGGTGCCGGCCACTGCAGTGGTGTCTTGAGCAGCCACCCAAGGCCTATCCCCTGAGAGTGGAGCCTAGGTGTGCAACGAGGGTGGATGTGGGCAGGTGATGGGCTGTCAGGCTCCCCCCTCTGCCCTGTGCTTCCACTGCTCTGGCTCTCAGGGTTCGACCCTCAGGCGCCTCTTCAGCGCCCTCCCGTGAAGTCAATGGAGGGGGTTTCACAGTGGCTAGGAGGGGTGGGCTCCTACTGGCCCCTCAGTGGCCCTGCTTGCCTCCTTTCTCTGTCCTTCCAGCCTCCAAAAGAGCTGGTAGCTCCTGGAGACTTCTCCAAGCTGCAGTGGCTGTGGCATCACCAGGCGGGACTGGACACCTGCTCTGCTTTCCTACGTCCTGGGTTACCTCCCGCTCCCTGCAGACTCCAGCCAAGAGGGTGCCCATCACCCGGCCTGGCAGCCGCTGTGGCAATCACCTTAGGAACTTGGAGATGTGAGCATCCCTTTGTGTGACTTGGACGGCATTTCCTGACTTGCTGCTGGGTGAATTCAGTAAAGCAGATGGACTCACACCCTCCTGGACTTTGTCCATCACTTTCTCCTGCCTGGTGCTGCCTGAGGAAAACACAGAGCCCAGCCACACTGGGGCAGCCGTCAGAGAGACAGTCAGTCCACAGGCACAGGATCTCAGAGGAGGGCTCTGGAGGAAGCCCAGCCAGGCGAGGAAGGAGGCTGGGGGCTGCAGGGCACGTGGTGCCACCGGGAGCTGTCCTGGGCAGGGGGCAGCAGAGCACAGTTCCTGAACCAGGAGGGGCTGCTTAGGCCTTGGCCCCGATCAGGTCATGAGGGCCGCAGCCCACATGGTGGGGAGAAGCCCCTGCACGGCCGTGGGTGATCGGTGAGAGAAAGTGCAGGACTGGCCCTCACAGAGGGGCCTTGGGAGTGCGCACATGGCTAGGCGGGATCAAGCTGGGCATCAGCCATGGTGGGCATGAGAAAACTGTGGATGCCAGGTGGAGAGGCCTTGGGGTGACCGGCCTGGGGTCCAGGAAGAGCTGGGCTGGAGGAAGGCATGGGCGGTCAGCACACACACACCAGGAGAGGTTTGGGAGGGTGGAGTGGGGCTCAGGGAGGCCCAGGGCCTGGAGGGCAGAGCCATGGCTGTGAGCCGAGCACAGACAGGCTGGGCAGACTTGCGCTGGGGCGTCCTGTGCACCTCTGCAAGAGTTGTGTGCACATGTCAGTATCCGGGTGTGGCCATGTGTGTCGTGTCTGCACGTGGGCATCTGAGGCCCTGTGTCCCTCCAAGTGTCTGATCCTTGCCCTTGTGTGTCTGCCGGCCAGGGTCAGTTTGCTGAGGACCCCAGGCTGAGCCCTGCAGAGCCTGAGGGTGGGCAGGTGCACGGGCAGGTCAGGGTCAAGGTTGCTGGGGCAGCTGGAGGAGCAGGGGCTGGGAAGGCCACACAGGAGGGCTGCCTGGAGCCACTAGAATCTCAGGGCCTCTGGCCGCTCTGCAGCCTGGGCCCCGGTCCCCATGGTGGCCGCTCTGGGCCACAGTCATAGCTCTGTCCATGTCTGACCTGGCGAATGGGGACCTGGGCCAGTGGGGCGGGGGGCCGAAGACGGCAGCCCAAGCTTCTGATGGAGACCTCCTCCTGCCCTGGGGAGCGGCCCCTGGAGGGTCAATCCTAGGCAACCACCTCATTGATCCCTCAACCAGGTTAATTAATTAATTAGGGCTGCGGTGAAGGAAGGTGGGCTGGGCCCCGGGAACGGATCCCCCACCAGGAGCTTTATTAGTACATAAAATGAGTGTTTAAAACCCACGCGGCCATGAGTGTGCTGTCGCAGCTTTTCATTAAACAAACCTATAAAATTACTTGCCTCATTATGTATTTTCGCTACTTCCTCTGCCTTCGATGCTCCCTCCCCACCTGCCTCCCGCCCGCTCTAAGTGCCTATTTGAAATCAATTTCTCTAATAACGGACTTAATGAGCTCATCAATTAGGGCTGCCATAACGGAGTGTAGCCGGGCTCTCCGGTTATCAGTTAAACTCTGGAACTAATTTCCATGCTTCATCTATCACGGGGTGCCCACGACGTTTGGCTGCTGCTCTGGGACGATAGGGAGACCCTAGGCCCTTCCTGCTGGCTGCACGGGTATCCCAGGAAAGGACAATGAGGACCGAGGGGGCCCACCTGGCCGGCGCGCAGGGTGCAGGCTCAGCCACACTGGCATCATTAGCAGTAATTGATGACAGGGGGCCCCAGATGAGGCGGCCTTCCACAGGGAAACCCCGTTGCACCTTCTCACCCTCCCATGAGGCCTCTTATGCCCCTCAGTCCTCTAACACACACCCCAATGGCTGCAAAGAGCCTCGTGTCTCCCCAAATCCTGAGCCCCCAAAGGAAAGCAGAGCCCCTCCTGATGTCCAGGCCAGAGTTGGCCCAGGCCAGCGACAGTGCTCAGGGGCAGGCAGAGGACCCCAGAGAAGGGCAATGGCCAGGGAGGGAATGAGGAGAGCAGAAGGCACTGAAGCTGACCTGGGGGTATAGAGAAGGGAATGTCATGGGTAGGCAGGGCTCCACAGGACATGGCAAGGTCAAAGGGACACATGGGAGAGGGACACAGGAGACCAGGCTCTGTGGGGGCCTGTGCTACTGGGGAGGCCGGGCAGAGCTGGAGCAGGGCCTGGGCGTGAAGGGCAGGGCCTCTGTCTCCTGCCACACCCAGGTTTGGGACAGCAGAAGGCAGTGGAGTCTCAGGGAGGGAGGTCCTGCTGCAGACCACCCTGGAAGTGCACAGAGGCTGGAAGAGTGTGTGCCTCTGCTCCGGTTGGGAGGGCCTCACAGCAAGGCAGGACCCAGGGAGCAGGGCTGCAGTCCAGGGCCCTCTGCCTGATGCCCTGGGATGGCGATAGCGGCACATTCCTGCCCCAGGCCTGAGTGGCCACCTGGAGAGGAAGGAGGGGACCAGGGTCCCAGGCTCAGGACAGTCTGATTTTCCCAAGCCAGACACCAGCTGCGACCAGAGAAGATGAAGAAACAGGGTGCCCTTGGGAAACGGAGGCACAGAGCACATGCCTCCCTGCCCAAGTGAGGACAGCGCAGTGGCCCTAGAGATTGACCGCATCTTGCCCTGGCCCTGGCCCCAGCCTGCAGTCATCTTCACCAGGCTGGGCCAGGGCTCCTGACGCCTCACGTGGCACCTGCTGGACCTGCCCCCTGCGGCCCTGGCCGTGCTCAGTCCTAGCCCCAAGCCCAAGCCTAGGCTGAACACCCCCTACACCCAGGACAGCCTGGACAAGCCCAGTTAGCCCCCACCAGCATGGCCCAGGCAGGAGGCCACGGTCACCCCAGGGTGCCCCTGGTGGCAGGCAGACCCTGTGCACATAGAGAGAAGGCTGGTGGGCTTAGCGGAAGAGGGTGCGGCTGGGGAAGGGCTGGGGCGTGCTGGTAGGGGCGAAAGGCCAGCGTGGCCCCTTCTTCCACCTCCTGCACCCCCAGGCCCACAGGGCAAAGTGGGCTTGAAGATCCCGCATGCTGGGGGTGGACGGTGGCCCCTCCTGGTGGCAAGGGGTGCACGTCACCGCTTAGCCCGCTGCTCCGGGTGATTCGACATAGTCAGCCTGGATCTTCTCATTAGTGAGAAGCCATTAGTGCGGCTTTATCAGTGGTGGAGTCGCTGTGCGCAGGAGGCTGGCCCGGCCGCCTTCCAGAGCGCCACCTCCAGGCTGCTCTGGGGCCGCCCCATTGATGGGCCCAGGCAGTGCTGCACAACCCAACCAGGCCCTGGACGGCTGCTCCGGGTCTCCCCACACTGGGCACAGCCGGGCTGGAGCTTGGGGTGAGTTGAGCTGGGCGGCAGTCTCAGGGAGGGAGGTCCTGCTGCAGACCACCCTGCAAGTCACACCAGGGCCAGGAGCCTGCAGGGGGAGCATCTGCAGGGGAGGAGCACTACAGGATGAGGAGCACCTGCAGGGGAGGAGCATCTACAGGGTGAGGAGCACCTGCAGGGGAGGAGCACCTGCAGGATGAGGAGCACCTGCAGGGGAGGAGCACCTGCAGGGGAGGAGCACCTGCAGAAGGACAAGCCCTCCAGCAGCACTGTCCCAGGGACAAGGACTGTGATACACATCCGAGGGACGCCAGGCACAAGTCCTGCCTCCAGAGGACTGCCTCAGGACGGCTACCCCAGGAGTTCTGGGTGGAGGGGGTGCTCTGAGCAGGGAGGGCACGGTCTGGAGAAGGCGATGCAGCCTCAGGGGCAGTGGCTGGAGTGAGAAGGTGGGGCCAGCAGGTGGGGGGCAGGAGAAGAGGCCATGAGAAAGGGAAAGAGCCAGGTGCAGACCCAGGACCGGGATGCAGAGTCGCTGAGGCTGCGCAGAGGTGTTTGCAGCAGGGAGAGGTCAGCGGGCCGATGACCCTACGGGGGCAAATCTGGAGGCAGAAGTGCATGTGGTGCAACAATGCAGAGCCCATGGGGACAAGACAGGTGGCCTGGAAGCCAGGGCGGAGCAGGGAGGAGTGTGGGGACACTGTCAGGTGAGGGCAAGGTTTTGGAGGTGGAGCAGGGCCAGCGCCTGTGCTAGAGTGCTGGGGAGGTGCCGCAGGCCAGGAGGGCCCTGTGGGGGAGGACACAGTGGGCCCCGGCACAGCCAGCAGGCATCTCAGAGACTCTGCACCCACATCCTTCTGTGTCTGGGCCTCTCCCTGGCTGGCTGGGTCAATGCCCTCCTGCCCACGTCACCCCTCCCTGTCTACCACATGGAGACCACCCTGGGCTGCTCTCTGGGCCCTCCGTGTCTTGAACACTGTCACACCCGCTCCCATCTGGCAGAAGCCGCTCTTGGCCATAAGGCACAACAGGCCCTCAGAAAGGGAAACTGAGCAAGGAAGGGTCTGTGGGGTTTAGCTACAGCGTGGGCAAATGAGGAGCACCTGCAGGGGGAGCACCTGCAGGGGAGGAGCACCTGCAGGGGAGGAGCACCTGCAGGGGAGGAGCACCTGAAGGGGAGGAGCACCTGAAGGGGGAGGAGCTACAGGAGGAGCACCTGCAGGGGACAAGCACCTACAGGAGGACCACCTGAAGGGTGAGGAGCACCTGCAGGGGGAACAGCTACAGGGGAGGAGCACCTACAGGGGAGGAGCACCTACAGGGGAGGAGCACCTTCAGGGTGAGGAGCACCTGCAGGGGAGGAGCACCTTCAGGGTGAGGAGCATCTGCAGGGGAGGAGCATCTGCAGGGGGAGAATCTACAGGGAGAAGCACCTGCAGGGGAGGAGCACCTGCAGGGGGAGCAACTTCAGGGAGGAGCACCTACAGGGAAGCAGCACCTACAGGGGAGCAGCACCTGCAGGGGGAGCAGCTACAGGGGAGGAGCACCTGCAGGGGAGGAGCACCTGCAGGGGAAGCAGCTACAGGGGAGGAGCACCTGCAGGGGAGAAGCACCTACAGGAGGAGCACCTGCAGGGGGAGCATCTACAGGGGAGGAGCACTGCAGGAGGAGCACTGCAGGGGGAGTATCTGCAGAGGTAGGGGTGATCTGGCTGGAGTCCTGGGCATCAGTTCTGCCTGCTGTCTGCACTGGATTCCCAAGGAGAGTTGGCACGGAATTTTGCAGGGCTGGAAAGGGAGCCCCACCCTCCTCCTGACAGCATCCCCATGCTCCTCCCTGCCCTGCCACGGCTGCTACCTGTCTTGTCATGGGCTCTGCATTGCTGCATTGTGTGGCACTTCTGCCTCCAGGGAGGATGGGTGACCCTGATGCTTGGGCTCTGCTCCCCATGCCCAAGCAAGGGAGAAAGTGGGGACAGTCAGGCAGTGGCTTAGCATAGGGCCCAGCTTGCTGCAGGGCCCAGTTCCCAAACTTTCCATGAGGGCCTCTTTCCCCACACTGGGAGGGGCCACAGCCTAGGCTGACGACCTCTGAACCCCACAGGAACCTGGGCCTCAGTTCCCTTTCCTGGGAAAGGATGGTAGCACAACGGTGGGGAGGCTTCCGCAAGATGGCAGGGTGCAGCTAAGCCCGTGGGGACGGCTGAGCGCGCTGGAGTCACAGAAGGGAGAAGGTGATGATCACAGCCGTGCTGAGGGAAGACGGCACCAGGCTTCAGCCCAGAGTGTGGGGGCCGTGGAGAGGCCATGGCAGGTAAATCAGGTCCCCAAGGCCTGAGCAGAGGGGAACTGTGAACAGGAAGCCTCAGGCGGAAGGGAAGAGCTCCACCTGGGGCCCAGGGAGGCTCTGGCTGGGCTCCAGCCCTGGCTGTCTCCTGGTCTGCGGGCAGGTGCCGAGTCAGGCCCCCCTTGTGAAGTGAGCTCACCTCCCAGCAGCTCAGCCAGGGGTCCCCACTAGAACACCACGCCTGTCCTCCGCTGCTCTGGACTCAGCACTGGCCCTGCTCACCCTCCTCACCCTTTAGGCATGTCCCCACTGGCTGCACCTTCACTCTGCTCCTCAGCCCCCCCCCCCCCAGCTTCAAGTACCCTACCATGGGTCAGGCCTTCCAGAGTGTGTGGGCCCTGCCCCATGTCCCTGCCCCAGCCCAGGCCCAAGGAAGAGACCATCGGCTCCAGGGGTGGCTGCTGTTGTGGGCTCTCCAGGGGGCTCTGAAGATCCTAGGAGGGATGGGGAAGGGTGTCCTGGCTGGGCGGGGGCATGGGCAGCTGGCCTTGTAGCGGGAAGGGTTTTCCCAGGGGCTCCCAGGAGGACTGGGGGCACAGCCAGCTCAGTTCATGGGGTGACAGGAGCCGGAGACAATGCCTCCTCCCCCGTAGAGAAGCCCACCCAGTGAGCTTGCCCCCGAGCCTGGTGTCTGTGGGGGCAGCCGTTCCTTCCTCCTTCCTGGCTGGCCTCTGTCCGGGTCCTGACCCAGCAGGCTGAAGGGGTGGAGCCGAGGCCCAGTGGCCCAGGCCCCCCACCAGCCAGTGGCAGAACCCCAATCCCATCAGTCCTCCTTCAGCACTTCAGTTTTGGGGGTAGACAAGCTCCTCGTGGCAACCGGAGTTTTGGCCCCCTCCCT
This sequence comes from Urocitellus parryii, assembly GCF_045843805.1. Classification (NCBI taxonomy): domain Eukaryota; kingdom Metazoa; phylum Chordata; class Mammalia; order Rodentia; family Sciuridae; genus Urocitellus; species Urocitellus parryii. Next base: position 73,792,117 of record NC_135540.1, on the reverse strand, counting down.
ACTTGAGGGCACAGGGAGCCAGGACAGTAGCAGAGAATGGACACCATACCAGAGACCCCCAGAGAAGGGCCAGGGGGGAGCAGCCAGATTTAGGGAGCCTCCCACTCCTTCCATCCCCCCTTATGTGGGTACATGCACACCCCAAAGCCACAGGCTCCAAGGGAAGTCATAGGCTAGGGGCTGAGACAGCGCCCACCAGCTAAGAAGGGTTGGCATCGCCCGGCAGGACACGGTCCCTGGGGCCTGAAGGCCTCCATTCCCTCCATGGCCCCTCCTTTGCCCCAAGCAGGCAGGGCCTCCGGAAGGGACAGGGTTAAGAGCCTGGTGCCTCCCCAGTTCCTTTGAAATGGCTCCCTGGTTCCAGAATGACTCTGGCTTCCCCTCTTAATCTTAGAGTGAGGAGCTTTGCATTATGCAAATCGTTAGATAGGAACAGGTGACATTTCAGTAAAGAACATGAGCAGGCTGCGGCCAGCGGTGGCAGATTTAGACATTAGTATTTGTCACCAGGGCGTGGGGCAGCAGGACTGGGCCAGGGAGGGCTCCTCAAACCTTAAGGTGGAAGTCTGGACCCTGGACCGGCCAGTGCTGCCACACACCCTGCGCCACAGGACCAGGCTGAGATCCGCCAGGCTCCTCCGGGAGCTCGCTGTGCCTGCGGCTGGGTCAGTGCAGCCCCCTGTACTGACGAAGAAGCAGAGGCCGAGGGAGGAGGACAGAGCCAGGAAGGGTCAGCCCAGTGGACAGCCCAGTGGATGTCACCTGCCCCCAGGGGGAGCCTGCCCCAGCGCCCTTCTCCTGCAGGGCCACTCCTCCCCAGGCTCTGTCCCAGGCCTGCACTCTCCCCCATGGCACGCCCACCCCTCTGTGCCACCTCCCACAGCTCCCCTGGGCAGGCCTGTGTGGCCGCCATCCATCATCCCTCTGTCCTACGCAGCCACCGTCCATTTCCCAGGAAGGGGGTGGAGGGGTGGGGGGGGTGGGGGGTTCCTCCGGGAGAATTTGGGGCAGAAATGAACACATGGGATCATGTGAGAGAGGAGGGAAGGTCAAGGGCCCTGAACCAGGAACAGCCCAGTGGATGTCACCTGCCCCCAGGGGGACCTGAGCCCTTGCTTGGACCACCCCCTCCCCCACCTAGGGAGCTGAGGGGAGAGCTGGCTGCAGGCTGAGGGCTCTGCCCCTTCCAAGCCCCACCACACAGGCCCCTGCCCCAAAGCCTGCTGGGGCATGGAGTTGGTCTCTGTGGAACAGCTCTCAGAGCCCCAGAACCTTGAGTTCTGGATCCTGTGGGTGGGCTGGGTGTCCTTGGGGCGGGCGAGAAGAGAATGTGCAGTTGGAACCCTCCACTCACTGGTCCATTCCCAGCCAGCAGCCAGGGGTGAGGCAGCAGTGGGTCCTCAAACATCCGCAGCCTATAGCCGCTCAGCAGTCTGCAGGCCCAGGCAGCAGAGAGACCTGCAGGCAGCAGCCAGGAGCAGAGCTCCCCATGAGCCCAGCCTGGGTCCAGGAGGCTCACACCTGCCCACATGGGGGGCGGAGGGCCTCACCATAAACCCAGCAGGGAAAGACAGGGCAGGAAACCCAGCCCTCACCACCAGGCTCCACAGCGCCCCTTGCCTGGCCCAGGATCCCCCAGGGCTGGTGCCCCCTCTGCACTCCTGCCATCTGGGGCAGGGCTCCCCAAATGACAACCCTACCATCCCCTATGGGGGTCCTGCTTCTCAAGTGTGGGTCCCTGTCCCCAAAGGGCATTCCTCCCCTCCTGAGCCCTTTATCAACCCAGGCCACAGATCAAAGCAAACCCACAGCCCTGGGAGAAGTCAGAGCAGTGGGTGAGCATGGCATGAAGCCCCTAGCAGACCAGGCACCTTCCAGGGCACCCAGAGGCACAGCGCCCCAACAGGGTTGGGCACATGGGGTGGGAAGCCTGCGGGCAGGGTGCACCCCAGCTCAATGCCCAGCCATTGCCTGGGCTGCTCTGGGAGTTGGGAGGCCAGCAGCAGAGCCAGGAGCTGTCCCCTGTAGCAGCTCAGAGTTATGCAGGCTGGTGACTGCCCTGACCCTGGGGCTCTCAGTGTGCCCTGTCTGGCATGGCCCCCTCTGCAGCCTTCTCCAGTGGATGGCCCAGGGCACCAGCCTTATCTGTCCTGCAAGCCCCTGTGCAAAAAAAAAAATTGGAATAAACGAAGACTTGAAAATGGACATGTAATTTTGCCTTTTGAAGACGTCCACACTGGTGCATTTGGCAGAGCGTGGGTCCCTCCCTGGTCTGCCCAGGAGCCTCACCCAGACCCCAGGGCCCTGCAACCCAGCCCCCCCCTCCCCCGTGTCCCCCACCCTCTCCCTGCAGCGGTGTGTGGGGCAGTGTCTCTTTCCCAGGAGCACCCTGCTCTCCGCAGTGACATTTAAGAAGAAAAGAAAGGGACAGTCCCTGTTCTAATAGTGTAGCAGGCCTGAAATTAGCATGAGAAAAGGAAACTGTCCTTATCAGGAGGAGTGTGGACGCTGCTCAGCTTCTGTTCCTTTGTCTATTGTCAATAATCACTTACCATCAGGCCCATAAATGTCATTCTTGGGGTGCTCATAAACAGCCCGTCCCTTTTTAAATTAGCAGGTAGAGATATTTATGGGTTTCTATTAAGGCGATGATGGGGGAGTTGAGAGCCCGGTGGCCCGGATAAGGGAGAGGTTGGGGAGCGGCAGGAGGCAGGGAGCCTCTGCACCCTCCCTGCACAACTGAGGGCGCCTGGGAGGCTCCACGTGGGGCGGGGCTGTCCAAGGGCAGAGGCCACCCGCTGCTTGAGGGGTTGCATTTCAGTGTGGTCAGGGACTGGGGCACACCCCCACCTACCCCCACCTACTCCCACCTGGGGGTTGGGCCTCAGCTGCTCATCTGAGAGGTGGGCGGAGCCGAGCTGCAGCCGAGCTGCCTTGGGGACAGCGGAAGGGCAGCTCCAGCAGGCAGACCCTGCACGCGTGCAGCGCGCCCGCGCACACACACTCTCTCTCACACACACACACACACACACACACACACACACACACGGCCCTCCACGAGCCCAAGGCTCCCTCCTCCTCTCATTCGTGCTCCCCATTACAGCTCAGCCTATCTTCCCCTCCTGCAGGCTTCCTGTCCCCTCAGGACCTCTCTCCTAGTTCTATCTCCTGCCCGGCACCCCACTCCTCCCAGCTCCTCCTCCTCTAGCTCCTCCTCCCCCAGCTCCTCCCACCTCTAGCTCCTCCCTCTTCACAGCTCCTCCCTCCTCCTGTTCCTCCCCCCTCAGAGCTCCTCCCCCTTACAGCTCCTCCTCCTCACAACTCCTTCTTCCTCTTGGATCCTCCTCCTCACAGTTCCTCCCTCCTCCTGCTCCTCCCTCCTCACAGCTCCTCCTCCTCACAGCTCCCTCCTCCTCACAACTCCTCCTCCAGCTCCTCTTCCTCCAGCTCCTCCTCACAGCTCCCTCTTATTCACAGCTCCTCCTCCTCACAGCTCCTCTCTCCTCCAGCTCCTCCTCTTCACAGCTCCCTGTTATTCACAGCTCCTCCTCCTCACAGCTCCCTCTTCTTCACAGCTCCCTCCTCCTCACAGCTCCTCCCTCCTCACAGCTCCCTCTTCTTCACAACTCCTCCTCCTCCAGCTTCTCCTCCTCACAGCTCCTCCCTCCTCCAGCTCCTCCTCTTCACAGCTCTTCCATCCTCCAGCTCCTCCTCCTCACAACTCCCTCTTCTTCACAGCTCCCTCCTCCTCCAGCTCCTCCTCCTCCAGCTCCTCTTCCTCCAGTTCCTCCTCCTCACAGATCCTCCCTACTCCAGCTCCTCCAGCTCCTCCTCCTCACAGCTCCCTCCTCCTCACAGCTCCTCCCTCCTCACAGCTCCTCCTCTCACAGCTCTTCCTCCTCCAGCTCCTCTTCACAGCTCCCTCCTCCTCACAGCTCCCTCCTCCTCACAGCCCCTCCCTCCTCACAGCTCCTCCTCCTCACAGCTCCTCCTCCTCACAGCTCCTCCCTCCTCCAGCTTCTCCTCCTCACAGCTCCTCCTCCTCACAGCTCCTCCTCCTCACAGCTCCTCCCTCCTCCAGCTTCTCCTCCTCACAGCCCCTCCCTCCTCACAGCTCCCTCCTCCTCACAGCTCCCTCCTCCTCACAGCCCCTCCCTCCTCACAGCTCCTCCTCCTCACAGCTCCCTCCTCCTCACAGCCCCTCCCTCCTCACAGCTCCTCCTCCTCATAGCTCCTCCCTCCTCACAGCCCCTCCCTCCTCACAGCTCCTCCTCCTCACAGCCCCTCCCTCCTCACAGCTCCTCCTCCTCACAGCTCCTCCTCCTCACAGCTCCTCCTCCTCACAGCCCCTCCCTCCTCACAGCTCCCTCCTCCTCACAGCTCCCTCTTCTTCACAGTTCCTCCTTCTCACAGCTCCTTCTCCTCACAGCTCCCTCTTCTTCACAGCTCCCTCCTCCTCACAGCTCCCTCTTCTTCACAGCTCCCTCCTCCTCACAGCTCCTCCTCCTCCAGCTCCTCCTCCTCTAGCCCCTCCTCCTCCTCCAGCTTCTCCATCCTCACAGCTTCTCCTCCTCCAGCCCCTCCTCCTCCCCCAGCTCCTCCCTCCTCCTGTCTCCTCCCTCCTCCTCCCTCCTCCTGTCTCCTCCCTTCTCCAGCTCAGCCCCTCACTCCTGACCCAGGCTTGATTCTGTTTCCACTTTCTGGGCAACTTCCTTTCTGTTACAGGACCCCAGGCTGCTCCAGAGGCCCTTCTGGTCTGTGATGGCCCTACAGTGGGGCACACTGGCTGGTGTCTGGTAGTGCAGACACGGGCCTTGTCTTGCATTGTTTCCTGGTCAGCAGGTGCCCTTGTCACCTCCCAGCAGGGTCAGTGAGATACCTCAGGGATCATTGGTCTTGTGGACCACATGACGTCTGCCAGGGGCCTCCTTGGGCAGGACCTGTGCCCTCAGTGCTCCTTGCCTGGGTGGGTCACTAAGAGCAGCTCCCCAGGTGGAGTCAAGCCCCCTCCTGTGGGGTCTAACATTCTTCTTGTGTCTGGGAGAAAGACTGGCAGAGGGGTTCTGTTTAAAACAGAGGTGGCCTCCAATGCCCCATAGCCCTCATGCTCTCGGACCCTGAGGCCATACCCTGGCCCCTTACCTTGCAGAGGTGGCTCACACAGGCAGGAACAGGAGGTGCCAAGGAGCAAAGGGGTGGCTGTACAGAGGGTGACCAGTGCAGGAGCAGTCTCCCTCAGTGCTGGAGCGCCCACGTCCCCTCGCACTTGTGGCTAGACTCCCCCAGCCGCCACAGTGAGGCCAGTCTGCCTGAGCCCTTGGATTGCCTTGTCCCTCCTTCCCTGTTGGTCAGCACACTTGACACAGAGGTTAAAAATGTGCAGCACACACAAGGTGCAGGCAGGACTCACAAAAGTGCCCACAGGGACTTCAAGATGCTGGCCTCCTAAACTGTGACCCTGCACTTGATGACAGTGTCACCAGTAGGGGCACCATGAGGAGGGAAGTCGAGGGGTCAGAGGTATGAACTCCTGAGGCAGGCACGGAGGACTGGGTAAACGGGGCAGGAGACCTTGGGGACCTCGGGGCAGCAGGAAAACAGGAAGTGGGGAGGCGAGCATGCAGGGTGGGGCATGGGGTAGTGCCATGCGGCCCGCCCATGTGGGAGCCCAGACACAGGGGCCACTCTCAGGTCCCCACCCAGAAATGACTGGCTACCCCTCAGGTCCCAAGCAGCCAATCTCCCTCCTTGCCAGGGTGACTAGTGGGAGGACAGAGTGAGGTGGCCACTGGGACCCTAGGGTGGGCAGGGAGAGAGATCAGTCTCTGAGGAACTTGAAGTCCAGAGGCCATCGCATGGCATGGGAGGGGAATGGCCCTGCAAACCCTGGCACACAGGGCCCTCTAACCCCTCTGTGGGGCAGCAGGGCACGCTGGCAGCCTGGGTGGAGCCCCGGGGGCACACGCAGGCTGCAGCCCCCTTCCTGGGCCACCGCAGTGCATCTCTCAGCTGGCTCCGCAGCCGACCACCTTAAATGGGGTTGATCAGCGCTACACCGGTGAGCGCATGCTAATACTGGCTCCAATAAAGAGCAAATCAGGACCCAAGTCGATTTGTCTTATCGCACAGTCAGAACTGATGGCTGCAGAAGTCATAAAGATCCCATTTAATCTCGCGCCTATCTATCACGCGGCCGTCTTCATCCTCTTTGTGCCGGGGTAATATGTGCTCATTACGGAAGCAAAACAGATCTGGCATGAATAAACACGGATGGAGTGCTCACTTGGAACGTGACAGCATGATCAGTGGCGGCCGTAATCGCAGAGAATCGAGGGCTAAATTATTCCATAACCGTGATTTGAGGGGACAGCCCAGAGCACCCCACAGCTGCCTGCGGTGCAGCGACGTGTCCTGATAAAACATCCTTCCCAATTTACGGGGCCACGCTTGACTAATCTGCCTTGGCGAGCACACTGGCTAATCATGCCATCAGTGCCGGAGAAGGGGCTCAATTGGGACTCAAATGAAAGGAGATTGGAGAACCACCCTCAATTGAAATTACATTTGTAAATGAGCCAGAGTTTTCTGTTCAGACTGTGAACGTTACCGGTAAATCTGCCCGAGATGTCATCAGCAGAGGGGTGGGCGGGTGGCGCGGGGGTGGCTGGGACAACGCCTGAGGCTGTAGCTGGGAGCACCTAAGAGGCTGAGGCCCCAGTTCCCAGCTCCCAGGAACTGCATTGGCCTGAGGGGCAGCTCTGGGAGAGGAGAGAGGCCAAGGAGGGGCTTGGGAAGCAGAGCCTGGTCTGCCAGAGCCGGGCCTCAGCTTACCCATCTCTAAAATGGGGAACCAGCAGGGCAGGGCGAGAAGGCAGACATGCCAGAGCCTGTGGGCCTCCCTCTGCCCACCCACCCCTGCACACCTGCCCTGGCCACCTCCTTCTGTCCCTTTTCCTACGGGCTTGTATGTCTCTCTGGTCCTTGTGCCCATCCCACTGCACAGGGTCAGAGCAGACAGTGTGTAGAGGCCCGTGGGGCTGGGGACAGGAGACCCAGGAGCTGGGCCCAGATCAGTCTGAGAGGTCATGACCCAGGAAGCTACACATGAGCCTGTGGGGGACACTCCAGGAGGTGACCATCCTGCAGGTTGCCTGGGGACGAAGTGAGCCTGGGCTTGAGGCACACAGGCAGCAATGGGGAGCCTGGGAAAACCTGGGGGCACGGGCAGGGACCTCAGTGACAGACCTGCCAGGCCCAGGTGGCAGCGCTGCTCATGCGCCCACCCCCCCACGCCCTTGGCAGTGGGGTATCGGCCCATGTCCAGCCACCTCCCCAGGGACACTCTGTGAGGAGACTGCAGGCAGAGGAGGGGAGAAGCTGGCCCTGGAGGTGGCCACACAGCCATGACCCCAGGAAAGGGCCACCCAGGTGGGGTTATTGGGCTGTTTGTCCCCTCCCCAGAGGGTGGCAGAGTCCCTGCAATGGGGGGCAGACCAGGGTGGCAGTGGAGCCCAGCCAGCTGATGTGGCCAGGCCTGTGGCCACAGAGGTCTCTGCCTGCTCTGTGGGGCTCCCTGTGCTGCTGGCCGTGTGGCCCGGCGGCAGGGAGCAGAGTGGGGCATCACTCCTCTTTGGCCTTTATGTAAATCAAGGCCTAATTAGCCCATCCGGCGTTTGTGTAGAATATCATTTTTTTAATTACCAGCCCTGGGCAGGTTTGGCTGCTGCCTGTTGTGGGGCCAATTACCATAAATCCCCGGGTAACAATTAACAGTGCTGGCTCCTGCTGCATGGATCTGGTGTTATAATAGTGCTCCCCCCCCCTCTTGTTAATTGCCCTATCTGACTCTTTACTTTTTATGCGGCTCATCTGCTCATTACCACAGCCATTTAATTCAATTAGCGCCTTAATTAGAGGAAAAGCCTTGTCCAAAAAAAAAGCCTTGTCGGGGCCTTGTCAGGGAGCGGCTTGATGAGCAGAGACAAACAGGCAGAGCTGGCGCCTTGGAGGCAGCAGGGCCTGGGGGCCTGGGGGCCTGGGGGCGGGGGTGGGGCTGCCCAAAAGGCCTTGCCAGCCCCCTTTGACCCTGCCTGTCCTAGGGGTCCCCAGAGGCCACAGGAGCAACCCCCATCCCTGCTCCACAAGTGCCATCCGCCCAGGGCGACCTTCAGGAGGCTTGCAGGTCTGTCCTACCCACCCTCTGGCAGACACTCCAGGCCTACGCCCACCCTGGACGCTCCCCCAGATGGGCACTGTGTCCAGGGTGGTTTTGTTTGGGGCCAGTCCATTGAAATTGCTATTCCCTGCCTATTAATTCTCCTAATTAGAATTAAATGAAGCATGTTAAATTGCTAGATTAACCAATAATTAAGCAACCATCGCACTAAAACTGAATACCCGTGTGGCGGGCGTCCTCCTCAGCTCCTGTGCCAGGGCCCGGTGGACACAACCGAAGGTCCTACCCACAGGCAGGTGACTGGTGAGGCTGCAGCCCCGCCCTGCCTGAGCCTGCCCGGGGTGTGAGCACTTCGCGTGCCCACACGTGTGCAGACGTGTAAACGTGTGTGGGAATACGTGTGGCGGGGAAGCCACACAAGAGCCTGTGGGGGACATTCCAGGAGATGACCATCCTGCAGGTTGCCTGGGGACGAAGTGAGCCCGGGCTTGAGGCACACAGGCAGCAATGCGGAGCCTGGGAAAACCTGGGGGGCACTGGCAGGGACCTCAGTGACAGACCTGCCAGGCCCAGGTGGCAGCACTGCTCATACGCCCCCCCTCCCACGCCCTTGGCAGCGGGGGCAGCAGCTCAGACCAGGCAAGGAACATGAAAACACCCCCCACTACCCAGGAGGGAAGGGGCAGGCGGAGGGTGCGCTCCAGCTGCCACCATTACAGCCCCACCCCTAGGCAGGGTGGCCCTTGAGGGGCTGCCCCAGAGGCCCTACGCCCTGGGGCTGGTCCCGCCCAGCTGCCAGCTCTGCACCAGCATCTGCAGGGGGCCCCCTGGTGGCCATTCTGGGCTCTGTCTCAGAATGCCTCACCCCTCCCCTGGAGCACATCCTCTCTACCCTGCACCCTCTGGAACCCCAGGCCACTTTGTGACAGACCTGGGATCAGCACATCCTCCCTTAGCAGCCAGACATGCCCTCCCTGCGCCCATCCTGTGTCCCAGCTCATGGGTAGGGGGCATTGAGGGACGCCAGTCACTGGCAAACCCAGGCTGGACTCACCAGCAACTTCACAGATGTGTGGCCACAGGCAGGTTGCCCACCTCTCTGTGCCTCGGTTTCCCCTGCCCCCTGAAGGAGAGTGCAGCTGCCTCCAGGGCCGCTGCGAGGATCGTCATGACGGTCCCCTGCCCACCCCACCCCGCTGGGAGGTCCGTCATGACGGCCCCCGCCCCCCCCACCCCGCTGCGAGGTTCGTTAGGAAGGCAGGTGGTGGCAGGTGGTGTAGGGGGGGGGGAGTCCTTGTCACTGAGTACATGTGACAGGGAGGGGACAGGCTTTGAGGGGCAGCCCAGGATGGATCCTTTGCTCCCTGGGCTCAGCCCCCACCCCCACTGTGAGCCCCAGACATCCATCCCCAAGCTGCGGCACCCTGCTGTGCCTTCAGCTGTAAACTTCCTCATAACAGCTGCTCCTGCAGCCAGAAGATATTGACTCTGAGGAGAAACAATGGCATGAATAAAATAAAAATAAAAAAGTTAATTATCCTTTGTGTTTGTAATTTAATTAAAGATGCAGTAAAGTTTTACTGTTTTCCCAGGTGATGATGTTTAGAGCCCCGAAAAGCTATTTGTGCTGGGGAGATTAAAGTGCATTTTAAAATGTTCCCCGAGTACTTTCACAATTGTTGATAGATTTTTAAATTAAACTTTAAATTGTAATCTAAATTACCTCCAACAATTCATGGTCCCTGTAATGACCTCCCACCGTTCCCGCTGTCATCCAGCTATGATGAGTGTGAGCCTGCTCCACGGCCAGCGCCTGAGGAGCTGGGGCCAAACCAGGAGGATGTGCACTGGCCAGGCAGGGCGGCAGGAGGCTGTGCACCCGCTAGGGGGCCTGGCAGGGCCACCTGCTGAGGTCTCTCTGTTCCTGTTCCAGAGACCCCCGTGGCACCCCCACACCAGGCTCCTCACCAGGGAGAGAAGGCAATCCAGCTGGAAGAGGTCAGCCTCACAGCCTCTGGGTGAGGCCAGAGAGCTCTCCCAGCGCCTGCAGAGCCTGGTACAGGAGGGAGGTGTCCAAGCCAGCCCACATGGGGGAGGAGTGGCCCCATCTGCCCTGGTCTCTGATTCTGACCCCTTCTTCTCAGGGCGGCTCCCAGTGGGCCCCAAAACTGAGCCTCTGCCAGCCATTCCTCCTCTACCAGCACAGCTGCCTCTGGGCCACGGGGTGTGGGAGGCCGGACAAGCTCTTAGCCGGCGACTGCGGCCACGTGGGACCAGGCCCTCGCGTGCCAGGGAGAAGAGCAGAGGGCAGGAGGGCCACACTCGGATGTGGGTGCATCTGCCAGGGCAGTCTTAGCTCCGTGTGGGGCAGAGCCAATGCCATCGACCCACCAGCAGGTGGCCACTGGCCTTGGCCACATCACAGACACTGTGGGCTCTGCGAAGTTCATGCCCACCTCCTCTGGCCACCAGGCCCCTCTGTCCATGGGCTCAGGGCCAGTGCTAGGGTGCCAGGGACTGACGGACATCCACATAGAAAGACGCTGCCACTCCATCCTCCTTCATATGGAGAAAGTGCTCTGCACTAGCCATTCAGCAGGACTAAGCATGACCATCTGTGTCCATTCTGAGAGGTCCCTGCTCATAGCTCTTCCCAGACTCCCTGCCACCAGCATTCAGATCCCCTTCATCCCAGACCCCTGACCATCCAGCCAGCCAGGTAGGAGCTGCTGCCCTTGGACCTGACCACGCCGGACACATCCCACTGAGACAGAATGGACAACACAGCATGCTGCTTGCAGCTCTGCCCACAAAAAGGATGTTCCTTCTCCACTGTCCTTCAGGGTCGTCCCCGAGTGGTCTGCAGCTGTCCACGTTTAGACCCTAAGGAGCCCCTGTGGGAGGGGGTGCAGGGGTGCCAGAGTCCCTGCTGTGAGGGGATCCCGGCACCTGCCATTCCAATGCATCCCTCTTCTAGGCCTGACCGGCTGCGTCTTGAGGGCTCTTTCCATGTTATGGCAGGTTTCGGCCAACCTGCCTTCTAAGTGGGCCACGGAGAGAAGCTCAGGCCCCGGGCACCTGACTCCCACACCTGGTGCTCAGTCCCCCCAAGGATGGCAACGAGGCCGAAGCTTTCTACACAGGAGAACAGGCACCTGCAGAAGAGGGCTTGGGTTTGCTCCAGCCCGAGGTGTCCTCCATGACCCTTGCTGGTGGCCAAGGCTCCACACCATGGCCCTTCATGGTGGATGACCACCACGGAGTATGTGTTGGCCAGCCAGGGGCCTTACCACACAGTGCAGAAGGGGCTTCAACAGCAGACAGGTGCCTCTCATGGCTCTGCTGGAAGCCCAGGGTCCAGGGGCCGTGGATGTGGTATCTGGTGGGCTCTCTTCCTGGCTCCCTGTGAGCTCGCGGGGCAAAGAGCTCTGGTCTCTCTCCTCACAGAGCACTAGCCCCCTCATGGGGTTCCACCCTCACGGCCTCCTCTGAACCTCATCACCTTGCAAAAGCCCTGGGACTGGACACCATGTAGTTGAGATCAGGGTGCTCACCTGAGCTGTGGAGGGCACAAGCATCAGCCCCCCTCCAGGGTCTAACAGATCACAGGTCTGGCAGCGGCTGGCACTGCAGCTTGGCCTTGGTTGTGGGTGGAGGCCACTGTACAGGAGTCTGGGGGAGCCTGCACTGGCTGGGTACTGGTGCCCAGGGCTGTTGACACAGGCCTTCAAAGCTGCATGAGGTGCAGGGCCTGGGACAGACCACCGGTCCAAGTGCCCGTCAAACCGGGGAAGCACTCAGCCTCATGCCTGGTTCATGCAGACTCTAGTGATGGCCAAGGCTCCACACAACGATCCTTCATGGCCACCCCTGTATGTGTGCTGATCACCCCCAGGGCAGGGCCAGGAAAGCACGCCAGGGCCCCTGTGCAGTGCTCACCGTGTTGCTCCTCCCAGGGCCCTAGCCCATTGTGCCAGGGTCTTCCCGTTACACTCTGGGGGTGCCAAGTGAATTCCAGCTGGACTGGCAGGCCGGCGGCCCGCTGTAACAGTGTCTGCTTAACCTGAGTCCCAAGCAGCTTCTCCTCGGTCTCAGAACCTAGTCAGGGCCTCAGGTCCCCATGAAGGCTTGGAGAGAGACACAGGGGCCTGCAGCCACACAGGGCCCCCCTCAAGGGAGCTACTCCCCTTCGCCGAGGGCCTCCCGTCTGAGAACTCTGCTGGTCGACTCACTCGGGGTCTCTGGGGGCGTGCTCCCGTTCTGACCAAGGAGGATCAGGCAGGATGCCAGCCTCCTCTCACAGGACACTGGGTCCTGCAGGGCAGGGCGTGCTGTGTCTGAGTCCCTTCTGATGGGCAGCCACCTGCATCTGGTCACCAAGCGCTGCCCTTGGCTCCTGCTGCCCTGGTGTCCCTCCCACCCAGCTCAGGGGCCACCGCACCTGGAGGGCAGGCTGAGGTCCCCTTCCAGGAGCTCAGGGCCTCCCCAGCCAGCAGAGACACTAGGAAGCCCATGTGCTAATGAGCAGCCCAGGGCCCCCAGAGACTCCTAGACCCCCACCGGCCAGGCTGCCCTGCCCTTGCCTTCACAAGGCCAGCCTACTTCCTGGCCATTCCCTTCCCATTTTCCTTCACAGACATTTCCCCCAACACAAGCCCCACCCCTCTGGTCTGCCCCTCGGAGTTCTAGGCTAACTGTAGTGGAACCAAGGGCATGAGAATGGGGAGTGGGCAGGCCTGCCCACTGCTGGCGGGTGAAGACACACTGCCCCTGGCTCAGCTGTGTCTGGTGAGCAAGAGCCCCACGGGGGAGACCTGAAACAGACCCTGGGGCAGCCAGGCTTGAGCAGTGAAGGATGGCTGGCCACTCCTGAGCTGGAGGGATGGCCTGCAGAGGGTCATGAGACAGGGAGGCTGTGAGGGGCCAGGGCGTCCTGCAGGGGAAGGGCAGCCACCAAAGGCACCGAGGTCCTAATGCCAGAGCTCAGGACTAAATAGACACTGGAGCCAAGGTGCAGCTGCGACATAGAGGTCAGTGTTCTGGTCAGGAGCCACCAGATATGGGAAAGGACATCTGGGGGACACCCCTAAGGCCGTGGCTCTGCAGGTCCCCTGGACATTCTGGGCTTACAGAAGTAGCCAACACTTCCCTCCTAAGAGGGTTGTGTAGAAGACCCCCTGGAACCCCCAGGGCAATAGGGGGCCCCAGGAGGTGGCCAGGTCTGGTCTCCAGCTTGCAGGACAATGACCAGCATTAAATCCCAGCAGGACCCACCTGCGAGGTGCTGGCTGGAGAGGGAGGAAAGGGATGTCCCCAGGATAGCAGCAAGGAGAGCAACCCGTGTGGCATGATCCAGGGCCAGGCCTGGGCCCTGCTTCCCAAGGTCCCCGAGCACGTCAGCTACATGGCTGCTCATGGCCCAGGAGTCCAGTACCTGGCAGAGACACAGGCCAAACCTACTGCTGGGTGGCTGTTAGGAGCCAAGACAAAGCCATGTTCGATGCTTGGTGCCATGGCTATGCCTGGCTGGACTGGAAGGGAGGGGCATGCTGGGAGGCATGTACTGTGGGGACAGACACCCCCAGGATTGTGCTCCAGGGCAGGCCCAGAGGACACCTGTCCCCAAGGCTGTCAGGCCTACCCCTGGGAGGCACTGGCATCACAAGAAGGTAGGCAGGGCCCTCCTCTGCAGGCCTGGTCAGGGACAGGACCTGTACACCCAGGTCTGACCCTGGGATGAAGGGAGAGCAGGAAGGGCCATGGCTGGAGGCTGCAGAGGACCCAGTGGCCAGAGCTCGCTCTAAGCCTAGCACTCCCCTCTCTACGCTGACCACACATCTGCAGGGCACTACTGCAGGCCCCAAGCTCTGTGGTCACCCTCTGTGCTGCCTGCTGACCCGGCCTCCTCCCCAGAGCCATGCAGGGCCAAGCCAGACCACCAGTGGTGTGCTCAGCATGAGGCCGGGCCCCGCAGAAGACCCCAGGACACGGGCTCTCCTGCTGCGCTGGCTCCTCCACCTGCAGCCAGTGGCTCTCCCCAGTGGCCTTCTCTGGCCAGACGGGCTCTCCTTCCTGCACAGCACTTGGAACTGCACGATCACCTGGCTTTGCTTTTCTGATGGGCACCAGCTGCACCTCCTGGCTTCTGTCCCTGTCCTCTGGTCCCAGGGCCTGGAGCACCCCCTGGCTTGCTCGGCCCTGGCTCTTTCTGGGGGTTGCCGGTTCACTCCAGACCCCCCTTTTCTTTTGAGGTTTGTCTTCTTCCAGGTGGTCAGATTATGGTGCTTCCCTGTGTCTTGTACCAACCCCCCGGAGTCCCAGACGTCCAGCTGCCCCTCAGCTCCTGGCTTTCTAGGCCCTGTTCCCGAGATAGTTCCACAAAGATCCTTGGCTCTGCCAGGGGTGCCAGGCCACATGCTGCCCTGGGCACCTCTGAAGGCTTACATGGCATCGCCGGTGGGGCAGAGCGTAATGAAAAGCTCCTGCTTCTCAGCCTTCACTTGACACAGCCCGGCTCAGGGCTAATAAACGCCACGTGATAAATGTTGGAGCCACGATTGTAAAAATATACTTGTAATTGGGTTAATATGCCTTAAAATACTACCCATCAGTTATTCTCCCTTCTCCCCTGATGCCTGCGCAGGGGTGCGTGTGGCCGGAGCCCCTCTCCCCCACCCTGGGGTCCCACTTCCTCCATCCCTCCCTGGCCCTGAAGCCCTGCATCACCTATGATCTGAGAGGCTGGAAGGCAGAGCCCCCCAATGCCCTTCTCGCCACATGGCGGGGGCTGCACTGGGCAGGACACGCGGCGGGTGGTGCAGCCCAGGAAGCCCTCCACCAGTGCTCAGCTCCCTGCACGTGGTCCTGCGCCTGCCCCGTGTGTCCAGCAGAGGCCTGAGGGCAGCCTTCCCCTCACTGCCCTCATCAGCTCTATCTCCACCCCAGGGAGCATCTGTCCCCAAAGGCAGGGCCCCCAGGGCTGGGAGACAAGCAGAGTGCTCAGAAGCAAGGCAAGAGGGACCCGGTGGGCAGGCAGCCGGTTTGCTCTGAGGAACAGCCTAGGCAGGGGCAGGGCCATGAGCCCAGGAGGACCAGGCTCTGCCCTGGAGAGTTACTAGAAAAAAATGCACAGGAGTGAATCAGGGGATGCCAGGCTAGACCTCGGGAAGAGGGTGGGGTCACCAGACATGGCCTTGCCCCTGACCTGTCCTTCCACTCATGTTGTCACCTGTCCATAGATACAAAAGTGAAGTCACAGGCAGCACTGTGTGCTGCAGGGGATGAGACTCCTGAATGGGCCTGCTGGGCTCTCTCCAATGCCAAGGCCATGGCCAGCCCCACTAGTGTTCTGCTCAAGTTTGTGAGCTTGCTGATGGCATGGATGGATGGATGGTTGGTGATGGATGGGTGGATGGATGGGTGGTTATGGATGGATGGTTAGTGATGAATGGATGAATGGATGGATGGTTATGGATGGATGGTTATGGGTGGATGGTTATGGATGGATGCTTATGGGTGGGTAGTTATGGATGGATGGTTAGTGATGGATGGATGGTTAGTGATGGATGGATGGTTAGTGATGGATGGATGGTTATAGATGGATGGTTATGGGTGGATGGTTATAGATGGATGTTTATGGATGGGTAGTTATGGATGGATGGTTATGGATAGATGCTTATGGGTGGGTAGTTATGGATGGATGGTTATGGATGAATGGTTATGGGTGGGTGGTTATAGATGGATGGTTATGGGTGGATGGTTATAGATGGATGGTTATGGGTTGGTAGTTATGGGTGGATGGTTATGGATGGATGCTTATGGGTGGGTAGTTATGGATGGATGTTTAGTGATGGATGGATGGATGGATGGATGGGTGGTTATAGATGGAAGGTTATGGGTGGATGATTATGAATGGATTGACGGTTATGGATGGATAGTTATGGATGGATATTAGTGATGGATGGATGAATGGATGGATGGTTATGGATGGATAGTTACGGGTGGATGGTTATGGATGGATGCTTATGGGTGGGTTGTTATGGATGGATGGTTAGTGATGGATGGATGAATTGATAAATGGTAATGGATGGATGGTTATGAGTGGATGGTTATAGATGCAAGGCTATGGGTGGATGGTTATGGATGAATGGATGGTTATGGATGGATGTTTAGTGATGGATGGATGGATGGATGGACGGATGGGTGGTTATGAATGGAAGGTTATGGGTGGATGATTATGGATGGATGGTTAGGATGGTTAGTGATGAATGGATGAATGGATGGATGGTTATGGGTGGATGGTTATGGATGGATGCTTATGGGTGGGTTGTTATGGATGGATGGTTAGTGATGGATGGATGAATGGATGGATGGTTATAGATGGAAGATTATGGGTGGATGGCTATGAATGGATGATTATGGGTGGATGGTTATGGATGAACGGTTATGAATGGATGGATGAATAGCTGTAGATGAATGGTTGGAAGGTTATGGATAGATAGGTTATGGATGGTTATGGATGAATGGATAGTTAGGGATTGATGTTGGACAGTTATGGATGAATGGTTGGATGACTATAGATGGATCGTTATGGGTGGATGGATGAATGGATGGTTAGATGGTTATGGATGGGTGGATTGATGGTTAGATGATTATGGATGGACAGATAGATGGTTATTAATGGATGGATAGGTGATTAAGGATGGATGGTTTGGATGGATGGATGGATGGATGATTATCGATTGTTATGGAAGGATGGATGGATGAATGGTTATGGATGAATGGATGGGTGGTTAGTAATAAATGGTGGAGGGCTAGAAGATGAGCAGATGGATGGATGAATGGATAATTGGATAGATGGATGGACAGATGAATGAATGGATGGATGGATGGCTGGGTGGGTGGGTGGGTGGTTACGGATGGAGGGATAGTTATGTATGGATGGTGATGGATGGATGGTTTTGGATGGTTGGTGATGGATGCTTAGATGGTTATGAATGGGTGGTTAATAATGGATGGTGAAGGGCTAGTAGATGGGTAGATGGATGAATGAATGGATAGTTGAATAGATGGATGGGCAGATGGATGGATGGATGGCTATGGATGGATGGAAAGGTAGATAACTGAATGTTTATTTTACAGAGCTTAGGGCCAGCCCCTAGCAGTAGGCTGTTCTGGAAGCTGATGCACAGATATGGAGAGGGCTCAGGTAGCCTTTGATTCAGACCATGAGTGGCTCCTTTTCCCACAGGGCAGAGACCTTCTGTCTCTGAGCTCATTCTCCCCTGGAGGATTCTCAGCTTAGCCCTGGCCCACCCTTGCCTCCCTGCAGCTCTCACTCAGTCACCTGTCCCCTCTTTCCTCCTTCCACCTCTCCAGTTCTGGGGTCCAGGTCCTAGGCTCCCTGCAAGTCCTGAGACCTCCAGTCTGTGAGGAGGTGGAGATGTGAGAATCAGGACAAGGCAGAGCCTGGCAAGTGCTGGGAGGACCCCAGAAGGGGCCAGGGATTCAAGTGGGAAGGGCAAGCTGCACCACACAGCCAAGACCAATGTGTAGTGGGAAGGGCCACAGAGCCAGGCCCCCAGGTCTCAGTGTGCCTCTGGGAGCTAGCCAACCAGGAGCCCACAGGGGGAAGGGCATGGTTCCTGGACCCCCCCAGCCCAGGATGGCCAAGAATGAAGTCCTGAGTGCTTCACTGTGAAGAGATGAAGCTCAGAGAGGCCAAGAGAGTGACCCCAAACCTCAGAGATCTGGACAGAGCTGGACAAGGCAGGCCAGGCTGGCTGGCTGAGCTTGGTCGGCATGTTGGTCTGAAGGAGAAGGGAGGTGCCAATGTCCTAAGGGAGCAAAGTGGTCCCCACAGCCTTTACCACTCCAGCAGGGGCACAGCGTCCCAGGAGGGCACACCGCACTGCCACTGCTCATGATCCAAACTGAGCCCCCCACTACAGTCTCAGCCCCACAGCCAAGCACGGGGCCAGCACCCGCCCAGCCAAGGGGGCTCCCTGGTTCCCCAGGCAGGTTGGTGCCTCCAGGACGATGCCCAGAGAGAGAAATGGCTGCCAGGCGGGTTTGGAAGTCACTGGGTGAGTGAGAGGCTGGGTGACTTGGGGGTCGCAAGGTGGGGTGGACCCTGGGGTGCAGGGGCATCTGGAGGACTAACTTGTCCGCGGCTCCACAGGGCCCCCCCTGCTTTGCCCAGCAGGCAGTGTGGTGGACATGGCAGCTGAGCTGGACCCCAAGGGAGTAATTGGATAATTCCCTCCTAAGAGGCCAGGGCAGGAAGGCGCCCCGGATGCGCCACTTCCCCAAATTGCCTCCCTGTGGAAGCTGTTTAGGCAGCAGGCAGGGCACGGGAATGACCACGCACTGTCGGCTCCCCGAGCGGGGAAGGGACGATGGCTGGGGCCTCTGCTCCACACAGAGGCTGCGGCAGATGACAGCGTATTCACCTGCTCATGTGAAGTGATGGAAGTGTGAATGAGCTGCTGACCTTTCTGGAGTGACAGGTGACCCGCGAGATAGCGGGTGGTGGGCAGTGGCAGTGGCCTCGAAAATTGCTGCTGCTGCCTGAAAATAGACAATAAGAGCGAATGTGGCCGAGGAGCCGTCGCTGCCGTGCTGCGGGGACAAAGCGGATTATCTCGGGCCACCGGTCCAAGCCCATCAGCCTGCCCCTCCCTTGTGCTTGAGGAACAGGGGGCAAAGGCACCACAAGGCCCACCATGTCCAGGAGGAGCCCAGGGAGACAGAAGACGTCCAGCCAGTCTGCATGGTGACCAGCCCCCTGGGGCTCAGCTCACCCAGCCCAGGGCTGCCCCAGACAGGCTCAGCCAGGCCCCACCCCTCCCAAGGGTCCTTGCCTGCTGGACAGCTCCCCAGCAGGACCCGTCTGCCTGACAGCCTTCTGACCGCTACAGGGGCCAACAGTTCAAATGCTTCTGTGCAGGATGCCCCAGGCCTCACCCCCAGGGCCCCTCATCACCCACCTCCGTCCCAGCCCACGGCCTTGGTGCCCCTGGCCTGCTGCAAGTCCTTCCCCCCAGGGAGACGCCCACCAAGCCAGGCCTGAATGCAGGGCTCTACAGGTAGAGGGCCCCGGCCCAGGCTGACTGGCCCCGAGGCCATCTTCTGCCATAGGCAGCAGGATGCAGAGGCCCCAGCGAGGGGCCTGCAGTCCTCTTAGCACCCACCCCGTCCTACACCCTTCCGTCCTAGGTGGTGCCCCTGGGGCTTCTCAGACAGCAGGCCATGGGATGCCTCCTGCTTCCAGAAGGGCCTCATCCTGGCCCCATGGGACCTGCCCACCACCACTGCTGCTGCCACCACGGCCATCAGGGCTCCCCAGGGGTGGAGCAGCAGCCCCCTCAGAGGGGCCCCTCCACGGAGTCCTGCCCCTGCTGGCCTGCCTCTGCGGGCACTGGGGAAGCTGGAGGGGGCATGGCAGCCCCCGGACAGTGGTCCAGGTGGGTAGGCCTTGACTCACAGTCCTCACAGCAGGCTGGCCCCCAGGCCACCTCCTGCCTCCACTCAGAGGGGCCACTTTGAAGCAGAGCTTGGAAAACCCTTCTGGTTGTCTCAAGAGGTGACCCAGAGGGCCAACCCCTCAGAAAAGGACGGAGAAACGTCAGGAGTCAGGGGACCAGGGAGCCAGAGGCTGCCAGGGGCGTCTGTGGCAGTGGGGGTGGGTCCTGGAGCAGGCAGTGGGTGGTTGGTGGTCACCAACGCTGGGCACAGCAAGAGCCACCACTTTTGCCATCTGAGCATGGGCAGGGCCAGGCCAGGCAACCAGAACACATTGATTGTCCATGCAGCGACCAGCACCGGGCACAGCCACCACCTGCCAGGAAGACCCAGCTGGGCTCTCCATGTGCCCAGGATGACGCGGGGCACTGGAGCTGCTGGGTGGTTCAGGGCAAGGCCCCCAGCCCCCAGCCGACTCTAGACATTGGGGTGGGGTGGGACCCCCCAGGGAAGGTCCCCTACCAGGGGGGGGCTAGCCTGGTGGAGACGCAAGGTGGCCTCCAGGCCCAGCTGGGAGGGTGGGCATCAGCACCCATGTCCCACCACGTGCTCACCCCACACCAGAGGAAGCCCACATGTCCCAGAGCCCACTGGAGTGGGTCCACCAGCCACGGGCAGAAGTGTGTGCCCTCCACACAGCCAGTCCCTCCAACAGCTGCCTTTGAGCTCCTAGAGGAACTCCCGAGGGGCGAGGGAGCCAAGGGAGGCCAGGACTAGGCTTCCTGGAGGAGATGGGGCAGGGGGCAGGTGACAGGAACATGGGGGCACTGGGGAGGAAGGGGGCTGTATGGGGTCCCGGCATCCAGGCCTGGGAGCGGTGATGACCCCCAGAGAGGAAGCAGAGCCCTGAGGCCAGCACCTGCCCCGAGGAGCCTCCACATGGCCCTGGACTTGCAGCTGAGGCCCAGGTGGTGGGCCGCACCACTCCCCAGGACCCTCGGCCCTTCGGCCCTGGCCCTCCTTCCCTGGAGCTGCACAGGACGGGGTGGGGTCCTCCTCTTCCCTGGGATGCTGCCCACCTTGAGGAACCCTGCCCCTGCTCCCAGGTTCACTCCAGCAACACAAGCCATGCCCTAGAACGTGCACCGGGGGCCAGGGACCCCTCCCCAGGTGCCTCTCCTCCTGAGGCCTGACTCCATCCCCGCTCTCTGCTCGGCCCCTGCCCTGCTCCCCACAGAGCCGTGGCGACCCCAGGAGACCCCAGCCACCTCCCCCCTCCCCAGCAGGACCCTGGAGGCCTCCTCTGCCGCCTCATCCCGACACTTCCTTGTCTCTGTGCTTCATCTCCTGTGTCCCCTACCTACTGCAGCAAAACAAATGGCCACCATGACTGTGGCAGACACCACCAAGTGGTGGCTCCCACAGACCCCAGACATCAGGAGGCACAGCAGGGCCTGGGCTCCTTTCCCCAGAATGGGCCCTCTGCTGCTGTCGCCAACACATGTGCCCCCAACTGGGTGCCAGCACAGATCAACTCCAGGCTCTCCATGAGGAGGGTGGCCAGGCCCCAGAGCACGTGTCCCAGATAGGGCAAGCAGTGTCACTTCCTACAACCTGTCCTTGGCAGTCACCAGACTCACTCCCGCAGGTCATGCACCACAGGCTTCAGGGGACCGCAGTGCAGCCCCCAGCAGAACACGTCCTGGACACTGAGAGCATTGTTGAAGGGCAAGGCTGGCAGACCCCCCTCCGACACAGTCCCCATCCTGACACACAATCAGTGAACCTCATGACCATGGCACCAGGTTAGACTGAGGGCACAAGGTCTCCACCAGAGGGTCCAGGTGTGGTGCAGGCTCCTGGGGCACTGCAGGTACACAACACAGTCCTTCTGAGGACCTAGGGGGGCAAGAAAACAGCCCACACACTCTGCCATGTGCCACAGGACACTTGCACCCAGGTATTCAAAAGAGAAGGGGGAGGGAAGAAGACACCAGCAACCCTGGACCCAAGTCCTCATGCATCTTCAGGCCTGTGACCAGGAGCCAACTGAACCCATCCCTATTGAATGACATCTCCACCCTCTCCAAAGCCTCCTCCTCTCCAATGAACCTCCCCCCACTGAGGTGACATCTCCACACTCTCCAAGCCACCTAATCCAAACTGAACCACCCCCCACTGAGGTGACATCTACAACCCTCTCCACAGTCACCTGGTCCCCACTGAACCTCCCCCAAATGAGATGACATCTCCATCCCCTCCACAGGCCCCTCATCACCACTGAAGCTCCCCCGACTGAGGTGACCTCCCCATCACCTCCACAGCCTCCTCATCCCAACTGAACCTCCCCCCACTGAGGTGACATCTCCATCCCCTCCACAGCCTCCTCTTCCCCACGGAAACTCCCTCCACTGAGGTGACATCTACACCCTCTCCACAGCCTCCTGGTCCCCACTGAACCTCACCTAACTGAGGTGACATCTCCACTCTCTCCACAGCCCCCTCACTCATACTGAACCTCTCCCCACTGAAGTGACACCTCCACCCTCTCCATAGCCTCCTGGTCCCCACTGAAACTCCCCCCACTGAGATGACATCTCTACCCTCTCCAGAGCCCAGCCACCCGGTCCCCACTGAACCTCCCCCACTAAGGTGACATCTCTAACCTCTCCATAGCCTCCTAGTCCCCACTGAACCTCCCCCCACTGAGGTGATATCTCCACCCTCTCAACAGCCTCCTAGTCCCCACTGAACCTCCCCCAACTGAGGTGACATCTCCACCCTCTCAACAGCCTCCTCACCCCCACTGAACCTCCCCCCCACTGAGCTGACATCTCCACCCACTCCACAGCCTCCTGCTCCCCACTGAACCCCCCCCTGAGGTGACATCTCCATCCTCCCCACAGCCTCCTCACCCCCAATGAACCTCCCCCCACTGAGGTGACATCTCCATCCTCTCCACAGCCTCCTCACAACCACTGAACCTCCCCCCACTGAGGTGACATCTCCACCCTCTCCATAGCCCCCTCACTCCCACTAAACCTCCCCCCACTGAGGTGACATCTCCACCCTCTCAACAGCCTCCTCATCCCCACTGAACCTCCCTCCACTGAGGTGACATCTCCACCCTCTCCACAGCCTCCTGGTCCCCACTGAACCTCCCCTCACTGAGGTGACATCTCCACCCTCTCCACAGCCTCCTCATCCCCACTTAACCTCCCTCCACTGAGGTGACATCTCCATCCCTCTCAACAGCCTCCTGGTCCCCACTGAACCGCCCCCCACTGAGGTGACAGGTCCATTCCTCTCCACAGCCTTCTGGTCCCCACTGAACCACCCCCAAAACTGACGTGACATCTCCAACCTCTCCACAGCCACCTCAATCCCACTGAACCTGCCCCCACTGAGGTGACATCTCCACCCACTCAAGAGCCTCCTCATCCCCACTGAACCTCCCTCCAATGAGGGGACATCTCCACCCTCTCCACAGCCCCCTTACTCCCAATGAACCTCCCCCCACTGAGGTAACATCTCCACCCTCTCCACAGCCCCCTGAATCCCACATAACATCTTCCCACTGAAGTGACACCTCCACCCTCTCCACAGAATCCTGGTCCCCACTGAAACTCCCCACACTGAGATGACATCTCTACCCTCTCCAGAGCCCAGCCACCTGGGCCCCACTGAACCTCCCCCCACTAAGGTGACATCTCCACCCTCTCCACAGTCTCTTAGTCCCCACTGAAACTCCCCCCACTGAGGTGACATCTCCACCCTCTCCACAGCCTCCACATCCCCACTTAACATCCCTCAACTGAGGTGACATCTCCACCCACTCCACAGCCTCCTGGTCCCCACTGAACCTCCCCCCACTGAGGTGACAGCTCCATCCCTATCCACAGCCTTCTGGTCCCCACTGAACCACCACCAAAACTGAGGTGACATCTCCACCCTCTCCACAGCCCCCTCAATCCCACTGAACCTCCACTCACTGAGATGACATCTCCACCCACTCAACAGCCTCCTCATCCCCACTGAACCTCCCTCCACTGAGGTGACATCTCCACCCTCTCCACAGCCTCCTGGTTCCCACTGAAGCTCCCCCCACTGAGGTGACATATACCCTTTCCACAGCCTCCCCATCCCCACTGAACCTCCCTCCACTGAGGTGGCATCTCCACCCTCTCCACAGCCACCTGGTCCCCACTGAACCTCCCCCTACTGAGGTGACATCTCCACCCTCTCCACAGCCTCCTCACCCCCACTGAACCTCCCCCCACTGAGGTGACATCTCCACCCTCTCCACAGACTCCTGCTCCCCACTGAACCTCCCCCTACTGAGGTGACCTCTCCATTATCTCCACAGCCTCCTCACCCCCACTGAACTTCCCCCCACTGAGGTGACATCTCTACCCTCTCTACAGCCTCCTCACGCCCACTGAACCTCCCCCACTGAGGGGACATATCCACCCTCTCCATAGCCTCCTCATCCCCACTGAACCTCCCCCCACTGAAGTTTCATCTCCATCCTCTTCCCAGCCCCATCACCCCCACTGAACCTCCCCCCACTGAGGTGACATCTCCATCCTCTTTACAGCCCTCTCACCCCCACTGATCCTACCCCCGACTGAGGTGACATCTCCACACACTACACAACCTCCTTGTCCCCACTGATCCCCAACCCACTGAGGTGACATCTCCACCCTCTCCATAGCCACCACGTCCCCACTGAACCTCCCTCCACAGAGGTAACATCTCCACCCTCTCCACAGCCCCCTCACTCCCACTTTACCTCTCCTCACTGAAGTGACACCTCCACCCTCTCCATAGCCTCCTGGTCCCCACTGAAACTCCCCCCACTGAGATGACATCTCTACCCTCTACAGAGTCCAGCCACCCGGTCCCCACTGAACCTCCCCCCACTATGGTGACATCTCTAACCTCTCCATAGCCTCCTAGTCCCCACTGAACCTCCCCCCACTGAGGTGACATCTCCACAGTCTCCAAAGCCTCCCCATGCCCACTGAATCTCCCCCCACTGAGGTCACATTTCCACCCTCTCCACAGCCTCCTCTTCCCCACTGAATCCCCCCCAACACTGAGGTGACATCTTCACCCTCTCCACAGCCTCCTGGTCCCCACTGAACCTCGCCCCCCTGAGGTGACATCTCCATCATTCTCCACAGCCTCCGTGTCCCAACTGAACCCCCCCCACAAGAGAGGTGACATCTCCACCCTCTCCAAAGCCCCCTCACCCCCACTGAACCTCCCCTCACTGAGGTGACATCTCCATACCTCTCCACAGCCTCCTCACCCCCACTGAAACTTCCCCCACTGAGGTGACATCTCCACCCTACCACAGCCCAATCACTAAAACGGAACCTCCCCCCACTGAGGTGACATCTCCACCCACACAACAGCCTCCTGGTCCCCACTGAACTTCCCCCACTGAGGTGACGTCTCCACCCTCTCCAAGCCTCCTCATCCCCACTGAACCTCCCTCAACTGAGGTGACATCTCCACCCTCTCCACAGCCTCCTGGTCCCCACTGAACCTCGACCCCCTGAGGTGACATCTCCATCACTCTCCACAGCCTCCTTGTCCCAACTGAACCCCCCCCACAAGTGAGGTGACATCTCCACCCTCTCCACAGCCTCTCACCCCCACTGAACCTCCACCCACTGAGGTGACATCTCCACCCTCTCTACAGCCTCCTCACCCCCACTGAACCTCCCCAACTGAGGTGACATATCCACCCTCTCCATAGGCTCCTCGTCCTTACTGAACCTCCCTCCACTGAGGTGACATCTCCATCCTCTTCACAGCCCCTTCATCCCCACTGAACTTCCCCCCCCACTGAGGTGACATCTCCACCCTCTCCACAGCCTCCTGGTCCCCACTGAACCTTCCCCCACTGAGGTGACATCTCCACCCACTCCACAGCCACTTCGTCCCCACTGAACCTCCCCCCACTGAGGTGACATCTCCACCATCTCCACAGCCTCCTGTTCCCCATTGAACCTCTCCCCACTGAGGTGACATCTCCAATCTCTCCACAGCCCCCTCACCCCCGCTGAACCTCCCTCCATTGAGGTGACATATCCACCCTCTCCACAGACTTCTGCTACCCACTGACCCTCCCCCCACTGAGGTGACCTCTCCATCCTCTACACAGCCTCCTCACCCCCACTGAACCTCCCCCCACTGAGGTGACATCTCTACCCTCTCCACAGCCTCCTAACCCCCACTGAACCTCCTTCCACTGAGGTTGCATCTCCACCCTCTCCACAGCCTCCTGATCCCCATTGAACTTTCCCCCACTGAGGTGACATCTCTATCACTCTCCACAGCCTCTGGTCCCCACTGAACCTCCCCACACTGAGGTGACATCTCCACCCTCTCCACAGCCTTCTGGTCCCCCCGAACCTGCCCCTCTGAGGTGACATCTCCACCCTCTCCACAGCCTCCCCATCGCCACTGAACCTCCCTCTACTGAGGTGACATCTCCACCCTCTCCACAGCCTCTGGTACCCACTGAACCTCCCCCCACTGAGGTGACATCTCCATCCCTCTTCACAGACTTTTGGTTCCCACTTAACCACCCCCCCACTGAGGTGACATCTCCACCCTTTCCACAGCCACCTCACTCCCACTGAACCTCCCCCCACTGAGGTGACATCTCCACCCTCTCCACAGCCTCCTGGTTCCAACTGAACCTCCCCCCACTGAGGTGACATCTCCACCCTCTCCACAGCCTCCCCATCCCCACTGAACCTCCCTCCACTGAGGTAACATCTGCACCCTCTCCACAGCCTCCTGGTCCCCATTGAACCTCCCCCCAGTGAGGTGACATCTCTATCCCTCTCCTCAGACTCTGTTCCCCACTGAACCTCCCCCCACTGAGGTGACATCTCCACCCTCTCCACAGCCACCTGGTCCCCACTGAACCTCCCCCCACGGAGGTGACATCTCCACCCTCTCCACAGCCTCCTCACCCCACTGAACCTCCCCCCACTGAGGTGACATCTCCACCCTCTCCACAGCCTCCTGCTCCCCACTGAATCTCCCCCCACTGAGGTGACATCTCCATCCTCTCCACAGCCTCCTCACCCCCACTGAACCTCCCCCACTGAGGTAACATCTACACCCTCTCCACAGCCCACTCTCTCCCACTGAACCTCTCCCCACTGAAGTGACACCTCCACCGTCTCCATAGCCTCCTGGTCCCCAATGAAAGTCCCCCAACTGAGATGACTTCTCAACCTCTCCAGAGCCCAGCCTCCCAGTCCCCACTGAACCTCCCCCCACTAAGGTGACATCTCCACCCTCTCCACAGCCACCTAGTCCCCACTGAAACTCCCCCACTGAGGTAAAATCTCCACTCTCTCCACAGCCTCCCCATCCCCACTGCACCTCCCTCCACTGAGGTCACCTCTCCACCCTCTCCACAGCCTCCTAGTCCAGACTGAAACCCCCCCTCCAACACTGAGATGACATCTCCACCCTCTCCACAGCCTCCTGTTCCCCACTGAACCTCCCCACACTGAGGTAACATCTCCATCCCTCTACACAGCCACCTCGTCCCCACTGAACCCCCCAAACCACTGAGGTGACATCTGCACACTCTCCACAGCCTCCTCACCCCCACTGAACCTTCCCCCAATGAGGTGACATCTCCAACCTCTCCACAGCCACTTGGTCCCCACTGAACCTCCCCCCACTGAGGGGACATCTCCCTCTCCCCACAGCCTCCTGGTCCCCACTGAACCTCCTCCCACTGAGGTGACATCTCCATCCCTATCCACAGCCTTCTGGTCCCCAATGAACCTCCCCCCAATGAGGTAACATCTCCACCCTCTCCACAGCCTCCTCAGCCCCACTGAACCTCCCCCCTCTGAGGTACATCTACACACTCTCCACAGCCTCCTGCTCCCCACGGACCCCCATCCCCTGAGGTGACATCTCAATCCTTTCCACAGCCTCATCACCCCCATTGAATCTCCCCCAACTTAGGTGACATATCCATCCTCTCCACAGCCCCCTCACTCCCACTGAACCTCCACCCACTGAGGTGACATCTACACCCTCTCCACATCCTCCTGGTCCCCACTGAACCTCCTTCCACTGAGGTGACATCTCCAACCTCTACACAGCCTCCTGGTTCCCACTGAACCTCCCCCCACTGAGGTGACATCTCCACCCTCTCCACAGCCTCCCCGTCGCCACTGATGCTCCCTCCACTGAGGGGACATCCCCACCATCTCCACAGCCTCCTGGTCCCCATTGAACCTCCCCCCACTGAAGTGACATCTCTATCCCTCTCCACAGCCTCTGGTCCAAACTGAACCTCCCCCCACTGAGGTGACATCTCCATCCTCTCTACAGCCTTCTCACCCCCATTGAACCTCCCCCGACTGAGGTGACATCTCCACCCTCTCCATAGCCACCTCGTCCCCACAGAACCTCCCCCCTCTGAGGTGACATCTCCACCCTCTCCACAGCCCCCTCACTCCCACTGACCCTCTCGCCACTGAAGTGAACCTCCATCCTCTCCATAGCCTCCTGGTCCCCACGGAACCTCCCCCCCCTGAGGTGACATCTCCACCCTCTCCACAGCCTCCTAATTCCCATTGAACCTCCCTCCATTGAGGTGACATCTCCACCCTTTCCACAGCCTCCTGGTCCCCACTGAACCTTTCCCCACTGAGGTGACATCTCCATCCCTCTCCACAGCCTTCTGGTCCCCACTGAACCTCCCCCACTGAGGTAACAACTCCATCCGTCTCCACAGCAGCCTCCTCCCCACTATACCGCCCCCACCACTGAGGTGACATCTTCACCCTTTCCACAGCCTCATGGTCCCCACTGAACCTTTCCCCACTGAGGTTACATCTCCATCCCTCTCAACAGCCTTCTGGTCCCCACTGAACCTCCCCCCAATGAGGTGACATCTCCATCCTCTCCACAGCCCCCTCACTCCCACTGAACCTCCCCCCACTGAGGTGACATCTCCACTCTGTTCAAAGCCTCCAGGTCCCCAATGAACCTCCATCAACTGAGGTGACATCTCCACCCTCTCCACAGCCTCCTGGATCCCACTGAACCGCCTGCCACTGAGGTGACATCTCCATCTTCTCCACAGCCCCCTCACTCCCAATGAACCTCCCCCGCTGAGGTGACATCTCCATCCCTCTCCACAGACTTCTGGTCCCCATGAACCTCCCCCCACTAGGTGACATCTCCACCCTATCCACAGCCTCCTGGTCCCCACTGAACCTCCCCCCACTGAGGTGACATCTCCACCCTCTCCACAGCCTCCTGCTCCCCACTGAACCTCCCCCCACTGAGGTGACATCTCCATCCTCTCCACAGCCTCTCACCCCCACTGAACCTCCCCCAATGAGGTGACATCTCCACACTCTCTACAGCCTCCTCACCCCCACTGAACCTCCCCAACTGAGGTGACATATCCACCCTCTCCATAGCCTCCTCGTCCTTACTGAACCTCCCCCTACTGAGGTTTCATCTCCATCCTCTGCACAGCTCCCTCACACACACTGAACCTCCCCCCCCCACTGAGGTGACATCTCCACCCTCTCCACAGCCTCCTGGTCCCCACTGATCCGCAACCCACTGAGGTGACATCTCCACTCTCTCCAGAGCCTCCCCATCCCCACTGAACCTCCCTCCACCGAGGTGACATCTCCACCCTCTCCACAGCCTCCTGTTCCCCATTGAACCTCCCCCCACTGAGGTGACATCTCCACACTCTAGACACCCCCCTCACCCCCACTGTATCTCTCCCCACTGAGGTGACATCTCCACCCTCTCCACATCCTCCTGGTCCCCACTGATCCGCAACCCACTGAGGTGACATCTCCACTCTCTCCAGAGCCTCCCCATCCCCACTGAACCTCCCTCCACCGAGGTGACATCTCCACCCTCTCCACAGCCTCCTGTTCCCCATTGAACCTCCCCCCACTGAGGTGACATCTCCACACTCTCCACACCCCCCTCACCCCCACTGTATCTCTCCCCACTGAAGTGACATCTCCACCCTCTCCACAGCCTCCTGGTCCCCACTGAACCTCCCACTACTGAGGTGACATCTCCACCCTCTCCACAGCCTCCTCACCTCCACTGAACCTCTCCCCACTGAGGTGACATCTCCACCCTCTCCACAGACTCCTGCTCCCCACTGAACCTCCCCCCACTGAGGTGACATCTCCATTCTTCTCCACAGCCACTTGGTCCCCACTGAACCTCCCCCCACTGAGGGGACATCTCCACCCTGTCCACAGCCTCCTGGTCCCCACTGAACCTCCCCC
Organism: Urocitellus parryii; assembly: GCF_045843805.1. NCBI lineage: Eukaryota > Metazoa > Chordata > Mammalia > Rodentia > Sciuridae > Urocitellus > Urocitellus parryii. The sequence continues at coordinate 73,762,150 of NC_135540.1, read as the reverse complement.
CACTGAGGTGACATCTCCATCCCTATCCACAGCCTTCTGGTCCCCACTGAACCTCCCCCAATGAGGTAACATCTCCACCCTCTCCACAGCCTCCTCACCCCCACTGAACCTCCCCCCTCTGAGGTACATCTACACCCTCTCCACAGCCTCTTGCTCCCCACGGACCCCCACCCCCTGAGGTGACATCTCCATCCTTTCCACAGCCTCATCACCCCCATTGAACCTCCCCCAACTTAGGTGACATTTCCATCCTCTCCACAGCCCCCTCACTCCCACTGAACCTCCACCCACTGAGGTGACATCTCCACCCTCTCCACAGCCTCCTGGTCCCCACTGAACCTCCTTCCATTGAGGTGACATCTCCAACCTCTACACAGCCTCCTGGTTCCCACTGAACCTCCCCTCACTGAGGTGACATCTCCACCCTCTCCACAGCCTCACCATCCCCACTGATGCTCCCTCCACTGAGGGGACATCCCCACCCTCTCCACAGCCTCCTGGTCCCCACTGAACCTCCCCCCACTGAGGTGACATCTCTATCCCTCTCCACAGCCTCTGGTCCAAACTGAACCTCCCCCCACTGAGGTGACATCTCCATCCTCTCCACAGCCTCTCACCCCCACTGAACCTCCCCCAATGAGGTGACATCTCCACCCTCTCTACAGCCTCCTCACCCCCACTGAACCTCCCCAACTGAGGTGACATCTCCACCCTCTCCACAGCCTCCTCACCCCCACTGAACCTCCCCCAACTGAGGTGACATATCCACCATCTCCACAGCCTCCTGCTCCCCACTGAACCTCTCCCCACTGAGGTGACATCTCCATCCTCTCTACAGCCTTCTCACCCCCATTGAACCTCCCCCGACTGAGGTGACATCTCCACCCTCTCCATAGCCACCTCGTCCCCACTGAACCTCGCCCCACTGAGGTAACATCTCCACCCTCTCCACAGCCCCCTCACTCCCACTGAACCTCTGGCCACTGAAGTGAACCTCCATCCTCTCCATAGCCTCCTGGTCCCCACTGAACCTCCCCCCACAGAGGTGACATCTCCACCCTCTCCACAGCCTCCTAATTCCCAGTGAACCTCCCTCCATTGAGGTGACATCTCCACCCTTTCCACAACCTCCTGGTCCCCACTGAACCTTTCCCCACTGAGGTGACATCTCCATCCCTCTCCACAGCCTTCTGGTCCCCACTGAACCTCCCCCACTGAGGTAACAACTCCATCCATCTCCACAGCAGCCTCCTCCCCACTATACCGCCCCCACCACTGAGGTGACATCTCCACCCTTTCCACAGCCTGCTGGTCCCCACTGAACCTTTCCCCACTGAGGTTACATCTCCCTCCCTCTCTACAGCCTTCTGGTCCCCACTGAACCTCCCCCCAATGAGGTGACATCTCCATCCTCTCCACAGCCCCCTCACTCCCACTGATCCTCCCCCCACTGAAGTGACATCTCCACTCTGTCCAAAGCCTCCAGGTCCCCACTGAACCTCCATCAACTGAGGTGACATCTCCACCCTCTCCACAGCCTCCTGGTTCCCACTGAACCTCCTGCCACTGAGGTGACATCTCCATCCTCTCCACAGCCCCCTCACTCCCAATGAACCTCCCCCCACTGAGGTGACATCTCCACGCTCTCCACAGCCTCCTGGTCCCCATTGAACCTCCCCCCACTGAGGTGACATCTCCATCCCTCTCCACAGACTTCTGGTCCCCACTGAACCTCCCCCCACTAGGTGACATTTCCACCCTATCCACAGCCTCCTGGTCCCCACTGAACCTCCCCCCACTGAGGTGACATCTCCACCCTCTCCACAGCCTCCTGCTCTCCACTGAACCTCCCCCCACTGAGGTGACATCTCCATCCTCTCCACAGCCTCTCACCCCCACTGAACCTCCCCCAATGAGGTGACATATCCACCCTCTCTACAGCCTCCTCACCCCCACTGAACCTCCCCAACTGAGGTGACATATCCACCCTCTCCATAGCCTCCTCGTCCTTACTGAACCTCCCCCTACTGAGGTTTCATCTACATCCTCTTCACAGCTCCCTCACACACACTGAACCTCCCCCCCCACTGAGGTGACATCTCCACCCTCTCCACATCCTCCTGGTCCCCACTGATCCGCAACCCACTGAGGTGACATCTCCACTCTCTCCAGAGCCTCCCCATCCCCACTGAACCTCCCCCCACTGAGGTGACATCTCCACACTCTACACACCCCCCTCACCCCCACTGTATCTCTCCCCACTGAGGTGACATCTCCACCCTCTCCACAGCCTCCTGGTCCCCACTGAACCTCCCACTACTGAGGTGACCTCTCCATCCTCTCCATAGCCTCCTCACCCTTAATGAAACTCCCCCCACTGAGGTGACATCTCTACCCTCTCCACAGCCTCCTCACCCCCACTGAACCTCCCCCACTGAGGGGACATATCTACCCTCTCTATAGCCTCCTCATCCCCACTGAACCTCCCCCCAATGACGTTTCATCTCCATCCTCTTCACAGCCCGATCACCCCCACTGAACCTCCCCCCACTGAGGTGACATCGCCATCCTCTTCACAGCCCCTTCACCCCCACTGAATCTCCTCCCCATTGAGGTGACATCTCCACCCTCTCCACAACCTCCTGGTCCCCAATGAACCTCACCCACTGAAGTGACTTCTCCAACCTCTCCACAGCCCCCTCACCCCCAATGAACCATGCCCCACTGAAGTGACATCTCCACCCTCTCCACAGCCTCGTCGTCCCCACTGAACCTCCCCCCACTGAGGTGACATCTCCATCCCTCTCCACATACTTCTGGTTCCCACTTAACCACCCCCCACTGAGGTGACATTTCCATCCTCTCCACAGCCTCCTGCTCCCCCTGAACCCCCCCTCTGAGGTGATATCTCCATCCTCTCCACAGCCTCCTCACTCCCACTGAGCCTCCCCCCCACTGAGGTGACATCTCCATCCTCTCCACAGCCCCCTCACTCCCACTGAGCATCCCCCCACTGAGGTGACATCTCCTCCCTCTCCACAGTCTCCTGGTCCCCACTGAACCTCCTGCCACTGAGGTGACATTTCCATCCTTTCCACAGCCTCCTGCTCGCCCCGGAACCCCACCCCCCTCTGAGGTGATATCTCCATCCTCTCCACAGCCTCCTCACTCCCACTGAGCCTCCTCCCACTGAGGTGACATCTCCACCCTCTCCACAGCCTCTGGTCCCCACTGAACCTCCCCCCACTGAAGTGACATCTCCACACTCTCCACAGCCTCCCCATCCCCACTGAACCTCCCTCCACTGAGGTAACATCTCCACCCTCTCCACAGCCTCCTGGTCCCCATTGAACCTCCCCCCAGTGAGGTGACATCTCTATCCCTCTCCTCAGCCTCTGGTCCCCACTGAACCTCCGCCCACTGAGGTGACATCTCCACCCTCTCCACAGCCTTCTGGTCCCCACTGAACCTCCCCCCACTGAGGTGACATCTCTACCCTCTCCACAGCCTCCTCACCCCCACTGAACCTCCCCCCACTGAGGTGACATCTCCACCCTCTCCACAGCCTCCTGCTCCCCACTGAAACTCCCCCCACTGAGGTGACATCTCCATCCTCTCCACAGCCTCCTCACCCCCACTGATCCTCCCACCACTGAGGTGACATCTCCACCCTCTCCAAATCCACCTCGTCCCCACTGAACCTCCCCCACTGAGGTAACATCTACACCCTCTCCACAGCCCACTCTCTCCCACTGAACCTCTCCCCACTGAAGTGACACCTCCACCGTCTCCATAGCCTCCTGGTCCCCAATGAAACTACCCCAACTGAGATGACTTCTCAACCTCTCCAGAGCCCAGCCTCCCGGTCCCCACTGAACCTCCCTCCACTAAGGTGACATCTCCACCCTCTCCAGAGCCTCCTAGTCCCCACTGAAACCACCCCCCAACACTGAGGTGACATCTCCACCCTCTCCACAGCCTCCTGTTCCCCACTGAACCTCCCCCCACTGAGGTGACAACTCCATCCCTCTCCACAGCCACCTCGTCGCCACTGAACCCCCCCTACCACTGAGGTGACATCTGCACACTCTCCACAGCCCCCTACCCCCACTGAACCTCTCCCACTGAGGTGACATCTCCATCCCTCTCCACAGCCTCCTCACCCCCACTGAACCTTCCCCCACTGAGGTGACATCTCCACCCTTTCCACAGCCACATAGTCCCCACTGAACCTCCCCCCACTGAGGTGACATCTCCACCCTCTCAACAGCCTCCTGGTCCCCACTGAACCTCCCCCCACTGATGTGACATCTCCACCCCCTCCACAGCCTCCTCATCCCCACTGAACCTCCCTCCACTGAGGTGACATCTCCACCCTCTCCACAGCCTCCTGGTCCCCACTCTACCTCCCCCCACTACGTGACATCGCTATCCCTCTCAACAGCCTCCTGGTCCCCACTGAACCTCCCCCCACTGATGTGATATCTCCACCCTCTCCACAGCCTCCTCATCCCCACTGAACCTCCCTCCACTGAGGTGACATCTCCACCCTCTCCACAGCCTCCTGGTCCCCACTCTACCTCCCCCCACTACGTGACATCTCTATCCCTCTCCACAGCCTCCTGGTTCCCACTGAACCTCCTCCCACTGAGGTGACATCTCCATCCTCTCCCACAGCCCCCTCACTCCCAATGAACCTCCCCCCACTGATGTGACATCTCCACACTCTCCACAGCCTTCTTGTCCCATTGAACCTCCCCCCACTGAGGTGACATCTCCACCCTCTCCACCGCCTCCTGCTCCCCACTGAAACTCCCCCCACTGAGGTGACATCTCCATCCTCTCCACAGCCTCTCACCCCCACTGAACCTCCCCCAATGAGGTGACATCTCCACCCTCTCTACAGCCTCCTCACCCCCACTGAACCTCCCCAACTGAGGTGACATCTCCACCCTCTCCACAGCCTCCTCACCCCCACTGAACCTCCCCCAACTGAGGTGACATATCCACCATCTCCACAGCCTCCTGCTCCCCACTGAACCTCTCCCCACTGAGGTGACATCTCCATCCTCTCTACAGCCTTCTCACCCCCATTGAACCTCCCCCGACTGAGGTGACATCTCCACCCTCTCCATAGCCACCTCGTCCCCACTGAACCTCGCCCCACTGAGGTAACATCTCCACCCTCTCCACAGCCCCCTCACTCCCACTGAACCTCTGGCCACTGAAGTGAACCTCCATCCTCTCCATAGCCTCCTGGTCCCCACTGAACCTCCCCCACTGAGGTAACAACTCCATCCCTCTCCACAGCAGCCTCCTCCCCACTATACCGCCCCCACCACTGAGGTGACATCTCCACACTTTCCACAGCCTACTGGTCCCCACTGAACCTTTCCCCACTGAGGTTACATCTCCCTCCCTCTCTACAGCCTTCTGGTCCCCAATGAACCTCCCCCCAATGAGGTGACATCTCCATCCTCTCCACAGGCCCCTCACTCCCACTGATCCTCCCCCCACTGAAGTGACATCTCCACTCTGTCCAAAGCCTCCAGGTCCCCACTGAACCTCCATCAACTGAGGTGACATCTCCACCCTCTCCACAGCCTCCTGGTTCCCACTGAACCTCCTGCCACTGAGGGGACATCTCCATCCTCTCCACAGCCCCCTCACTCCCAATGAACCTCCCCCCACTGAGGTGACATCTCCACGCTCTCCACAGCCTCCTGGTCCCCTTTGAACCTCCCCCCACTGAGGTGACATCTCCAACCCTCTCCACAGACTTCTGGTCCCCACTGAACCTCCCCCCACTAGGTGACATCTCCACCCTATCCACAGCCTCCTGGTCCCCACTGAACCTCCCCCCACTGAGGTGACATCTCCACCCTCTCCACAGCCTCCTGCTCCCCACTGAACCTCCCCCCACTGAGGTGACATCTCCATCCTCTCCACAGCCTCTCACCCCCACTGAACCTCCCCCAATGAGGTGACATATCCACCCTCTCTACAGCCTCCTCACCCCCACTGAACCTCCCCAACTGAGGTGACATATCCACCCTCTCCATAGCCTCCTCGTCCTTACTGAACCTCCCCCTACTGAGGTTTCATCTCCATCCTCTTCACAGCTCCCTCACACACACTGAACCTCCCCCCCCCACTGAGGTGACATCTCCACCCTCTCCACATCCTCCTGGTCCCCACTGATCCGCAACCCACTGAGGTGACATCTCCACTCTCTCCAGAGCCTCCCCATCCCCACTGAACCTCCCCCCACTGAGGTGACATCTCCACACTCTACACACCCCCCTCACCCCCACTGTATCTCTCCCCACTGAGGTGACATCTCCACCCTCTCCACAGCCTCCTGGTCCCCACTGAACCTCCCACTACTGAGGTGACCTCTCCATCCTCTCCATAGCCTCCTCACCCTTAATGAAACTCCCCCCACTGAGGTGACATCTCTACCCTCTCCACAGCCTCCTCACCCCCACTGAACCTCCCCCACTGAGGGGATATCTCTACCCTCTCTACAGCCTCCTCACCCCCACTGAACCTCCCCCACTGAGGGGACATATCTACCCTCTCTATAGCCTCCTCATCCCCACTGAACCTCCCCCCAATGACGTTTCATCTCCATCCTCTTCACAGACCCATCACCCCCACTGAACCTCCCCCCACTGAGGTGACATCGCCATCCTCTTCACAGCCCCTTCACCCCCACTGAATCTCCTCCCCATTGAGGTGACATCTCCACCCTCTCCACAATCTCCTGGTCCCCAATGAACCTCACCCACTGAGGTGACTTCTCCAACCTCTCCACAGCCCCCTCACCCCCAATGAACCATGCCCCACTGAAGTGACATCTCCACCCTCTCCACAGCCTCGTCGTCCCCACTGAACCTCCCCCCACTGAGGTGACATCTCCATCCCTCTCCACATACTTCTGGTTCCCACTTAACCACCCCCCACTGAGGTGACATTTCCATCCTCTTCACAGCGTCCTTCTCCCCCCTGAACCCCCCCCCTCTGAGGTGATATCTCCATCCTCTCCACAGCCTCCTCACTCCCACTGAGCCTCCCCCCACTGAGGTGACATCTCCATCCTCTCCACAGCCCCCTCACTCCCACTGAGCCTCCCCCCACTGAGGTGACATCTCCACCCTCTCCACAGTCTCCTGGTCCCCACTGAACCTCCTGCCACTGAGGTGACATCTCCATGCTCTCCACAGCCCCATCACTCCCACTGAGCATCCCCCCACTGAGGTGACATCTCCTCCCTCTCCACAGTCTCTTGGTCCCCACTGAACCTCTTGCCACTGAGGTGACATTTCCTTCCTCTCCACAGCCTCTTGCTCCCCCCGGAACCCTCCCCTCTGAGGTGATATCTCCATCCTCTCCACAGCCTCCTCACTCCCACTGAGCCTCCCCCCCACTGAGGTGACATCTCCATCCTCTCCACAGCCCCCTCACTCCCACTGAGCATCCCCCCACTGAGGTGACATCTCCTCCCTCTCCACAGTCTCCTGGTCCCCACTGAACCTCCTGCCACTGAGGTGACATTTCCATCCTTTCCACAGCCTCCTGCTCGCCCCGGAACCCCCCCCCCTCTGAGGTGATATCTCCATCCTCTCCACAGCCTCCTCACTCCCACTGAGCCTCCTCCCACTGAGGTGACATCTCCACCCTCTCCACAGCCTCTGGTCCCCACTGAACCTCCCCCCACTGAAGTGACATCTCCACACTCTCCACAGCCTCCCCATCCCCACTGAACCTCCCTCCACTGAGGTAACATCTCCACCCTCTCCACAGCCTCCTGGTCCCCATTGAACCTCCCCCCAGTGAGGTGACATCTCTATCCCTCTCCTCAGCCTCTGGTCCCCACTGAACCTCCGCCCACTGAGGTGACATCTCCACCCTCTCCACAGCCTTCTGGTCCCCACTGAACCTCCCCCCACTGAGGTGACATCTCTACCCTCTCCACAGCCTCCTCACCCCCACTGAACCTCCCCCCACTGAGGTGACATCTCCACCCTCTCCACAGCCTCCTGCTCCCCACTGAAACTCCCCCCACTGAGGTGACATCTCCATCCTCTCCACAGCCTCCTCACCCCCACTGATCCTCCCACCACTGAGGTGACATCTCCACCCTCTCCAAATCCACCTCGTCCCCACTGAACCTCCCCCACTGAGGTAACATCTACACCCTCTCCACAGCCCACTCTCTCCCACTGAACCTCTCCCCACTGAAGTGACACCTCCACCGTCTCCATAGCCTCCTGGTCCCCAATGAAACTACCCCAACTGAGATGACTTCTCAACCTCTCCAGAGCCCAGCCTCCCGGTCCCCACTGAACCTCCCTCCACTAAGGTGACATCTCCACCCTCTCCAGAGCCTCCTAGTCCCCACTGAAACCACCCCCCAACACTGAGGTGACATCTCCACCCTCTCCACCGCCTCCTGTTCCCCACTGAACCTCCCCCCACTGAGGTGACAACTCCATCCCTCTCCACAGCCACCTCGTCGCCACTGAACCCCCCCTACCATTGAGGTGACATCTGCACACTCTCCACAGCCCCCTACCCCCACTGAACCTCTCCCACTGAGGTGATATATCCATCCCTCTCCACAGCCTCCTCACCCCCACTGAATCTTCCCCCACTGAGGTGACATCTCCACCCCCTCCACAGCCTCCTCATCCCCACTGAACCTCCCTCCACTGAGGTGACATCTCCACCCTTTCCACAGCCTCCTGGTCCCCACTCTACCTCCCCCCACTACGTGACATCGCTATCCCTCTCAACAGCCTTCTGGTCCCCACTGAACCTCCCCCCACTGATGTGATATCTCCACCCTCTCCACAGCCTCCTCATCCCCACTGAACCTCCCTCCACTGAGGTGACATCTCCACCCTCTCCACAGCCTCCTGTCCCTACTCTACCTCCCCCCACTACGTGACATCTCTATCCCTCTCCACAGCCTCCTGGTTCCCACTGAACCTCCTCCCACTGAGGTGACATCTCCATCCTCTCCACAGCCCCCTCACTCCCAATGAACCTCCCCCCACTGATGTGACATCTCCACCCTCTCCACAGCCTCCTTGTCCCATTGAACCTCCCCCCACTGAGGTGACATCTCCATCCCTCTCCACAGCCTTCTGGTCCCCACTGAACCTCCCCCCAGTGAGGTGACATCTCCACCCTCTCCACAGCCTCCTGCTCCCCACTGAACCTCCCCCCACTGAGGTGACATCTCCACCCTCTCCACCGCCTCCTGCTCCCCACTGAACCTCCCCCCACTGAGGTGACATCTCCATCCTCTCCACAGCCTCTCACCCCCACTGAACCTCCCCCAATGAGGTGACATCTCCACCCTCTCTACAGCCTCCTCACCCCCACTGAACCTCCCCAACTGAGGTGACATCTCCACCCTCTCCACAGCCTCCTCACCCCCACTGAACCTCCCCCAACTGAGGTGACATATCCACCATCTCCACAGCCTCCTGCTCCCCACTGAACCTCTCCCCACTGAGGTGACATCTCCATCCTCTCTACAGCCTTCTCACCCCCATTGAACCTCCCCCGACTGAGGTGACATCTCCACCCTCTCCATAGCCACCTCGTCCCCACTGAACCTCGCCCCACTGAGGTAACATCTCCACCCTCTCCACAGCCCCCTCACTCCCACTGAACCTCTGGCCACTGAAGTGAACCTCCATCCTCTCCATAGCCTCCTGGTCCCCACTGAACCTCCCCCCACTGAGGTGACATCTCCACCCTCTCCACAGCCTCCTAATTCCCATTGAACCTCCCTCCATTGAGGTGACATCTCCACCCTTTCCACAACCTCCTGGTCCCCACTGAACCTTTCCCCACTGAGGTGACATCTCCATCCCTCTCCACAGCCGTCTGGTCCCCACTGAACCTCCCCCACTGAGGTAACAACTCCATCCTTCTCCACAGCAACCTCCTCCCCACTATACCGTCCCCACCACTGAGGTGACATCTCCACCCTTTCCACAGCCTACTGGTCCCCACTGAACCTTTCCCCACTGAGGTTACATCTCCCTCCCTCTCTACAGCCTTCTGGTCCCCACTGAACCTCCCCCCAATGAGGTGACATCTCCATCCTCTCCACAGCCCCCTCACTCCCACTGATCCTCCCCCCACTGAAGTGACATCTCCACTCTATCCAAAGCCTCCAGGTCCCCACTGAAACTCCATCAACTGAGGTGACATCTCCACCCTCTCCACAGCCTCCTGGTTCCCACTGAACCTCCTGCCACTGAGGGGACATCTCCATCCTCTCCACAGCCCCCTCACTCCCAATGAACCTCCCCCCACTGAGGTGACATCTCCACGCTCTCCACAGCCTCCTGGTCCCCATTGAGCCTCCCCCCACTGAGGTGACATCTCCACCCTCTCCACAGACTTCTGGTCCCCACTGAACCTCCCCCCACTAGGTGACATCTCCACCCTATCCACAGCCTCCTCACCCCCACTGAACTTCTCCCCACTGAGGTGACATCTCCACCCTCTCCACAGCTGTTTTTTAAACTGAATTTTTTCTGCATCATCTCTCTATTTGTGTGTGGAGTATTATAAGCTCCTTTCAGTATTTCATTATTGGAGACTTTCTGTCTCTTTAAGTCTACTCGTATTTTTTTTATAAAATTGAATGTTTGAAAATAGGTGTATGTAGATTTATAATTGTCATAACTTCTTGATGAATTGACCTGTTGATCATTGTAGAGTTATTTTTATGGTTTGGATACTGTGTGTTCCCAAAAAAGTTCCTGTGTCAATATAGGAATGTTCAGGATTGAAATTATTAGATTATAAGAGCTGTTAACTAATCTGTGAATTAATACATTTGATGTAGTGACCATTTGAATGGACTAATTGCTGCTAACTGCAGGTAAGCAGCTGCATATTTGGAAGAAGTGGGATACTTACATGTCCATGGATTACATATTTTGTCACTCGCTCATCTTTCCTTTGCCCTTTTCTTTCACCATGATATACTGTCTCACCTAGGGCCCAGATCAATGAGGTCAGCTGACCATAATCTGAGACCTCTGAAAGTATAAGCCAAAAATAAACTTTTCATTCTCTATGCTGTTTCATTTCAGGTAGTTAACATATATAGAGATGGAATCTGACTAAAACAGTGATCTCTTTTGTCACTTCTATTGCTTTAAAAGTTTATTTTGTTAGCTATAAAGTAGAATTTTATTTCCTTTGAGATTCCATTTGTTTTGAATATCATTTTTTTTAATTTTATTTTTTTTATTGGTTGTTCAAAACATTACAAAGCTCATGATATATCATCTTTCATACATTTGACTCAAGTGGGTTATGAACTCCCATTTTTACCCCAAATACAAATTGCAGAATCACATTGGTTACACACTCACATTTTTACCTAATGGCATATTAGTGACTGTTGTATTCTGCTACCTTTTCTATCCCCTACTATTCCCCATCCTCTCCCCTCCCATCTTCCCTCTCTACCATTTTCAACTTGAAGTTTCAGTTAGTATCTGTCTTCACTGGTGATATGACTTTCTTATAGACAGTCTACTATTGGGTCTTTCTCTTAATCCATTCAGCCAAGTCTGTAACTTTTAGTGGAAGAATTTAGATATTTTATATTTAGAGTGATTTGGGGGAAGTTATGAATGTGTGTTTGCCATTTTCTTCTAGTTATTTCAAATTTTCTTTTCTCATTTGTCTTTTATTTATTTTTGTGATTTGATGACTCACTGTATTCATAATGTTTTTTTAAAAAAACTTTGATTTATGTATTTACATTGTTAGTGAAATTTATATTCACAAATGTTATTATTATAATAGTTATACTTTGTCACTTCTTGGTGTAAGACTCCCATAAACATATTTTTAAGTCTTGTCTGCTGGTTATGAATTTTGTTGGCTTTTTTTCTTATCTTAGAAAGTCTTTATGTCTCATTTTCTGAAGATAGTCTTACTTGCTATAATAATCTTGGTTGGCAGTTATTTTCTTTAGACGTTACAAATCTTTTTTATCAATAGGATTTCTGATAAGAAATCTGCTTATTAGTCTAATGATATTGCCCATAAATGTGACTTGGCACTTACAGAGTTTAAAATTCTTTCATCATTCTGCATTTTGACAGTTTTACTATAATATGCTGTGGGGAGGATCTTTTATGGTCATGTATATTTCAAGATCTATAAACCTCCTCTACCTGGCTGTACATCTCTTTCCCAAGATTATAGAAGTTTTCTGCTATTACTTTATTGAATTATTTTCTATGCTCTTAATCTTTCTCTTTTCCCTTTACATTATGCCAGTGATGTGGTTATATGATCTTTCAATGGTGTCTCAAAAATTTAGGAATGCTCTCTTCATTTTTTCTATTTTTTTCTTATTTCTATGAATTTTTTTATTTCCAAAGACCTGTTTTCAAGTTCTGTTATTCTTTATTCCATTTGATCTACTGTATCATTGAGGTTTCAAATTAATTTTTATCTGACTTATGGTCTACCTTTTCAACATTTTTCATTGGTTGTTTTCAAAATTTATGTCTCTTTACTGAATTTCTTCTTATATCCTGTGTTGTTTTCCTAATTTTATTTCACTGTTTATCTACATTTTCTTTATATTAATTGGGCTTTGTTTTTTTAAAAAAAAGTCTTATGTGTAGATACATACTGAGGTGAGTGATATACAAGGACATCAAATTCTACAAGAGAAAAATGGAAACTTTGTGAAATTCAGAAATGTGGGACAGGAGACTAGCAAGGAAAAAAATCTCAGTACCTACTGCCTCAGCTACATAGCTGGAACAGTAGGTGTTCCACTTCTCAGGAGTAAAGGTGAAAGAGAGAGTCTCTTCCTTCAAAATCCTCCTTCAAATTCTATTTGGGGAAATACTAGTAATCATACCTTTTGGAAAGTTTCACAAACCCTATAGGCTCTCTGTTTAAAAATAAATCTTACATCTGCATAATATCCTGGCTTTGGAAAAGAAAATCATTTCAATTCCCAATAATATTTCTCTAAACAGGAGTAATATTTAATAAAAAGACAGTGTGTCTGCAAATTGGTGCAGCCAATATGGAAAGCAGAATGGAAATTCCTTAGAAATCTGGGAATGGAACCACCATTTGACCCAGATATCTTTGGTCTACCCAAAGGACTTAAAAACAGCATACTACAGGGACACCGCCACATCAATGTTTATAGCAATACAACTCACAATAACTTAACTATGGAGCCAACCTAGATGGCCTTCAGTGGATGATTGGATTAAAAATGTGGCATATATTCACAATGGGATTTTACTCAGCAATAAAAGAGAATAAAATCATGGCCTTTGCAGGTAAATGGATGGCATTGGAGAAGATAATGCTAAGTGAAGTTAGCCAATCTTAAAAAAACAAATGCCAAATGTTTTCTCTCATATAAGGAGCCTGACTTATAGTGGGGTAGAATGGGAGGAATAGATGAATTATAGATAGGAATTATAGTGGGAGGGGAAGGGAGGAGGCAGGGAATTAACAAGGATAGTGGAATGTGATGGACATCATTATCCAAAGTACATGTATGAAGACATGAATTGGGTGTCACCTACTTTATATACAAACAGAGATATGAAAAATTGTGGTATTTATGTGTAATAAGAATTGTAATGCAAAAAACCCCACAAAGTACATGTATAAAGACATGAATTGGTGTGAACACTTTTATATACAAAGATATAATATGTTAATAAGAATTGTAATGCATTTGATATTGTGTATTTAAAAAATAAAATCAATTAAAAAATAAAACAAAACAACAACAACAAAAAATAGTCAAAAAACAAACAACAACAAAAAAGAACCATGAAATAAAAAATATAATGTGGATTTTGAGTGTCTTGGCTTCCAGAAACCATAAATGTTACCCTTTCTGTAACCCTACACATTCCACTGCATTGGCTGTGGGTAACTGCCTAATTCATGAAACATAGTTCTTTAATGTGACACTGATAAATTTAACTTAAAGTGCTGCACTATAGGGAGTGGGTGTTGCCACACAGAGGGGAATAGAGGATGCTGCCTTCAAAAACTGTGGGATGGGGAGACAAAATATCAGTGTTCTAAAGAAGTAAGTGGTCAAAGAATGCCTATTGATGAATTTTGTAGTTCATAAATTATCATCAAGTCAACATCTCTATAAAGTATCAGATTTTGACAAGATGGAAAAAGCTTGGTCTCCTCAGTGAGTCATAAAAAATCAGGTAAGCTATAAGTGGAATTCCAAGTTAAATATTCTTTCCTCTCTGAATTTTTTTTGTCACACAGATTCTGTTTTATTCTTCTTTATCCTTTCTTCACACTCTGTTCTTTCATAATGTTATGTAATTTCATTAGTTCAGCATTACAGTAAATTGGTTATATTCTACTCCCCTTAAGGAATACAAGTAAAAAATTATAGAACTTAAAAATATAAGCCTATATAATATTAGTGAACCACCCAAATACATTTAGGATTTCCTATATAATATAAATAGTAACTACTATTTAATACCTCTTTAGAAAATTAATTTGGTCTATGAAATACTTATATCGAGAAACTAATTATTGGGTGTATGTATATTATTTGATCATTTATTATTTAGGAATAACACAGTAATAAATTCATCACTTTCCTGGAATTGTTTAAATCTTTGCTTTACATGTTGTCAAAAAAATGTTACTTTTTCTCAGCATGACCACAAATACAAGTCAGAATTAATAGGACAGTTTATTTTGGATACTTTACGTATCCAAAAAGGACATTTTGGGAATTCTGTTTCTTACTTTTTATATAATTATGCATGATATGGTGAAGATTTTTATATCTCCAGGTACCTATGTTTACCAAATATGGGCAAGTTATAAATTGCAACTTTAAAAGGAAGTCTCAGTAATATGAAAACTTTTGCAAATTTTTTCCATGCCTTTAGGGCACTGAGAGTTAACAACGACAAAAAAGAGTTGCCTAGTGATTTCCAAAAACTGTCTCCAACAATGTAATCTAATTTTATTAACTATTTTCTTTACTGTAGTTCAATAACAGGTAATAATAAAATATTTTAAATTAAAAATTGTTATACCCAAAGAATAGAATAGCATGAATAGTAATATACTTGAACCTCTTTATTATACAGCTCAACAGCAACAAGATACATATCAGTCTCTGTTGAAAATAGGCTTTTCAAAGAACTGAAACATGGTCTCCTGAGTCTCAAGCTTCATCACAATGTATCTCTACTACCTGTCACTTGACTTACTATTTAATTTAGATGGCTGCCAGCACTTACTAAAATCCTAGGTAAATACAGTATAAGGAACATCCCTAGAAATAACATAATAACAGTAGGTTCTAAAAATATGCAAGCTAACTAGAAAAAAAAACACATGTAAACACTTTTGTAATGATTCTTCAAATTGTCTTTCAAAGATAGTTATTCTTTGTTGATTGATTTAACTACATATTTCTTAATGAATTAAAAAATGCATCTCAGTTATTACAGATAATAAATAGTAAACTGAGTTTATGTTAATATTAACAAGACACACAGTAAATGTCACCCTGTCTGAAAAGACAACACTGTCTTGGTAATAGAGATGCTGAAACTGGGATCCAATCAAAGAAAGACTAGAGTAGTGACTGTAACAGAATTTTCTGGCAATAGGATGATGATTTCTTATTTACCTGGAGCAGCAAGCATTTTAGTAAATCCCCAATTTAAATTACTTTACAATGTAACTGAAAAGTTTAGTCTATTTATTACTTGTATGTGTGTGATATGTGTGTTATGTGTAAAGAAAGAGAGAAAAAGTACAGGCAACATAATATAGCCTGCCTCTTTGTTAAACACAAATGCTAATGACAATAAAAATAACTATATACATGGCCTGGAAAGAACTACTTCTGGAAGAATGTAAAACAACTGAACATCTTAGGATTAATGGTTTACAGAGACTGGTATTTAGGTTTCCAATCCAAAAATATTCAAACTCCCACCATCTCAAAAAAACTCTTCTCAGGATTATCCTTAAAATAATATTAAATAATAAAATAATATTTTCCTATTTTGAAAATTTTCTAAGATTCTGTAAATGTAGTCCTTACCCAGATATAATACATTGAATAACATTGCTTTATTGCTTGATTATCATTTTTCTGGATTTTTCTTCCTGTTTGCTTGCATATATGTGTATGTCCACATGTTACATATGACTATACTGAACTATTACTCTAATTAGAACTAATATTATAACTACACACAATATATAAAATGCCTATAAATTGCCACAGGAAATATCAAGTTCTTCATCTCTTCTATCCTGTCATAAAACCTATCAAAAAGGCACTAATGCTATAAACATTTTATAGATGAGGAAACTTAAGTATGTAAATGTAAATGTGATTACCACATCAGGATTGTGTGCTAGAATTGCTGGCCAAGCTATTCAACTTTGAACTTCCAGTATGCTAATATTCACATCCAATTCCATGAAGAGACATGGAATAGCCTGAGGCAGAAGAAAAAATTAGTAATTAGATGTGACTTCAATTACATTTTTGGTATTTTGTTAATCACGAATATTTTTATTGATTTATAATTTCAAAAATACTGTACTAAAATATTTATCTTGATTACTGTGTTTAACACATCATTAAATTTTGTGCCCAAGGCACATGTCTTATTCATTTCACTTGTCCAACCCTTGACTTGGCTCTGTGACATATTCACATTCACTGTCATTGACACTGCAAGAATGAAGGAAACTGATTGAAATGTCTGACCAATCACTGAATGATTTAATGAGCACAAGAGTCTCATGTAACTTATCTAGGCTTCAATTATTTCATCTCAGAATAGCATAGTTATGGGTATTCAATTATCAACATATAAAATGTTTTATAGAGATTATTTAAATATTATTTGCTATTTTAATTAAATTTACTAATAAAGTAAAAAGAAATAAAGAAAGATATATCAAATGATCATCACCCCTTACCTTTTAATACTACCTTAGAATTTACAAATACTTTCAAATATGTCAAGAAAGCAGTTTTACCCACCAAAAACCCTGTTGGTAAGCTAAGTTTTGTTCATTTTATTGCTGAAGAAAATGAGATGTTCAAATGTAACAAAATTAATAGTTAGTCACTTTCATCTCTCAGTTCATTGCTCAGTTCTGTTCTGCTATTGCTGTGCCCCAATCAACCAAAGAAAATATTAACGTGTTGAAAGGTGAATTGAAATTGCTCCAATTTTATTGTAAGAACAGTATTAAGCTTCAACTGAAACAAACAAGCATGTACACAGACAAAACACTACTTGTACCTTTTTATTTCTATAACCAACAGCTTGTAAATGGTTGCAGAAGCCTGTGCTAGATAAAATTGACAATTTATTTTGCTTACTCAAGATAGTATCATTGGGGAAAAGTGGTTGTAGGGTACATACTAAGTCTACATACTATATTTGCAACTTTTAAAAATCTTAAAATATTTTGAAGTTACTTGAATTTTTATAAAATGATGAAAAAAAGATTGTGGTAAATTAGTGGGGGATACAAGAGTATTTGAATGATTTTTAGACAAAAAATATGTATAAAACCCCTGTATACTTAATAATCTTCAATTTTAGTAGAAAAAGGATTTAAGCATAAGAGGAATCTTTAAAACTTTTTTAGAAAAATTTTCACCTTCAGAACTGTAAATTGAGTACAAAGTGAGTTAAAAACAAAGTTTATACTAAGTTAGAAGTAATGTTTAGGTAGACAATACATATAATCAATAGTATATGCATTTAATTTATGGATTTAATTAATGTTTATATAAGATTGATTTATGTACATAATACTTCATTGTTTGATCATCATTTTTTTCTATATATTTTTCTGTGTGTTTGCATATATATGTACATAGTTCTTGAGAGCATCCACTAAATTTTATTAATTTTGCATACAGGAAAACATCTTGTGTAGTGTGAATCAAATCATTGGTTTTAGCACTAGAGACAGTTAACATAATATATATATTCTCTACCTATACATTTTCATGCATATAACAGAGAAACGGAAACATACATTTGAATCATATAACAAAATATGAGCAAGAAAGACTGAATATCAAAAATAGTTTGTTTAGTTCTAAAATGTATCCCAAAGGCTCATGTATTAAAGTCTTAATCTCCAGCCAGTGGTTATTGGCAAGTGGTAGAAACTTAAGGAGGTAGAGCCTAGTTGGGGAAATAGGTCATTGGGAGCATGTTTTTATAAGGTACATTTTGTTGCTCACCTTTTACTCTCTTTCTCATTTTTTTCTCTCTCTGCTTCCTGGATACCATGGATAAACAGATTTGCTTCACTGCACTCTTCATACCATAATGACCTGACTCACATTGGTATAGAATCAATGGAGCCAAGGGACATGCACAGAAACCTCTAAAACTATATATATATATATATATATATATATATATATATATATATATATCCTCTACATTGATCTTTTTTGGAAAATTTTTCACAGCAACAGAAAGCTAACAATATAAAAATATATATGTATTAAAGAATTAATTTTTTACCAAGAGGAATTGAACCAAATAAGGCAAATCTTTAATTCTAAGGAACTTAATAATTCACATATCAATTTATTTTTACTCATTTAAGAACCAAATTATAATCTAATTTTAGAACATTTTCATTACAATAAAATTTTTAAAAATCCTCATTAGAACTTCCTAAACAGCAACACAAAAAAATACCATGGACTAGTTTCAAAATAAAAAATAAAACTGGTTCATGTTATGAAAATAAAGAGAAAATCAAGCACTTAAACTTTCTGAAAATTGTCTTGAGGAGAAACATCAAGTGAATAAGTGATTTATTCAAGAAAACAGATTATGAGAGTTGGGCTCTGTGCCTTCAAGTCATAATCACTCCCTATCTTCTTTGGGAAAGGTAAACTTTGGGTGGATATGGCCAAGAAGATGTAAATGTATCTGCCCTAAGTCTTAGGTTCAGGGCTGCAATGTCTCATGGGAAGAGGCGGGCTTAATATATTTCTTATCTGCTGCAGCTGTATGTTTTAAAGATTAATTTACAGTATAGTTCAAAGAGGCATGGAAATGCCTTTCTTCACTCAGTTCCCCGGTGGCGCAGGATGTTTGTGATATAGCATGCCAGTCCACACATAGATGGGCAGCAATTTTCTTGCCCAATTTCCTCATAAAGTAAAGTTGTGATGTAGGGAGAGACAGATTGATAAGACCAGATGTTTTCTCCCTAGCTCAGTACCCTGTTTGTGCAACAGGGATGTGTCTTTAAGAAAGATAGGCCACTGTTCTTGCTGTTCTTTTAAGATGTTGAGCTCAGAGGCTTTGCCTTAAAGCAGAGAATATCCATAAGAGAATAGAAAGTTCTGAAGATTTTCTCAATGGTATTCACTTTATTTAAAGTAGAGTAAATGTTGGAAACTTAAGCCTTGGGATGGACTCTGAACAATGGATATTTTGTTCATAGAAAGTAAGAGAAGAGATGGGTAGCTTCATGAAAGCAAGAAGCTTAAGTATAACCCAGTTAATTTAAAAAGAAAACAAGGAAAAGAGATATCTGAGAGAGTTACCCCCATGGTCAGAACAAACTTCAAAGAAAAGTAAAAACTTAACCATAAAAGGTGATTTGTATGGGTACCACAGGTGTATGACTTTAAGTGAATCAGACCATAGATTAATTTATACTCTCATCCAATGTCAAACAATAGAACAATCCATTGGTAATTAGAAGAACCCAAGAGTCATTTGCAATTTCAAAAAAAAAAAAAAAAAAAGAAAGATGGTTTAACAGAGACATCAGTGAGAAATAAAGTCAAAGGGAACCCTAATAACAAGATAGTCATCTCCTTGTAAAAGTGTGCACATGTCCAAGTCTATATTATGCAGGGTAACAGAAGACATTTCATTTACTGGTGATATTGTTTTCTCTAAAATAACCCAGCAAATTTACTAAAGAAAAACAATTTTTAAGCATTACAGCAAACTGCGGAGTTAGCCTACTCCGTATTTAGAGGGATTTCAATCAAAGATGACCATATTTAAGGAAAAATAATTGAGACATGCAAAGGGATGAGAAACTACAGCCATAAGTAAGAAAAAACACACAACAAAAACAACAAAGCTAATAATAACAACAACAACAGCAGACCCAAACAACAGAGACTACTTGTGAGAATATGTAGATGATGGGCTTGACACACAAAGACTTCAAAGTAGCTAATATAACTATTAATTCAAAGAATTAAAGAAAAATCATGCTTAAAGATTGAAAGGAAGTAAAAAGTTTATGATCATATTATGAAATAGGAAACACCAATGAAAGGAAAAAAATGTTTTTTTTAAATAGTTAAAAATTCTGGAGTTGAAAATTACAATGATTATATTTTAAAATTAACTGCTAAGAGTGAATACCTGAGACCTGAAAAAAGTCAGAATCTGTTTAATTGACCATATCAAGAACTATCACTCAATCAGAATAAAAAAAAATGAAATGAACAGTCTCTGAGAAAGGTGGAACACAATTGTCTATAACAACATTAGTTTAATGGAAGAATCAAATGTTCAAGCTTTGGAACTCTTTAATTAAGCCCAATAAAATCTACAGCATAGATTCCTTATCTGATGCACTGAAAATTGTGCCAATACCAATTGCGACATACAATAATAATCAGTAACATAGTAGATGAAAATAATGTTATATTTTCTAATTTGTTCTGATAAACATTTTTCAAAGTGGCACTATCAGCATATTGTACTAGGTAATTCTTAACTCTGGGGACTCTTATACATTGCATGATGTTTTAACAACCTCACTGATTTCTACTCATTCAATATCAGTAGTAAAACCAGCCATAGTCTTGAAAAACAAAAATGTCTCCAAATATGGCCAACAGACCCCTACTAAGGGCAAAATTCCTACTCATTGACAACCACTCTGTGATGTATCAGGAAAATTTTCATATCCCCAAATATGGTATATATGAGTTTCTTTAATCATTTAACATTTCAATAAGAGAACTATTTACCGATCTCAATTAATTTATGTAGGATTGATTGTCTCAAAAAATGTCTTTTAGGATGAAATAACTTGACATCTTACTTATCACAAAGTTTTACACGTATAACTGTTGTAATTTTTAGTCATGTTTTCAGAGGTTTAGTCCATTGTCAGCAGACTCCATAACACTGGGACTGAATAAGGTAGAAATAATCCTAGGTTAATCTAACCTGGGGTCCATAGCAAACAATTTATGTGGGACTTCTATAATCTGTATGAAACTCTTTTCCTTCCCTTTCATCTATTTTCTCCCCTCCCTTCCCTGACAGAGAATTGTTAAGTTGCCACGCTGGACTTGAACTTGCTATCCTTCTCATTTAGCTTCCCAAGTAGCTGGAATTATTGTAATATACCACCATGACCAGTTTGTGGATGAACTGTCTGAAGAATTCCCTTCTCTATTAAGGAAACCTTGATTTATAAATGTGAAGAATCTTGTCAATTCTAGAGCTGGGAAAAATTGAAGTTGATGTTAGATGCATTTCTTGAAAATGGATTGCACTTATTACCCAGATAATAGAGAAAGTTGACTTTAAATTTTATATAATAATCATAGGCCTCTAAAAATTTCTTAGGTTGTCTTAAGTTACACAATTGTTATTGGACAATGTAGGCAAATATCCAGTATATTTCACCTAAGTCAAAAAGGCTTTGAGACAATTGAAAACAGTGGACTTCTCTATAGAGGAAAGATTTTTGTTACTTTAAGAAATATTAGTGTAATAATATCCAGATATAGAAAAAGCTTTAAAAACTTAATAACAAATACTCTAAATAAACCTGGTAAAAGGACAAGAATAGATAATATTAAAATAAAGAATTCAAATTACCAACAAATTTATTAAAAAATTCAACTAATTAGTCATCAGGGAAACAAAGGCCAAACCCACAATTACACATCTTTTTACCAATTGGAATAGCTATTATTAAAAATACAAAATATCACATTCTGAAAAGAATGTGGATGAAAGGAAATTCTCATACACTTTTGGTGAAACTCTAAATTAATAGAGGCACTGTGGAGAACAGTGTGGAAGTTTCTCAAGAAAATGAAATAGATCTACCATGTGATCCAGCAGTCCCACTATAGGGAACATATTCAAAGGAACAGCATCAAAGAAATAGCTTCACTCTCATGTTTATTGCAGTATTATTTAAAATAACTAAGATATGAATGAAACTAGATGTCCATCAATGAATGAATGGATAAAGAATGTATTGAGTATATACACAATGGGATATTATTCAGTTAAAAAAATGTTGTCCTTTCATTTGTGCAAAATGGATGGAACAGGAAGACAAGGTTAAATGAAATAAGTAAGACATATAAAAAGGCAAATATGAGAGTTCTGTCAGAAGTGCCACACAGGAGTGAGCACAGATGCTTATCCTTGAGTGATGGGGGTGTGAGGGACTGGCTTCCATTAGTCCCTCTGGGGCCAGGGAGTCCCAGTTGGTGGCATCCAGGCACTCAACACCATCCCAACTGTGGCATGTAGCAATTATGCTCCTGCCTTGGTAGATCGCTGTTCCCACAGGCGCCCCTTATTGCTTGGGAGTGGTGGGTGGGCGACTGCCTGGCTCACATCCCCGTGAGTTCAGGCCAGTGGTTATGACCCCCCAAAGGGTGGCAAGTCACAGGCGGCTATAGCCAAGCTCTTGTCTCCATCTTCATAGTTCCCTTTTGCAGCATGGGGGTACTTTTAAAAAAATAAAAAAAAAAATCCCCAAACTCAAGAGCAAGTTTCAGTGGCAGATGCCAGCATTATTACCAGATCTTAAGGCAGTCTGCATTTGCCACCCAGGCCAGGTTGTCTAAGGGTCACAAGTATTGCCAATGTCAGGTTAGAGCCCTGCATCTGTGTGAGAGTAGTAGCTGGGTTACAGTGCATTCAATCTCAATATTTGGTAAGGATCCAGTGAGAGGCTCAGAAGGCATATTAGCCAAATTTAAATTGCCTGAATAATTCTAGAAAGTAATAAGCAAATATAACATTAAAAAAATATTTTTTTCTAGAATCAGAGAATCTCTGGAATTTAAAGTCTCACACGGAAAATGATTTTTTCCTACCTCTCTTCATTCTCTAAACATGAATCCCCAGTACATAAATCCAAAAGTTTTTATCTAAAACATTTCAAAACACAAAAAATCCACATTAATTCCCAATAAGCCATAAAAAGTGTGCTTTTCTTATGAGAAAGGGCTACACTTTAACCATATGCATATTATCAACTACCTTAAATAGAAATCCCAGTGGATTATGACATTATTTTAATCTACTATGTTACTGATTATTATTGTATGTTGCAATTGGTATTGGCACAATTTTCAGTGCATCAGATAAGGAATCTAAGCTGTAGATTTTATTGGGCTTAATTAAAGAGTTCCAAAGCTTGAACATTTGATTCTTCCATTAAATTAATGTTGTTATAGATGATTGTGTTCCACCTTTCTCAGAGACTGTTCATTTCATTTTTTTTTCTTTTTTTTATTCCAATTGAGTAATAGTTTGTGATATGTTCAATTGCGAAGAAAGCACGCAAGCACACAGAAATACTTTTCAAAATCCAAGACTGCTCTGGACCTTAGGATTCTGTTGTAAAGAGAGAGCAAGCCACCTGAAAATCCTCTGTTTAGTGAGGAGAAAGACATTCAAGAAAGTTCAGCCCAAATGAGGCAAGGGATTGAGTTTCAGAGGCGTGTAACACAGTCTCACTGGGTGATGCCCATTTCCAGAGCATCATTCCTCCTGGGAGCCCCAGGGGGTTCACCTGCTCTTTGCTGGGAGCTGAAGACAGTCCCAGACACCTCTTTCCATCAAGGCTAAGGGTCCATGCTCATTCCTTTGTGGCAGCTCCACACAATTTTTCCTCTCATATGTGGATGGCTTAACAAAATCAATCTGAATAAATAATAGGAATTAGTAGAGAAATGGGGAGTACAATGTTTTAGTTAGTTTTTTTGTACTGCTATGACCAAAAGAACTGACAAGAACAATGTAGAGGAGGAAAAGCTAATTTTTTTTTAAAGACCTACTGTTTCCTACCCTCTTTTTTTTTTTTTAAGAGAGAGAGGAGAGAGAGAATTTTTTAATATTTATTTTTTAGTTTTCTGCGGACACAACATCTTTGTTTGTATGTGGTGCTGAGGATCGAACCCGGGCCGCATGCATGCCAGGCGAGCGCGCTACCGCTTGAGCCACATCCCCAGCCCAGAAAAGCTAATTTTGAGTCATAGTTTCAGATGTCCAGTTGATGGTCAGCCGACTTCATCACTTCACACCTGAGTGAGGTAGAACTCTCATGGCAGAAGGAAATGGTGAAGGAAAGCAACTCAGAACACAGCAACCAAGAAGCAGAGATAGAACTCTACTCATAAGTGACAAAATATGAACCCCCAAAGCATACCTACAGTGATGTACTTCCTTCAGTAACACCCTAACTACCTACAGTTACCACCCAGTTAATCCGTATCAGTGTATTAATCCACCGATTAGTCTTCACCTCTTTTGATTAATCATTTCACTTCTGAAAATTCTTGCATTGTCTCAAACGTCAGCTTTTGGAGAACACCACATAATCAAACCATAGCAGACAGAGAATAATAAGTTCTAGTGTTCATAGAGAATTATGAGGGGTGTACAGTTCACAATAATCTAATATATACTTTACAAATAACAAGAAAACCAAAGCTCAATGCTTTCCCTACCCCCCATCCCCGTCTCATGATGATTAATACAAATTAATGATGAAAGGGAAATGTTAATCACCCTGATTAAATCAGCACATATTGGATTCGTGTATTATAATGTCACACTGAACACTAAAAATATGTACAATATTATAAACAAAAATTTCAAAATAGACTTAAGGAAATGGAAATGTTAAAACTACCCTTATTTAATTGTTACACATTATTTACATATATTAAATTATACATGATATGTAATAAATTTGTACAATTAATATTTTCAGAGGTGCCCCAATAATTAAATGGAATAACAGTACAATATGGTATATCATGCTTTATTCATAAAAAATGAAATAATCTTGAAAGTATGCTCCATATAAAAAGATAATATTATTTTAAAATATTGAAAAAAATTGTCAAAAGTGTTTTAAGAACTTTGACATTGACTTTTAGAGAAATAGCTTTCTATAGACGATAGTTTCTTTTGAGGAAGTTTAAAAATTTTTTCATTTACTCTGCAGATTAAGTGAAAAAATAATGATATAGCATTAAACTTTTGAAAATAAAAATTTAAGTACTAAGGTGGTAAGTTTTGAAATTGAATAAGATTTATATTATAATGTAATAATTTAAGTTTAGTACACATATATGTGCCTTAAGATTTAAATGTATATTTAAAATTTCAAGTCATCTCTAGCATATAAAAGGAGGTCTACTTTTCACAAGTAAATTTATAATACCTGTAGTTATATGAATGCTTGATATTAAAAGGCAGTACTGGCAACATAGCAAAGTCATAGCTGAGGTTAATTTATGGATGCAAGGTAGGAGGTGTTAAAACTATAAAGTATTTGAAACTTCATGATACCATAGCAACTGATTTTTTAAAAAGTCACAATAGACCTAATGTAATACTATCCCCATAAGGAATTAAGGAATCTATAAATTATAGATCTTTAATTTTAACACGTTTTAACTTTTCTATAAGACCTTGCTAATGCTCATTAATCTCTCTGTGATTAATTCCTTAAATCTGTAAAATAAGATGTTAATAATTATAATAAAACAGAAATGTTATTTTTCAAATAAATTGCAAACAAAATGATTATAATATTTTAGAAAAAAAATTGTTATTTCTTGTGTATGTTTGGTGTTGCATAGTAAATACAGGAGATTAAAAGACTTTCGAAATAGCAATTTATTTTAATTTAATGAATAGATACCACTTTCTGAAAATCTATTTTATGTAGGCACTGTGTTACAATTATAACCTCTAATATTTGTTGATTAATTTTTTGGCACCTAATGAGTGTTTTATATTATCATAATCAGGCCTCAGAACAACACATGAGGTATGCTTAGTTGCCTTTTTTCTTCTAATGAATAATTGAGTTTCAAAGAAAATAAAGCTTTCCCTGCTACTACTCAACTTTAAGAATGGAAACTGTTTTTCCTTCTTCACAAATATCATATCCTGTTTTTTTCTATTATAATACATGGACTCTTGATGAATAAATAATGAGTAAATGAATAAATATCAGCCTTATCAAAAATACACCTCTAAAATAACTTTATTTTCTAGGAGCTAATTATTCATCCTCATAATTTTGGTTATGATGCTAGAAAGAATAAGCCTCTCCCTTTCAAAGATGTCTGCATCTCAGTCTTCAAAATATGTGAATGTGCTATGGTATATAAAAAGAGTAATTAGGTGCAGATGGAAGTAAGTTTACTAATTTACTGAACTGAAAACATCTAGACCATCATGGGTTATTCAGGTAGACCTCATATAAATCAGAAGTATACTTAAAAGTTTAACAGGCAAGAAGAAAATGAGAAATTAGGCAGGGTGAGAAGAAACAACAAATTGTTCTGGCTTTGAAGAGGAAGTAATGGTCCATGAAGCAAGGAACAAGTGTGTTCTCTAGAAGGTAGAATGCTTGATATTAGGAAAGGGAATGAATTCTCCCCAAGCATCCTGAATGAACAAAACCCTAAAGACACTGATTTTAACCCCCCCAAAAAATTGTGACAGACACACCGAACTGTAAGATGAAAAAAAATTGTATTTTTTAAATAATTATAAAATGTTAATATAAAAGTATAATACAGAAACTAATATTCATGTTCGTGGATTAGAAGAATTAAGTGTTAAAATGTTCATACTACCTGAAGTGGTCCATATTTTCAGTGTTATCACTATCAAAATTTCAATGTCATTTTTCACAGATATTAAAAAATTCTAAGATTCATCTAAAACTACAGAAATAATGCATAAATGGCCCCAGAAATCATGAGAAAAAAAAAACAACCAAACCTGGAAGTTTTAGTGTTCACCATCTAATTTTAAATTGTCCTAAAAACAATAGTAACTAAATAGCATGATACAGGCATCAAAATATTTACATTGGGCAATAGAACATGATAGAAACTCCAGAAATGAACCCATATACCTCCAAGATGATTTTTTTTATTAAGGTGTCAAGGATATATAAAGGAAAAAGGATAGCCTCTTCAATAAATTTTGATGTGAAATCTGATATTTCATTTCTTTGCATATAAATATCTGATTTTCACATCAAAATTTATCTGTGAAAAATTACATTGAAATGTATATTAAAAAAACCTACTCAAAATGTATTTTAAATCCCAGAAATAAATAGTTTTTAAGTTTTAAATGTTGTGCTGTTCTGAGTAGTATGATGAAATATCAGTTAAATGTTTTGTCAGGGCCAGGGCATAAACTATTGCCTTGTCAAATATATTCAGGCTATATATTACGCACATGTTGGTCATTTAAGTGGGCATCTTGGTGATAAAATCAACTCAACAGTATTACAGTACTTGTATCCAAGAAATAATTATTTGCTTAACAATGTTGTTATAGTGATTCTACCAATTTGGATATTCCAAAGAGAAGCTGTAAAGTGCTTCCTTTAAATTAAAAGGGCAATGTTCCGAACTTCACAGAAAATGGAAAAATATTCTATGCTGAAGTTGTGAAGGTCTGCAGTAAGAGTGAATGTCCTATTTGTTGAAAGGTGAAGAAAGAAAAATAAATGTATGGATTTTCCTGTTGTTTTTCAGACAACAAATGTTGCTTGGCTTTTATTCCTACTTTATTATGCCTATAAATCTCCAGTGGCCTTGGTCTTCAAATAGCTTACTTTTATTCGTGAACAATATTAAAGTCCTTATTGTTCATGAATAAAAGTAAGCACAAGAGTGATGAGCTTTCATTTTGTAAAGACCAACAGCCATGATTAATCCATCCACCAGCCACGGTTTCCTGCTGCTGGTGAGACAGGATGAGAACAACCCTTGTTATTAAGAGGTCTGATGCCAACCAAGTACTAAGATGAGGTGTCTCTGGCATCTCTGAGAAATGCCTGAAGGAGTTAAGGATGGCCCAGCTCACATTAGGCCAGATTTGTATATTGATTATTTCAAGCTAAAATTGCTTGAAGAACTGTAACTTCAGAAAGAGCCATTTGTCCTGACTTTCCCACCATTTAGCAAACCACAAACATGAATCTGGGAGGGATGCTCTGCACACATGATGGGTGGAAAATGCCTAGATCACCAGACTGGTCGTGGGGGCTACAGTCAGGTAACAGGCCCACCCTGAAGGAACCCTCACCTTGCCCAGCTCCCCTGACCCCGTCATGAGCGGCATCCCAGGTGTCACCTGCCCTGTCACCAGGCATGCGTTTGTCCCCGTCATTCCTTCCCCAAGTTCTGATTCCTTGTCTAACAGGGTGGGAAGCACCATGCTTTCTGTGGAGATCCCCAGGTATGTGCGGATTTAATAAAATATCCAGCTTTTCTCTTGTTACCTGCTCTTATGTTGATTGGGTTCCCACAGCCAGGCCAGGAGCCCACGTGAGAACTGAGGGGAGACTAGACCCCTCCCATGACATGCCAACAATCTCTCCAGACGCCAATGTCCCTCCCATGCCTTGTTCTGGGAATTGTTCAGCATCGAAGAAGCATGTTCCTTATGGATTTCAGCTTAGTGTCATGCCACTGCCACAAGGACACCTGGGCAGACCTGCGACACATCCCTCCCTCCCACCTGGCTCTTGGTCCCAGGAATTCAGCGGGACTTCAGCAGGCAGAGCCTCCGTCCCAGGCACAGTGACAGGGCTTTGGGTGTGGCTGTCAATCATCACTCCTCCCTGCTCCACTTCCAAGTCCTGTCTTCAGGTAAAAAGCTGAGGTGATCATGCATATCACCTTTTCTATTCACAGATTTTATAGCTGTATGCAGTCTATTTTTCTAATATCCAAATTGCATTTTGAGACTCTCTCTGTGTACCTGTCTATTCACCTCTCTAAGGATAGAGAAACAGAAGTATCTTCTACTTTTCCAGTTATTCCAGAGGGAAGCCTACACTGCAGTCCTCTCAGAGTAGCCTGGATAGAGTGGCAATGTCTCCTTCTTCATCAATTGACACATTTATCTGTCAACTGAGTAGTTGACTATCTTGCTACCTGTCAAGATTAAGAAACTGTCAGTTCAATCCGTTCACTCAGCTGTTGTAACAGAGTGTGTGCAGTAAATGATGGTCATTCTTTGTAGTGTGATTACAGTCCACAGGCAGCAAGTGGCCAGAAAATGAGGTGGAGGTGTGGAGGAAGCAGCCTCGTGGTGGACAGTGTTGCAGGCAGAAGCTGCAGGCCCCAGGAGGCTGCTGGGGGATGTGAGGTAAGGGTGGGCAGTAAAGGTGACCAGTTAGACTTTCTCTCAGGCACTGTTCTGGGGGGGGGGGACAATGGGTGGATTTGGAACACCCAGACCAGAGACAGGAAAGCAATACAGCAGTCCAGGTAGGAAACATGAGCACAGTAAATAAGGTCACTGAATTTCTTAAAACAATTGCTCAGTTTTAAAGCTTTCTTTGATGATAAGCATGTTTAAAAGTATATAAGATCAGAACAGATATTTTTAAAATTAAATATAAAGAAATAACACATTTGAACCAACTGAATTAATTTAAGCTCACAGACTTTGTCATGACATTAAAATTAAATATCTGAGACCACTTATTAAAGTGTTTGGGTTTTTGTTTGCTTGTTTTTTGAAGGTTGACTAAAAAATGTTTCTTCTGATTCAAGAGTGGCTAAAAAGATAGCTTTCTTTGGACAAGGCAGTCCATAATAAATTGAAGTTAGGTTCCCACCTGTGGATTGAAAATGTTTAGCTAACACAATGGTTTTCAAACTTTTCTAGCAAGTGATTTTACTTTACAAATGAAAGTTTCTGCAGAAATGTAACAAAGATTGAGAAGGAATCAAGTGACCCAGATCCCTGCCCATATCACCCTTTCACCAAATTCCATGGCATCGTGGTCCCTAAGGACTCTCCTTGGAATCCAGAAAAGGAACAAAGCTGAGAAACCATTAAACTAATTAAACCACAAAATCTGAAGTCAGGTAAACTATCAACCAACAAGTGCATGCACACACCCACACCCACATTCTGTGGATCATCTCATACCTAAATTAGATGACCATTAAAAATTAATTTTTGTTATATGTTTTCAAGTAGCCAATTTACCCCCAAACTGGAACAGCTACAGGAACACAGTTCATAAGAGTAACCTAGATCCACAAGTCTTACGAAAATACCTTTTCCTGGGTTGAGAATATTAACCTGTCCTCACCTTATGTGTCTTGAAGATATCCTGACAGGTTTATGGTGACACCAAGGCTCTTGCAAAGGGGGAAATCTGTACTCAGATGCTGTGTAGTCTGCTGCTTCCTCCAGGCAACTGCTCGCCTGAAATCTGCCATGAAATCCTCAAGAACCTCCCCAGGGAGCATCTTGCTCTCATTAACTACTAAGTGCAGATTTAAATTACATTGTTGAGTACAAACTCAAAAAGAAAATTCCCTTTTAAATAAGAGGAATAGTTATACGGCTGGGACCAATTTATACCTGTTTATATTTACTTTGTAAATAGTTGTTGAATAGAAAAAAATAAATAATGGACACTCTTTCCTATTTATGATTCCATTTTTAATAAATATCCAGAATAGGTAAATCCATAGAGACAGAAAGTAAATCAGTGGTTTCCAGAACTGAGAAGAATTAGGACTGATTGCTGGGGGCCCAGCTGTCTTTGGGAGGTTTTCTTCCCACTGACTACTATCACTGGTGGTGATGACAACTTTGTGGGAACCTGGGAAGGAGCCAGAGAGGAGGAACGGAGCAAAGGGTCACAAGACAACACCTGGCAATAGGAAGTCCACCTCAAGTTGGTTTCAATGAGTGGATTCAATTCTCCAACCAAAGGACACAGCATGGCTGGATGGGTCAGAAACAGGATCCGAGTGGGGCCCACAAGACTCCCTTCAGCTTCCAGGGTGCTCACTGCTGAGAGTGAGGAGACAGGGAGAGATCTTCCAGGCACACTCTAATGAAAAAAAAGCCTTTATATTGGAAAATATACTCTAAGAAAATATAAAAGGAGAAAAGAGGGTCATTATGCAATGATGATGGGGGTCAAATTATCAAAAGTACTTAATGATTGTAAACACAAACCAACACTGGAGCAGCTAAATATTTAAAGAGGAACCCACTGTTTAAGAGAATGAAATGAAGCAATACAACAGTAGGGAACTTGAACACTCTACTTTCAGCAATTGAGTAGATAATCCAGAGAGAAAGTCAATACAAAAACAATGGATTTGAATAACACTATAGAGAAAATGTTCCCAAAAGACATACTACAAAACATTCTATGCACCATCTGAATAACACACATGCATTTCAAGCATGTGTGGCACAATTTCCATAGACCATCTGATAAAAGTTTTCAACGAATTATGTATAGAAGGGAAAACTAGAAATCCATATGCATTGAAATGAAAAACCCCTATCTCTCACCATGCACAAAACTCAACTCAAAGTGGATCAAGGACCTAGGAATAAAACCAGAGACCCTAAATCTAATAGAAGAAAAAGTAGGCCCAAATCTCCATCATGTGGGTTTAGGCCCCAACTTCCTTAATAAGACTCCTATAGCAAGAATTAAAATCAAGAATCAAGAAATGGGATGGATTCAAACTAAAAAGTTTCCTCTCAGCAAAAGAAACAATCTGTGAGATGAATAGAGAGCCTACATCTTGGGAGCAAATTTGTACCCTTCACATATCAGATAGAGCACTAATCTCTAGGGTATATAAAGAACTCAAAATGCTAAACACAACCCCCCCAAATAACCCAATCAATAAATGGGCCTAGGACTTGAGCATACACTTATCAGAAGAGGATATATAACCAATCAACAAATATATGAGAAAAAATTTATCATCATTAGCAATTAGAGAAATGCAAATCAAAACTACTCTAAGATTTCATCTCACTCCAGTCAGAATGGCAGCTATTATGAAGACAAACAACAATAAGTGTTGGTGAGGATGTGGGGAAAAAGGTCCACTCACACATTGCTGGTGGGAATGCAAATTGGTGCAGCCAATATGGAAAGCAGTATGGAGATTCCTTAGAAAATTGGGAATGGAACCACCATCTGACCCAGCTATCCCTCTCCTGGGTCTATACCAAAGAACTTAACAACAGTATACTTCAGGTACACAGCCACATCAATGTTTATAGCAGCACAATTCACAATAGCTAAATTGTGGGACCAACCTAGATGCCCTTCATTAGATGAATGGATTAAAAATGTGGCACAACATATACACAACAGAATATTACTCAGCAATAAAAGAGAATAAAATCATGGCATTTGCAGATAAATGGATGGAGTTGGAGGAGATAATGCTAAGTGAAGTTAGCCAATACCAAAAAACCAAATACCGAAAGTTTTCTCAGATATAAGGAGGCTGACTCTTAGTGGGGTAGGCGGGGGAGCATAGGAGAAATAGATGAACTCTAGATAGGGCAGAGGAGTGGGAGAGGAGGGGAGATGGCATGAGTTAGAACTGATGGTGGAATGTAATGTACATACATGTACATTAGTACATGTATGAATACACAAATTGGTGTGAATATACTTTGTATACAACCAGAGATATGAAAAATTGTGCTCTATATATGTAATATGAATTGAAGTGCATTCTGCTGTCATATAAATTTTTAAAAGTTATATATAGAAGGAATGTTCAAATAACAACAAAAATTATATACATATATGAAACCTTAAATAATCCACCAAAATGTTAGAAATAATAAATTAATTTGGTAAAGCCGTTGGATTTAAACATTTATTCATTTCTATACTAACAACAAAAAGGATTTAAGAAAACAATTCCATTTACAATAGCATCAAAAGAAATAATATACTTAGGAATAAATTTAACCAAGTAGATGAAAAATCTGTACTCTAAAAACTATAAAACATTGATGAAAGATTTTGCCAAATAAGCAGGTAAATGAAAAGATAACCTATGTTCATGGATTGGAAAAATTAATATTGTTAAAATTTTGGGGGGGCTGGGGATGTGGCTCAAGTGGTAGCATGCTTGCCTGGCATGCCTGCGGCCCAGGTTCGATCCTCAGCACCACATACAAACAGAGATGTTGTGTCCGCCAAAAACTAAAAAAATAAATAAATAAATTCTCTCTCTCTCTCTCTCTCTCTCTCTCTCTCTCTCTCTCTCTCTCTCTCTCTTTTAAAAAAATTAATATAATCTAAAACAATTTATAGATTGCATGTAATCTATATCAAAATTCCAGTGACATAGTTCATAGTTATAGAAAATAGTCCTAAAAATTCTTTTAATAGCCAAAGCAATCTTGGACAAGAGGAGCAAATGTGGAGGCATCACAGTTCCTGATTTTGAAATATATTACAAAACCTCAGTCATCAAAATTGGATGGCATTGACACAAAGACATGTAGGCTGGTGGGACAGAACAGCAGGCTCAGAAGTAAGTCCACCCAAGATCCACTGATCTTTGACAAAGAAAGAACAATGGGGAAGGACAGTCTCTTTAACAAATGTGTTGGGTAAAGTGGATATTCACACCATATACAGTCTCTCACACCAGATACAAACATCTCTTCAAAGTGGTTTAAATACTTAAATGCAGACCTGAAATTATAAAACTACTGGAAGAAAACATGGGGTAACCTTGTTCCCATTGGTCTTGGCATGTGTTTTTTATGAGACACCCAAATCACAGGCAACTAAAACATGAAAAAGTTGGATTGCATCAACTAAGATGCTTTGTGCAGCAAGGCAAGCAATCAACAGAGGAAAGACGCAATCTACAGAATAAGAAAAATGTGTTTAAACTGTCCATTTAATGGGAAGTTAACAGCCAAAATATGTAAGCAATCCCAACCACTCAATACAAGAGGTGACAGACCTGAAATATGTTTCTCAGAAGTCATATAAATGGCAAAATGGCCAAAGAATGCATATTTTTTGCTGCCCAAAAATGTTGTGGGTATATGAATTTTTATAGCCATTATGGTAATAAAAATTTTTGCTACAAAATGTGTAGCATCATTAGTCATCAAAAAAATACAAATCAAAGCCACAATGAGACAGAGATCTACACCTGTTAAAATGGCTGTTTTCAGAGACATGAAAGAGAACAGCTGTGAGTGAGGCTGTGGGGCGAGAGAACACTTGGATCCTGTTGTGGGGATATGAATTTTTATAGCCATTAGGGAAACAGAATGGAGGTTCCTCAAAAAACTAAAAACAGAACTGCCATTCAACCCAGAAGTTCAACTTCCAGGTGTACACCCAAGGGAAATGAAATTGAGGTCAAAGAGACATCTTCACTCCCACCGGCACAGGGACATTAATCCCAATATGCAAAACAGAGCAACAGAGTGCCCGTGACTGACCAAAGGTAAGGACATTGAGGTGCATGCACATATGATGACACAGAATTTTGCCTTAGAAAGGGAGAGCTTGTCCTTGGCAACCTGGGCAGACCTGGACAGCAGCTCCAGGCACCAAGGACAAATAACATGTGACTGACCTCATTGTGTGCAATCTAAAGTCAGACTCCGGGAAGCAAAGTGGGTTGGTGATTGCCATGGGCTCAGGGTTGGGAAAATGGGGACATGTTGATCAAAAGGCAGGGGGTTCAGTCATGCAGGATGAATAAGTTCTAGAGACCTAATGGACACTATGGTAACTATGGTTAATATTGTAGTTTGAGATCTGCTAAGAATGTTTGACACTTTTCTTAATCAAATCTTTAGAGTCAGGGTAGTAAAGTGTAGCCTGAGAGCCAATCCCGTTTGTCTATTTTTGAAAATAAACTTTTATAGGAACATGGCCAAGCCCTGTGGCTATTTTCATGTCACCACAGCAGTGTAGAATATTTGCACAGTTATTTACTAACTCTTCCTTTACCCAGAATGTATTATGTGAACTTTTTCTGCCACCTCCCATTTAGTGTAACAGTAGTGTCTTGCCTCATCCCTTGAGTTGGTCAGTGTGAGAGCAGTGCACAGCCCTAAGAACCTGACAGGAGCTCCAGGGCTGCTCCACCTAGAGGTAGTGCTCCCTGTGGTCCTCCTGTGGTGCAGGCGGGCTGTTCCTCTCAGTAGTGTGGTCAGCCAGCTGTCCTCTGACTCTCCTGCAGCCCACCTGGACCACTGTCAGGCATAACTGTACTCCTCCTTCTTTTTAATGCTTCCTAAGCCTCTTTCTGTCCTTCAATTCCTGGCCAGGAGTATCTGGTGAAGCTGCAGGCCAGGCCCACAGACCCACAGATGACAAATCCCGAGAAACAAGTTTGCTTTTATAATGATGGCTGCTATCTAGTTTTAAATTTGTTGGCACAAAATTCTGATTTATTTTTACCAATTAGAGTGTCAGTTTTTGCCATGACAAAAAATGGATTTCTGACACTATATTCCTATTGATACTCATTTGCCTTATGTCTAACCCTAGAAGATTTTGTGTCTTTTTCAGCACAAGGAAGGTGAAGATGTACACACTCTGGTTGAAATCTAGAAAGACTGCTGTCCGACCCTCTCCCCTCTGCCTGTGTGGAGCCTTTCTGGGCCCCAGCACCCCCAACACTTTGTTGGGCCCAGTTTTAAATCCACTGTAACAGAAATTTAAGTCAAAAAAGTAAAATTCCTAGTGGGGAGTGGCACGTAGGTCTATGGCTATGTCTCCAATTACAAATTAAGAAACACTGGCAGGACTTTATTCAGAAGAACAGTGAAATAATAACTGTTTTAGGCTTTGGAAATATATATATATATATATATATATATATATATATATATATATATATATATATATAAAATTCCTATTTGCCAGAAAAATGAATTATTACCATTGCTTATGGATATAATCAAGACATTGCATTTTGTAATACTTAGCCTTTAAAAAAAACTATATTTCTAAAAATACAAATAATTCATTTAGTAAAAGAGAAGGAAAGAAAATTCTGGATGGTATTTTGACCCAGAATAACTCCACATATTTGTTTGGCACATTCTTTTACCTTTGAGTGGAAACGGAAATGAAAGATGCCAGCAGCCATTTCTGAACCTTCAAAGTCAGTTACTTCAACTTATGGAAGTTTTCTAATCATGTAGAACATAAACATGTCGTGCATTAGTATTCAATTTCTCATTGACTTTATGGCTATTACTGTATCAAAAATATATTACTCATTTTATCATTCTTTATTTATTAATGCCTACGTGCCTATAATCATAGGATAAATTTTTAGCAAGGTGCGTGGCCTGCACTCAGCTGAGGTTCACTTTTGTAATTACTTTGTTTACAATGAGTTTACAGAACATCCAGAAGAGTAGAATTTGAAAAGAAGGGTGACATCACAATATGTCCTATGGTCTTAAAGGGCTTCATAAAAATTAAAACGGAACACAACCCTGCCACCTAGTGGATACACAGAGAAATGAAATGGTGTTTATATTGTTTCAAAAACAATTGTAATAAATTTCAACAAAATGTTGCATGTTCCTTGAGCAAAATAGGACCTGTTTCCTTATGGCTTTTGTGAAGATTTATGCATGTGTGAATAAGATTTTTTGACAATGTTTTGAAAAAAATGAGACTTATATATTGCAAGTTAGAAGGTAGACATAGTGTGTACAATGAGTGACAAATAATTAATGTTTTCATGGGTGGAATACCACAAAGCAAGGACAAGAGAAGAAGGGGAGAGCAACAGATCTCTTTATTAAATTTTCCAAAGGGGAAAACAGATTTAAAAGGAGCATTGCTTAGCGAATCTTTAAAACGTAAACCAGAAGCCCCCAAGGTTCAAGGAATTATATAGTCTTATGTATGGAAAGCTTGGCAACGAGAAAAAGTGTCTTTTGGAAGAAATGTTAACATCTCGGAAGAGGGAGAAAAGAGAAGATGCAGAGCAGCTGAAAGGAAGGCCCGCACAGAAGTGCAAGGCTCGCTGCAGCCCGGCCTCCTCAGCTTGGCCTCAGACTTCCCAGGCTGGGTGGAGCTGGGGGAAACCAGGAGCCAGCCAGTGGGGGTGCTCAACTCTGCTCTGCCTTGATAAAGTGAAATAGCATCAAAAGGCTGAGTTGATACCAAGCAAAGGGAACCCGAGGCCAGTTACGGCCTCGCATGTCTGCTTGGTATCATAGAACGCACAGGTGGCAGGAGTCTTGGGTCTAAGGTGGTTCTGCAATGGTGCATAAGGTATGCAGGTGAAAACAGCAACAGCACAGATCCATTTTGGACTCTGAAAGTGATGTGTGGCCTATTTCTCCTCACTCCTATCAAGAACATCCCACTGTGTTTCTCAGAGTAAGTTTTTGAAGAGGAGAAAAGTGACTAAGACATAGTGTCAACCCAATCAAACATTTATTAAAAATAACAATATGACATTGATTGTATTCAGGATGTCCAAGTGTGCTTTCATGATGGTGTGGGTTTATAGCTCTTTAATATAAGTGACATGAATTCCAGGGAATTCACAAGGACATGAATTTCAAGGCGTTTAGGAAGAAGATCTGCCCGTGGCTTGCAGCCTGTGACTGTGGAGAAAACCCTCCAGATTCCAGACTCCAGCTCAAGGCGCTGGACAGCCTTCTTGTCCATCTGTTACAAGGAGACCTCAGCAGGGTGATATATACATCACCCACACAGTCAGGGGAAAGAGGGCTGGCAAGCCTCGGCTAGCCACAGCATCCACAGTCATTTTCTGGGTGTGAAAGCCATGTGCCCTCTGCCCATTCCATCCTTGCTGGGCCTGTCAGTGGGCAGTTTTGATGGGCCTTCTAGAGTGATACCACAAAAGAAATGAAGAAATGATCAGGAGGGACAGCAAGCTGAATGTTTACCACAGGATAGCCAGTCCATGGTACTAATAATTCGCAGCATATTAGAGCAATTTGCAGTGTATGGAATTGGTAAATAGTTCCCCTGTAGCAAGAGGGAGATCAATGACATGGACAATAGTTTAGGAGCAACATTCTTGGGCTGGCTAATAAACAGGAGAAGTTGGTTCCAACACAGTTATTTGGAATTAGCGCTATATTCTTGGATTGAAAATATGATTTGAACTGAGTGATAGTGACAATAAAAAGACAAAAAATAAAATAAAATTGAGATCACTAGCATAATTTATGGAATAGAATGCTATTTGGGATATAACAGATAAGCGCATCATATTCTTTTGAGGGGAATGATAAATAGTTCAGGGAACAGGCAAGATGAAAAAAAATTGTAACACTTGGATGTTTGGTCTGCAATTGTACAGTTTGGGTTTGGGCTCTCAAGCTGGCTGTGAGAACCTAGAGGTACTGGGTGTGACTAGAACCTCCTAGGACCTCTCAGTACCTGGGACCTGGGGGCAGGTGGTCCAATGGAGGAAGCCTAGGAAGGCAGACACCTGTGACAAGCTGTCCTCCTGTTAGAGCAACGTGGCCCAGTGTCGTAATCTGCTTCATAGGACTGGGAGCTCCAAGACGTCTGGCCACTTCCTTTTGGGTGTCTTTGACTGGATCATGCCTGGACATGAGAACCAACGAGGAACCGCTCCAGCACTCTCAGGAATGTAGGGTTAGAGCCAATTCCAATTCGAACCTCAGGCTAAAATGGTTGGACCACCAGGGTGTAAACTGCTTTACTAAGTGAAGGAAGGAGCAGAAACAGTCTGCAGAGAGACAAGGTGAATACAGGGGAGGAGTGGAGACCAGGAGCCTGAAATAAAGACCTCAACAGTTTCAAGTTACCATCCTGCTTCCTTGCCTGGCCCAGCCATGTGCCTGCCCTTGAGTTTCAGTAGATACCTCTGCACTGATATGGAACATGCTCTATTTACTTAAGGAAAGACAAGCAAATACCTGTTCTTTGCATGGAGATTAATAACACACACAGCAATTTACTCCACACTGACCAAACTCAGCCACGGGGGCCAGAGGCAGGATTTTAGTGTTTCAGACTTTAGGATGTGGGGACCCTAATAGGATTCCCAGTCTCTGGAAATGTGATAAAATGAATTTCTGATGGGCCTTCTAGGGGATACTACAGTCTCGAGCATTCTGTTAACACAGGGTGTTATGTGGGAGTTGAGGGTAAAGTCAGTATTGAACCTCAACATATCCTAAGAATATAGTGATTAAGCCCTAAAGAGGTCAAGAGAAAACATGGCTGGAAGAATATTGTTCTAGTTGTGCTCTAATCTTCATAAGATAAAGCGACTAGAAATGGATGCACATCCCCCTTTACACTCACATTCCTGAGCATACACAGGAAGCAAGCTACTGGGGTGGGAGAGCCCCGGGAGGCCAGCACGCAGGGACAGCGCTGAGGACAGAGGGTCCTCATGATGGATCATGTGACCAGGAGTGAGGGTGTGGAGTCAGGGAACTGCAGAAGCAGTTCTTCATGTGCCATGGGGTGGTATTGAAAGCTGGATACTTTTTTTTCTGGTGTCGGAGATTATAAATTTGCCAGAAATGGTGCATTGTCACTGATAAAGAAGAGCCAGGAGGGGGAGCCTAGTACGAGGAGGAGAGGAAGTGGTGTCCAGTCCTAATGAAAGAGATGGGCACATGGAGAATCTTGAGCAGTGATTGAAGAACAACCAGTATTTTTCTCTCCATTATTGTTAGCTTTCTTCACTAAATCACTGTACCTCACGTGGAACTGTGAACTTTGTTCTTAGTTAAATTATTTATATAGAGAGACCCCATATTCACCTCGAGAGTGGCCCTGAGCTTTGTGGCATAGGCAGAGGCACACACCACAGGAGCAAGGAAACTGCAGACGACTGCGCTGGGGCCCTGTCCAGGCCTTGGCGGAGGAGGCCCATGTGAACAGCTTCACTGAACAGCAGGAAGAGCCTGCCCCCTGGCTGTGGCCTGCCTCTGGGTGGTGGCCTGGGGCAGGGCAGTGCTCTGTGTGCCCGTGGAGGGCTGCGTAGGGCTGTGTGAGGTGTGTCTCTACTTGCTTTGAAGATGTCTTGAGGTCCTCCTGCCCCTCGTCAGTGTTTACTGCAATGCAGGGAGATTCCGACAGGTGGTTTAAGAAAGGGGAGTGGAGAGAATATAGACAAGTAATCAACCATTAAGATGAGGCTAGAGGGTCAGGACACAGCTCCCAAACCACGGCCTAATATGACTCAGAGAATGCTTTGGATGACAAATGTCCCCAAACACAATTTGTTTCTAACTGTGAAGCCATACGGTCAGAAGACCTAATGGTGTATGTGTGTGTGTGTGTGTGTGTGTGTGTGTGTGTGTGTGTGTGTGTGGTGGAGGCTCACTGGGACTCCCTAGATGAGTTGATACAGGCTGTTCTAGTTAAGGATACGAGCAGTGCCATCACCAGAGAGGAGATAGTATGTTTTCAAATAAAGACTTCCAAACTGACAGGAGAGAAAGCTTGGAAAGGGAAGAGGGAGGCAAGAGGCAGGCAGAGTTCAGACTCTGCACGGTCTACAGAAACCGGACATTCCCGGCAAACCAGGCACCAGAGAAGCACAGGGACTGGTGGCACCTGTCTGAGCTGTCACTCTGGCTGCAGGCTGAAGGCAGGAGCAGGGGGAAGCTGCTCGGAGGTGACAGTGGAATGGGGTGGACTGACTCCAGGAGATGGATGGGACACCAGCTGCGGGGTGCACAGCCTCACAAGAGCACTTACAGGCATGGGTGGGGACAGGGAGTAGGACAGCTCGAGTGCAAGGTGCTGTGGGGTCCCGCGGGGTTTCTGAAGGGGAGATGCACCTGGAGGCTGGAGGCCTCTGACTGGAGGTCTGGGGTGAGGCTGGCTTGTCCCCCAGGCCACAGGCCTGTTGTTCAGCCCATGTGCCATCTGGACAGCAGGGCACTGGAGCCAGGCACATGCCTTCTCTGTGTAATAGTGGCTTCCAAATGCTAAAGGGGAGGAACGCAGATGTGGCTGGTACACGCCATAAACAGAGTGCTCACTTACTTCAGAGTGGGCTGCCCCAGGCTGGGCTCAGAATGAAACTCCAAATCACAGAAAGTGTCCCTTCTGCACCGACAGTGAGGCTCCACATCCCCCTATGTTGTCACATACACACCAAATGGCTTCCTGTCCTCACATTAGGGAGTCACCTTCACACGGCCTTAGCATGCATTTGAAGAGAGCCTTTCCCTGCACAAATACCCAAACTGACCCCTCTCTGAATTCACTGAGACACCTACCCATTGCCAGATGTCCTCCTGTCTTGAGCCTGTGCTCTGACCCTGTGGAAGGTCTGTGTTCTCCACATTCAAAAAGAAGTTAGTCTGGGGAGAGTGAGTGGCAGCTTAAAAACAAGAATATCCTCAAAAGCTGTGGCTTCATCACTCAGATCAAGAAAGACTGATCAAGCTGGGCATGGTGGTGCATGCATGTAAACCAGCGACTTGGGAGGCCAAGACAGGGGGATCACGAGTTCAAAGCCAGCCTCAGCAAAAAGCAAGGCGCTGAGCAACTCAGGGAGACCCTGTCTCTAAATAAAATTCAAAATAGGGCTGGGGATGTGGCTCAGTGGTCTAGAGCCCCTGGGATCAATCCCTGGTTACTCCCAACCAAAAAATAAACACTGATTAATATTAAGTTTTCCTTCTGAAATTTTGGTTGAGATTTTAAGAATTCACTTGCAGTCTACAATAGGTCTCCAAAAATATTCAACAGTGTCATTTAGAAACTCGGTGGCCTGCAAGGCATTTGTTCTGATTATCTGTTCTGTGACAGAGCACAGAAGAAACTTCCTTTCAACTTCAACACTTCAGAGGTTAAAAAGGAAAACCAGTCCTGCTGAGGAGAAGCCTGACTCTGAGCGCCAGCTGTGGCCGCCATGTTTCCACTGCCTTTTCTTGGATTTGTGCAGCTGTGAAAAACCAAGTGTGGGCCCGAGGCTTCCGTGTGCCACAGTCTGTTTGCTTCAGCACTCACACTGCTGTTTCGCTCCTGCAGGTGTCCACATGGGGTCCCCAGAGCCTAGGGACATGGGAAGAGTGGGTCAGGGGGCCCTCTGGTCCCTGTGTTGGTCTCAATGGAAAAATTCCTTTTTAGTTGTCTCACATACTGGGTTCACCTAAAATTATTAATTAGGAAAATGACTTCTACTCAGAAATTGCTGACTATTGTACCATAAAATCAACTCTAATGAAGCCAGGGAACTGAGGAACTGTACCACCAGGGAGCAGAACCAACATCAGGGTCAACACGGTGAACTTCCCACCTCTCCTTGTCGAAAATAAACCAAGCACATTTAGTACAAAGACCGACTGGCTTCTGTCACTCCAGAGCTCGGCAACACAGCGTGCTGTAACGCCCAGTGAGTGCTCAGAGCAGCCCAGCAGAGAAGCTTGGTCCAACAGGCAGAAAGGGGCTGAAGGGAGACCACACAGGATGCTTCGACCATCTCGAAGGCTCTTCCCTATCAGGCTAAAACAGGGCCTGCCTTACTACACTGGCCCAGGGGACTGAAATCTCCTGTTCTTATGAAAACTGGCCTATTTCCAACTCCAGTTTGTGTGCATGGCACGGAGGGTCAGCGTCCCCTGGCCTGGCCTGGTCTGCTGGGGATAGGACAGGAGGCTACTCTCCAGTGGCCTGTCATAAATCTGAGCCTCCAGGATGTCTGAAAGTATACTTTTGTCTTTCCCCAGTGTCCACTGGCAAATGACTCACAGGATGCTGTTTTCTTGCCTTCATTTTAAAGATGAATACAAAGGATTCTGGAATCCTAAAGAACTTTCTAGATGTGCCTGAGGCACTGATAAATACTATGGAAGGGGAATGGAACATAATCACCTTCTAGAAAGGGTCTAGGGGTGTCAGTTGGTGGAGGAGCCTAGTTTCAGCTAGGGAGTGCTTTTTTGTTTGTTTTTTTTCCAGATTACTGTGAGATTATTTTATTTTATTTTTTTAGTTTTATTTATTTTATTTTTAAAAAATACATGACAGCGGAATGCATTACAGTTCTTATTACACATACAGAGTACAATTTTTCATATCTTTGTATATAGAGTATGTTCATGCCAATTCATGCCTTTATACATGTACTTTGGGTTTTTTGCATTACAATTCTTATGACACATATAAAACACAATTTTTCATATCTGTTTATATATAAAGTAGGTTGACACCCAATTCAAGTCTTCATACATGTACTTTGGATAATGATAGACATCATTATCCAGGAGTTCTTTGAAGGAGACCCTGACTAACTGCACAGCTCTCTGGACAGTTCCAACAGGAAGGAGAATCTTGGCTCTGCTGCATTTTGTTTTTAATCAGCTTTACTGAGGTGTAATTTACTGGGTGCTTTGCCAAATCCACTTCTACTTCCAAGGACATTGCTTCTTTTACATCACCCCCTGCAGATGGAAGTGGCCTTAATTATTTCTGGAGAGAGAGTTGACCACAGGTTCTGAAGGGCAAGCACAGTGACCATGCCCATCAGTTGGGGCCTTCACAGGTACCAACGCTCAAGCTCCAGGCCCAAGCTGGAACCTCGGGCGGCCAGCACTCTGAGGCCGAAGGCCCTCCTTGGGACTGGAATGCACAGTGAAGTCCAAGCTGGCCTTGGATGAGGCCCAGCCTGGAGGCCTGCCACAGTGGTATTGCCCAACTGGTTCCACAGAGGTAATGACAGTTAACCAAGCTGTTCTCTGCTTCCTGAATTGAAGGAGAAGGCTGGAAGAGAGCAGCTAGCTGTGAGCAGAGAGAGAGGACATTGACATCAGTGCAGAATGTAAAAGCAGAGTCGAGTCATTCCAGGACAGGGAGGAATCATTCCCGTTGTGTCCCTCTGACTCTCACATTCTCATTTCCACCTTCCTCCAGCAAGCTTCCAGGACAGGAGGTGGCTCACGATTAAAGCAGCTGCATCCATCTCGCCCTCTACAATTTGGTCGATGCAGAAGAATTGAAGTGTGTAACTGTTTGAGTCAAGAAGATGGAGAACAAGCCAAAGGCAGTCCTTATATGCTGAGAAAATAATGATATTGTACACAAAGGGGTCAGAGGAACAAAAATGCTCTCTGTGTTCTGCAGAAAAAATAACAAAAATTAAAATAGTAATTAGTGAATGGGCTCATGACTCACCATATGGCCGTTACTGATCTCGTGTGTTTACACAGACATGTATCTCAATCGACTTCATTCACATAGTGACCCATCCATATGTATATTAGCTCTACATTTGTTTTATGGATTTATAGGTATCCTGAAGATAGAGGAAAATTAATTACCTCACCCCAGGATATACTTGCAATCTGTTGGAGAGAAGGGTTTGCACCTGGCAGCCAGCATGAGAGCACATGCTGTCAATTGTGATGCTGTGCAGCTCCTTCATGGGAGTTATTAAAAGTAATCCTCCAGGTTTGGGATTCTATACACAGCCTATTTATCTCCATGGTAACCATATTCAAGGCTCTGTGCTTCTAAACTGTCATCTGAAATCCTCACTAACCATAAGAACCATATTGCTCCTGTGTGTCCCACAAAACATTCGAACATGGTTACATTTTACATATGACTCCTAACATCTCCATCACATAGTGTCTGATATCATGAGCACTGGTTTACTTCATCTGCAAACTGTTTACATTTGATTTTCTTATTGGAATACTAAAAAAAAAAAAAAAAGAGGGAGGAAGGGAAGAA
The DNA here is from genome assembly GCF_045843805.1 of Urocitellus parryii. Taxonomy (NCBI): domain Eukaryota; kingdom Metazoa; phylum Chordata; class Mammalia; order Rodentia; family Sciuridae; genus Urocitellus; species Urocitellus parryii. The sequence continues at coordinate 73,717,246 of NC_135540.1, read as the reverse complement.
AGTAGGTACTGTCCCTGACTTCCTACATCATAAATACATTTAAGTTTTGTGGCTGACGTGAGTGCAGCTTAGAGGTTTTCCTAAAAATTGTAGGCATGGCCCTCACATCCACCAAAATGGCCAACACCCTGCTGAGTCAATTCTGAGAAAGGTGTGCACATCCCAAGTTGTTAGTGAGCAATGCTATGTACATTTGTTTTCACACATACACCCACAATTTCAAGGTTTTAACTCCAAAGGAAAATGGCAGAATGTTGCCTACCAGGGCCACGAGTCTTCTGCTTCTTTCCCTTGATCCTTTCTAACCACAGTCTTTACCAATCATCTGTGAATGGCAGGGACTCTACCCACACTGCAGACAGAACCAACCAGTGCCCACTCCACGGCTTCCTCTGATGCAGCTGCAGCTGATCACTGCTCTTGGCTGCCCAGTGAGCTGAGCTCTATGGCCACCCTGAGGGCAGCAGCAGCATTGCCTGGGCTCAGGGAGGAGCAGTGGCTGCAGCCTGGGCTGCTCAGTCACCAGGAAGCCTGTGGGCTGAGCACTCCACTAGTTCTGAGAGGGCTCAGGAAAGCCCCCCAGGAACAACTTCCCACCAGTCTCCTCCTTGGGTTGTCCGGAATACTCCTTCCATCAGTCCTTCTCATTACATAGAAAGGGGCTGTTGTACTCCAGTTGAGACCACACAAGCCTGGAGAACAACATTTACTGTGAATCATGTATCTGAGAGCACTCTGGGGCCCAATGAGGTGAGGGGACATCAGAAGCAATCGAAGGCACAGAGGAAAGGCTGAGGATGGGTTTCTGGCCCTAGGCTCCAGAGATGCTCAGAAGTGCTGCAGTGTGTAGGAGCCTCCCAGGCATGACAGGTGACCAGCTTTTCTGGGCTCCTCACCCTGTGGGAATGGACTGTGCTTTCTCCATAGGTAGTTCAGTCCTGCTCCCCAAGAGTCTCCCTACTGTATGGTGAGCAAAACAGGGTCATTTCAGAAATCCCATTGGCATTTAACAAGTGCTTATTTAAACATTAGCCACATGTAATTACAATTTCTTAAATAAAAATATTCTGGTGAAGAAATTAGGTGTTTTGAAAAGCAACAAAGAGAATCAAACACTGGAGAGAGCTTAAAACCACGATCATGAAATTGCTGTTTTATGATTCATACTACAGAATCATTAGGCTCTTCTCCTTTGAAAGTTCCTTTAGACACAATGTTAGAGATTATATAGACTCGTTAATGCACTCCCATTTTAGAAAGTGCTATTATACATCTCTCCACTTCCTGGCCATTAAAAATGACCCCCCATTTTCTTTCCATTTAGCATAAATCAAACAAAAGCATGGTATTAAGAGCTATAGTAGTAAGATGTATAGATAGAATAATAAAAACTACAAATTTGTTGTATAATATTGAATACTAACATAATTTAATATTACTGTATAATATTAAAAAGGAAATAGAGAAGGAAGCAGAAACTTGTGGTCCTGGTAGGTAACATTGTGCTGTTTTCCTTTTGAGTTGAAACCTTGAAATTGTACTTGTGTGGGTAAAAGAAAGAAACAGACATTATTTTATAATTATATTAAAACATTTTAAATAAAAGCAATGCCTTCAATTCACTTTTTAAAACCCTAATGTCAGCTGGGAAAGTGCCACTGGGTGGCACCCCTGGCTCCTAAGACTTCTGGTAGTTTAGCACTTCTGCTTCCAGAGTTTTCTTGTTACTGAAGCTGGGCTTTAACTCTTAGGAGGAATTATTAGGCCAATAATAGCATGGGGTGATGCTTAGGCTACTACTATTAGGACATAAGGGAATTTGAGGTCTAGGATAGTCATTTTCTTTCTCTACAAGTACATAAAAGGATGCAAGTATAATCGCTTCATTTCTGGAAATTGGCAGTAATTTGACTTTCTGGAAAAGAACAATCAATAATTGAATATTCTATGGCAAAGAAAGCCAGCTAGGGAGGTTCATTGGAATGCAGCTTTCTCTCATTAGTGGGTACTAATTGTCCCCTCTAGGAAGAGTTTACAGGAGAATTCTAAGAGGAGCACAAGTTAACACATTTGTCACTCAATTATATGGCCAGTTAAAGAAATCCATTTAAAAAATTATTTAGACTGCATTCACCAGGCAGTCTCAGTCTGCTCCCTACATTCTGATAAAATGCAGATGCTTAAGTCAATTCTAGAAATGATTCTAAGAGAGCAAGAAACAGCTCCACATACAATACAGTTGAGACTATTGAAAAAAGATTTTAAATTACTGCCTTCACATTTTTCTTTGTTTAATGTACTTTGAAAATGTAAAGCTTTATTTAGGTGCAATTGACATGGATATTTAAATTGTACTATTTTGCTAAGTTTTCATAAATACCCAGCACCGTAATAAGGACATTCCCTGTGATCCCGCTTCCACAAGTAACCAAGAGTCCTTTTTCTGTCCTGAAAGTTGCTTTGCATTTTCAAAATTCCTAAAAGGATCAAATCCTCCAGCCGTTTCCTTGTAGCATAGGTGCCTTCAAAGCTAGTCCAGAGTTGACCGTTTTTTCTTTTCCCTTTCAATTGTCCTCCTCCTTTCCCTGGGCACTAAAGGACTTTGGAGAAGACGCTGAGATTGCCTCTCCATGTGCAATCCTAAATTCTGTTGACACTTCAAGATTTCCATCATCCCTTAGTTCCTCTTCCTCTCCTCACTCGCCTCTTTTGACCCCTCTTCACTCTCTCACATCTCTGGCTGTAGGATTATCCTTCCAGAAGAATTCCTTCCTCAAGAGCAGGGAGCCTGCACTTGGTGCGACCACCTCCAACTCTGTACTTCTGCCCCTGCTCAGCCCTTCTGGCCTCTGTCTGCCTCAGGAGAAACAAATAACCCTCTTCCTTTCCAAAACATAATCTTGGCCAGGTGCAGTGGTACACGCCTGTAATCCCAGCAGCTCAGGAGGCTGAGGCAGGAGGATCATGGGTTCAAAGCCAGACTCAGCAATAAGTGAGGCGCTTAGCAACTGTCTCTAAATAAAATACAAAATAGGGCTGGGGATGTGACTCAGTGGTCGAGTGCCCCTGAGTTCAATCCCTGGTAGAAAGAAAGAAAGGAAGAAAGGAAGGAAGAAAGAAAAGATAAAACAAAACATAACCCTTACCTTTGTGTTTTCAGGAACTAACCCGTGTAAACACAACAGAACCATTCTGTGCCTCGAAACTAAAAAATTCCTTTCTCAACATATTTTCACATAAAACCAGCAAATGTCATTTCTTTCTCTTACTCTGCTCTGTAAAATTCTTTGCCTTGGGGCTGGGGCTCAGTGGTAGAGCACTCACCTTGCGCATGCAAGGTCCTGGATTCGATCCTCAGCACCACATAAAAATTAATGAATAAATAAAATAAATTTATTGTGTACAACTACAAAAAATATTTTAAAAAATTCTGTGCCTTGCCTGTTTCTCCTCCTGTCCCAGCTCCGGTTTCCTCCTGGACATTTAACTGCTGTGAGTTTGCAGGAGCATGAACTTCAGGCAGGTGGACACTGGGCTTTTCTCGTTGGCAGGACTTTGCAAAATGCCAGCCAATCAAACATTCACTGAGTCAACATATGCCATCATGCCCCGACATCTTTTCCTACAAGGGAAATGCCCCAAACCCCGCAATGTGGTAGCATGAGAAGCTTCTGGGATTTTTTCCTACTTAAAATCCTCATTTTCTTGATTTCCTTGTCCATACTCTGTGTGTTTTTCTCCTTTCTTTCTAAACACTGTGTCTTCTTCCTTGGGAACCTTTCTTCTGCCTGCTCCCTCCATTTCAATGAACATTCTCTTTTAGTTTTTATCCTTTTCCTGTGTGATTTTCTTACTTAGTAGAATTCTACTTGGATTCTTCCAAATTTTCTTTGACTACGTGTTTGGCCTTGGACAAGTCACTTGATTTCTTAGCATCACACAAAGTTGTTATACATATTGAAATAATATTAAATTTCTTGACATCAAAGAAACTAAGAAATGATACGTGTTTCTCTTTTGCTTATCACATCAGTAACGTAAAAGTTGATTATAACACTCATGTTTAGAGATTCTAACTGCAATATTCTCCTCTATGATGGTTGGTGTTCTTTCTTTTTTATTAGCAATTTCCTGCTTATCAATGAACTATCTGGAAGATTTTCGTATGTTTGAATGATGGTGTTCAATTGATGGTGTTCAGTTTTCTATTTCTTCCTCTCACTATTGAAATCTCTCTCTCTCTCTCTCTCTCTAGGAGTCTGAGCCACTGCCACAGTCCCACACACCAGGACCTGAGCTCCCTGGCCTGCAGGCCAGTCCCTCTCCAGTCTCCACTAGCTTCTGCCCATCCTCCTGAGGTGCTTACTGCCTACACCTGCTGGGCTGGGCTCCAGGAGGGAAGCCCTGACTTCACACAGGACCTCGCGCATGCTGGGCAGGTGCGCACCGCTGAGCACACCTCTCGCTCCCTGAGCAGGCATTTCTACCAGAGTCACCAGAGCCCAAGAAAGATGCCGGACGCTACTTGTCTTAGAAAGATGAAAACTAAGCCACAATTAGGCACCACTGCACACCCATTTGAATGGCTGAAACTTACATGGACCACAACCCAGCCATTTCACTTACCTGGAGGAAAGGAACGCACGTGTCCATCAAATGTCCAGCTTTACCAAGCTCAGTGCAGCTTTATCTGCCACAGTCCAAACTGGAAACCCCAGAAAGCCCCTCAGCAGGTGAAGGGGTAACAAGGTGGAATACTGCTCAGCCCTGAGAACAAACCATGGCCACATGTCACATAGGTGCTGTCCAAGTGCTGGCCAGAGAGGAAGAAGCACATACAATGTGGGGGACTGGGGGACTGAGGCTGTAGGCTGGTGGGGTGGACTCCAGGATGTCCATGATCAGACATCTGCATGCAGTGGCACTTGGGCGGGGTTGGGGGGACAGGGCCAGGGAGGGGACAGAACAGGGAGTGGAGGGAAGGAGGGAGGTGGGGAGGATGGCCTGCAAGCTTGGCTGTGGCCCTGCGAGCTCCACATCAGTGAGGCCTGCCGGCCGGGGTCCTCCCTCTAGAGCAGAGGTCTAGACATTCCCCACTGGGAATGTCTGCAGGACACAGCCCAGTTCTGGGGCAATAACACACCACCATAGGTCTCACCCATCTTCGAGCCTGAATTACAGGTATTGGCTCCGGGTCACTTGCTTTCTCCAAAGGCTGCAAAAACCTAATTGCTTTGGAAGGAAAATATGCCCTAAATAAAGCAGTTAATTGCAAGCAGGATGTTCCTCTAGTGGGCAGCCATACGGCTTCAAGGTGACCAGATGTGTGAAACCATCAGTGGAGCCATGCCCAGCCAAGAGGACCAGGCAGGTGCTGCAGGAAGGGGGCGCCAGGTCAGCGGGGTCAGCTGGCATGGACCATAGCCACCGAAGTGCTCAGGTGATGGTAAGGTCAAGTCTCACCAGAGGACCCGCTGGCCTGACGGCTAATTGGAAGAACAAAGTCAATACGTGTGGCTGTGGAGGGACACAATCTTCATTTGATCTCTCTCCTGGGCAGATTAATTAAGTGTTATCAATGAATGGCCCTGGTTAAAGGGGACATGTGTTAGTCACTTTCAGGTGATGTCAGGCTGTGGGGCCGATGGGAGATGGAAATCCTGTCCTTCCAGACTCCCCTCCAGCAAGAGTGGACTTGGCCATGCACCAGGCAGTGGCCCTGGGGCAGGCCTTTGGCTCACTGGCTACCTGCTTCTTCATGCCACCCAGGTGTTCTCCATGTAGATTGCCCCAAACCTCAGGGCGTCCCACAAGCCTGCAGAACGGGTCAGTCCACCTGGAGCCTAAGAGGGCCTGTGCTTGCAGCCGGGGGTCCGCCCTGGGGTCTGGTCCTCCTGGGCAGCTCTAGGAGCCCCTGGGTAGGAAGTGCTCCTCTCACCCACATAACCCCCACCCAGGGCAGCGAGGTCCACCCATGAGAGCTGGGACTTCTGAGAAGGCTGTCACTCCCTGCCCTGGCACTGGGCTATGGCTGAGGGTTAGACACCTTTGCTCGGATCAGGCCTGGGCTGCCCTGGACTGACCTGGTCCTGAGAGGAGCTGGGAGCTGGGCACAGGCTGCTGGTTAAGCTAGGCGAGGCGCCACCTGCTGGCCGGTTCATGCCGTAGCTCAGTGGCCCTGGAGAGCAGATCTGAGAAGCCAGCTGGGGGCCCTGGCCTGCTGCATACAGCCTACCTGGATGATCCACTCCCCAGCTTCTCATGGTGGCAACATCACCCTCAGCATCTCTAAACACATCATTTTGAACCCAAAGTCACAACCTCCAGTCTAACTCCTACACCAGGCTGCCCATGGGCACTTCTGCTAACTCAGAGACTTCAAGGCCACCTTAGAGGAGACCAGAACATGGAGAAGGGTTGGAGAAATGGGCGCTGCTTGAGCCACATCTCAGGGAAGCAGCCCACCAGAGCTCCAAGTGAAGCTATGGGAAGCTTACGCCTGCCCCACCTCACCGTCCAGCCTCTCATTGGTGGTCCGAGCTGGATGGGAGTTGATGGTGATGATGTGAGGTCATGGTGGTGGTGATGTTGGTCATGGGATGATGTGGGTGCTGATGGTGATGATGCTGATGGTGGTGGTCATGGTGAGGATAGTGGTGGTGGTGGACATGATGCTGATGGTGCTGGTCATGTGAGAATGGTGGTGACGGTGGACATGATGCTGATGGTGGTAGTCTTGGTGATAGTCATGGTGATATTGGTGCTGATGGTGGTAGTGATGTTGGTCATGGTGAGGATGCTGATGGTGCTGGTCATGGTGAGGATGGTGGTGGTGGTGGACATGATGCTGATGATGGTGGTGGTACTAAAATAGTATTGGCCATGATAATGATGTAGGTGTTGAGGGAATGATGGTTGTACTTGTTGACTACTGCTGTGTATCAAGTTACTGAAGTCACAGTTACTAAAAGAAACAACACTTGCCATCTCACACAGATTCTGAGGCTTGGGAGTAGGAGTGGCTTCACTCCAGGTCTCTTCCAAAGTGCAAACTCTCAGTCGTGGTTGTAGGCATTCGGAACCTTCACTGGCAGAGATTCACTGCTGGGCTCACTCCCAGGCTGTTGAGACGTAGATCCTGGATACTCAGAGCCTGTTGGCCACGTCAGCTTCTCCATGGGCTCTGAGTGGACAGGACCCAGTGGCTGGCTTCCCCCAAAGCACTTGGTGAGAGAGGTGGCGGAGGTGAAGAGAGAGAGGGACTCAGCACCCAAGGCAGGACACAGGCCACCTGGCCTCATCTCAGGAGCCACCCCCTATTATGTGGCAATGAGTCCACACTGGGTGGTACCGCACAGGGCATGTCACCAGGACCACCATGGTGGCTTGTTACTGATTTCTGGCGTCAGGAAGAAAGAGGGGGTGAGCAACCCACAGGGTCTATATGCCAAGCTGCACTTAGGACAGGAGGTGCTCCTGGATGCCTGCCCAGGCACAGGGGCTGGGACTCAAGGAAGGTGCGGCCCCAGGCCCAGGCATGGAGCCGGAGCCAGGGGACTGCAGCCGGCCCTGGGGTGGGGCCGAGCAGGTAGAGCACGGCCCACACCTGCTCAGCCTGCCTCAGCTCCAGGATAAATCCCCACTCACAACCTCACGCTGCTCTGCGGCCCTGAGGGATGAACACGGCGCCCCATAATTTTCCAGGCGTTGCCAACGGGACAGTTTGTAATAAAATTGCTTCTAAAAACATTTTTGCAAGTCGTCACCACATTTTTTAAGCAGAGCGGTCTCCACAGTGACTCTTCGTCTCCATGATGAAGTGGCGACCCTCTCACATGCATTTTGTTGGCCTGTCCTCTCCAGGCAGAGAACACTCGCACTCTCCAGCAGCCTCCCTAAAAAAGCACTTTGACGTGTGATTTACAGGCCCTGAGTCCACTTGCTGCAGGGTGACAGGCTCAGCCTGCGTGATAAGGTGAGAGATGGGGCACCCTCAGGGGCGCATCTGAGGGTGGGGCTGCCAGGAGCGCCAGGCAGGCTGGGCAGCACAGGCCAGGCCAGCTGGGGCAGTGGGGTGCAGGTTCAGAGCCGCTGCCCACCCTGCCCACGCCACTTATGCTCCCCTGCCTGCCCACCTGCTGGGCCCACCATACCCCTCGTGGAGTCTGGAGCCAGCCGGCTGCTGGGCTGGGCAGGCGGGCCTCAGGCCACGAGGTCGGCGTGCTCCTGGGGCAGCACTTGCAGCGAGGCCAGCCCTTGAGTCCTCAGCTCACGTGGGTGCCACCTGAGCCTGGGCCAAAGCAGGCTGAAGGAACTTGGCTTCCGCAGTGTGGGGGAGCCTCGGTGGTGTGAGGCTCTCCTGGGCATCTGGAGAGAGTCCAGCTCCAGGGGATGAAGAAGGGCCTATGGTGCCTGGGCCCAGGCCAGGGTCACTGGGACACCTGCTGCCCGCACCTGTCGTTGGCTTTGGTGAAGATGACTCCTCAGCTGGTTGCAAAGAGGCTTCTTCTCCCTGCCTGAGCCTCACAACCTTGCTGCTCTAGGGGAGCCAGGTGGGCCTCACTGTGGCCAGAATAGCCCACCCTCCTGGCTGTCCAGCTCTGGATTACTGCCTGGGGGCTGTGTGCAGTAAGGCCTGGCACCCTCTGAGCTGGGCTACTGGCCAGGGGAGCTGTCCCTGAGGTCTGAGACTGAGGAGCCCCCGTGCCCTGTTAGCCCTGGCGCCGCCCCAACTCCTCTCAAGCCTAGCACCAGAAATTGCACCCAGCCCCACCTCCAAGTCCTGGCAGAAGGCAGGGGGCTGCCAACCATGGGGCACAGTACTAAGTGAGGCTGCCCAGCTCTTCACCAGGCCCCTGCTTGGTGGGCGGGGTGGGTCCCGGACAGGGGCAGCAGCAGAGGTGCCAGCTGTGTGCACTCCTGAGTGCCCACCCAGGAACCAGAGTCAGGCACTGTCGGTGACCACAGGTGGACCCCACCCCACCCCCAATGGGAAGACTGCAGGGTGGAGGATCCCTCCCAAGGAGTAGCGCAGCCCCAGGAGGAAGCCAGGCCTGAGGACTGCAGCCCAGGGCCACGTCCGGGACATGAGCAGCCCGCTTATTGCACCCTGCTGCTGTCCGCAGGGAGAGTCGGCAGAAGCACAGATGCAGGCAGAGGTGGCGGATGAGCTGGGTGGGGCAGAACCTAAAGGGCTCAGCCGTGAGGCCAGGAGGACTCTGAGGTGGACAGTGGCGAGGGCCGCAGTGGGAGTGCAGGCCACCGACCCACATGTTGTGCCCAGCAGAGTCCACCCAAGAGGCCATTCCAGACAGCGAAAACCTCCTAGCTGGCCAAGGGTGGTGTGGGAGGGTGGGGGAGCCTCTGCTGTGCCCCCAGGGAGGGGCAGGCCCACCGCAGTGTGCCCCGTGCCATGCAGGGCCCCACACACTCATCCCTCCCTGGGGCCGTCTCTGGCTGCGTGGAAGTGAGTAGAGATATATTAATTATATTTCTCCCCCTAATGGGCTGCTTACTTATGATGTGGGGACACAAAAGTAAATTTTAAAATCAATTATACAATTACATATCTAGTAGTAATGACAGGGTACACTGCTAATCTCCGCTGGGTCAGGGCTGTAACCTTCCAATAATGCAGGTTTCATTAGGGGAAGAGTTGTTATTGCCAAGAATTACAGGAATAATGGGAGTGGGTGTATTCAGCAAGAAGTAACAAATGAGGCTCTCTGGAGATAAGCCTCCAGCCGCCTGCAGAGAGTAGTGGAGCCCGGGGGGCACAGGGGTCACCCGCTGCCAACAGGAGTTAATCTCAGACGCTTCCTGGGTCTAGGCGGGTGGCTTCTACAGAGGGAGCAATGAGGGCCCCTCCGCCCTCGCCTCCCTGGTGGTCCCCAGACTCAAGACCCATGTTCCCTGGGCACAGCTGCCCCCCAGGCTGTCCCTCGCACAGCAGGCAGTTGGTAGTCTGAGGGCCCCTGGCAAGGCAGGGGACATGGCTTCCCGGGTCTGTCCTGGTCAGGAGCAGAGGAGCCAGTGGCTGGTCCCTAGGTGTGCAGAGTGACAGCTGGTCACTCAGAGCCAGGCTTGGGGCCGTCCCTGGAGGCAGGGCTGCTGGGCCCTTGCCCACAGGCCACAGAGATGGCGTACACAGGTCCAAATCTGCTGAGCTAAGGGGTGCAGGTGGGAAAGGAGAGCCACCGCCAGACAGGCAGAGGTGAACGGCGGAGAGGCTGCTGCCCAGGCAGAGGCAGGTGGACCAGCAGACCCAGCAATGGGCAGCACGATAGCCCTGACTAGGTCCATCAGGGGACCCCACCACCACCACTGAACAAGGAAAGCTCTGGAAAGGAGCCTGTGCCTAGAGGGATCAGAGCTCCATGCTCAGTTAGGGCCACCCACGCTGGGACAGGGGCTAGTGGACCAGCCTGCTCCTTCTGGTTCGGGATTGCTGGCCCTGCTGCCAGGGTTTCAGGTGGGGAGGAAGGGAAGGGGGTGCCCTGGAGCATGGGCCATGGGGAGGTCCAGCCTCTGCTCCCGGCAGCCATGGAGGGTTGTGGTCAGAAGCACTGACCCACACGTTCCCAGTGGTCCTTGAACCTACAGAGCAAGGACCCATGTGAATTCCCGGTGGAGCTTGTCCCCTGGCTTGCAAGGCCAGGCTCCTGCTAAGGACGGGGCAGCTGCAGGCCTCCCGGCCACCCCCAGTTCACCAGCAGCCCTGGTGGCCCTGGCAGGAGGTGAAGAATTGCTGAGCGCCTGAGAATCCTAAAGTGATTACCTGTGGCCGCCAGATTACCGTGCATGTAAATGAGGCCCGAGACAGCCAATGGATCAGGTCTTCCTTCCCCGGCGCCTGCAATAGACTCCGATAACGGGATCTTTGTAATTACACGGAGCTACACTGGTCAATTCTGACTTTTAAATACCACAGGGCCTCGGGAAGGAGAAGAAAGCGCGGAACACATGTCCTCCCGGGCAACAGCAGTGGCTCCTTTGAATTCAGCCGTCGGGCGGTAGAGCGGGCTGGCCGCCTCCTTTGTGCACACTATCGCTCCATCACCGCGTGAGATCATTTCCAAATTAAATTTTATGGTCCATTACTTACTGCTCCAACACGGGCCTAATGGAATCTTAAATGGAACTGACTTGATCTGCGTGGGGCTGGCCTCTCAGTTAAGATGTTATTTAGTTCTAATTATCAGATAATGAACTCGGGAAATTTAATTTTTAATATTTGTATGTCAAAAGTCCATTGTGTTGTGGTTAGAGACTTTAAATTAAAAGTTAACACGGGTCCAGCGCCGGCCCTAGAACGTCCACTCTGAGGGCTAAGGACAGTGGAGCTTCTACCTTGTGCCCCCTATTTGCTGAAGTGAGATCCTAAGGTCCCCAAGGGACCTGGGCAGGAGACCCAGGCCCGGGCTCAGGCCCAGGGCCTGCTCTGCTGCAGGGCCACCAGCCGCGAGGGAAGCCAGGGCTTGGTGGAGGCAGGCTGGGGCTTCAATGCTGCGAGGCTCCCCGTGCACAGGGAAGGGCCCCCTCCCAGGCCTGTGCCTCCAGGAAGATTCACAGACAAGGCCACAGACATCTCTCGGGCGTAAAGGAAGACACACATTGGACAGCAGGGGTGCTTCTTCATAGCGAGGGTCAGAGGCAGTGCCAGGCAGCTTGGCCACACCATGCCATTCTGTCTGGGGGCAGCTTGCAGCTAGAGCCCTCCCTGCCCCACTGGACTGGGAGCTGGGCACCTGGCTGGGTCTCTGTGGCATTCTGGTTTCTCTCTTTACAAGGAGGCTCCACTCGAATGCTTTGAGCCAGGTGCTTTGGGAGGGCACAGCTGTGGCTCTGCCAGGTGAGGACCTGGACCTCCCTGGGCCCCAGTCAGGGCTGCTGTGCTCCCCAGGTAAGCAAAGCATCAGGGATCCATTCAGCTGCAGCCAGGGCACAGGGGCCTGAGCAGGAGACGGGGCCACTGCAGGGTGCCCTGAGGAGAGTGGGCTTGCCATTGGCAGAATCATGGAGGGGGCGGAAGGTTGCAGAGCCGAGGGCAGGAAGTCCAGCTCCTCTACCCAAGGTCACCTGCAGTCCTGAGAGGGCTGGTGCCATGGCTCCACAGTGGTGGACGGCTGGCTGCCCTCCCCAAGACACAATGCCAGTCTCCCCTGCCCTGGTCTGCAGTGAAAAATGGCCACAGAGCACCCTGTTCATCACTGTGATCATCAGTGCCCAAAGGGTGGCCTGTGGCCCTCCCTCAGGCTTTGATTTCTCACAGTCACACGGGCTCATGGCAGCTGTGGGCCATCAGGACGGCCTTCCCTGGCCGCATCCTCGGGCAGGGACGATGCTGGCTGTCCTTGGGCTCCAGTCCACGCAGGAGGCTTCCGTGGCCATCACAGGCCTACACGTGCACAAGGCCACCAGGAAGGGCCAGGGGAGGGCCCCTGGGGATTTTCCTCAGGGTGTCCAGAGTCCAGCTGCCTTGCCCTCTTACCCACAATCCCAGGTGGCAGCTCTGTGGTGCCACTGCTCACAGCCTCTGATGTGTCTGCCTCCTCAGTGCCCAGCCCTGTGAGTGGCCCCCGGCCCCCTCGTGGCTGACTCTGAACCCTGTGTCCTCGAGGGGGCCTTTCCTGAGCCCCAGCCTGTTACGCAGATGCTCCGGTGCTGCCCCTGAAGCTGCTGTCCCTGTGGCTCCATGGAGGAGCTGTTCCCAGCACGTGCTCTTGACACCTTCCTCCAGCCTCGGCTCCCTGCAGCCCTTCCATGTGTCAGAGGGGACAAAGCTGAGCTCCCAGCACCTAGTGTGTGTGCTGGCCAAGTGCAGTTTTCTCCATCCTGTGGCTGCCATGGGAGTTCCCGAGGGCTCAGCCTGCTGGGCACAGGTTCCTTGTGTCCAGCACAGCGCCTGCAACTGACTACTCCCTCCTGCTCTCTGCTCCTGCCACGTCCAGCCCAGCCTTGCCAGACAGTCCCCCTGTGCTGTCAGTGGCCGAGTCCCTGCATGCCCTCTCTCCTGGGATGCTCCCTCACAGAGGGCCCAGAGTCCTCTCCTGGCACTGCTAGTGACTGTCCATTAGAGTGTCCTCTTTGAACTGTGTGGTTTCTGACTCTTGATTGGGACGACAGGACTCTTGGCAACTTTCTGTTCCTACTTTTTAATGTGGTAAAACACACACATAAAATAAAACACACCCCTAAAATGTCCCAAGGTAGCCATTTCCACACCCCCGAGACACGAACCCCTTCACTCCTCGGTGCAGCTTCTCCACCCATCGCCAGGCTCTTCCTCTTGCAAAGCTGAAACTCCCCGTTATGCACCAATTCACCCATTCCACTGAGCCCCTGGTGCCCACTGCTCTACTTCCTGTTCCTATGGGTTTAAGTGCTCTGGGGTGTCCCGTGCAAGTGGAGCCATACAGTATTTGTCTTGTGCAACTGGCTCGTTCCACATCGGAGTGTCCTCCCAGTCCTTCCATGTGATAGCATGTGTCAGGACTTTGTGATGCTCCATTCAGAAACCAAGATGGAGGCTCCAGTGCCTTCCACCTCTGGGCTATTGTGAACAGCCCTGGGATGAGCTTGGGTGCATGGGCATCTCTGTAAGTCCCTGCTTTTGACTCTTGGATGTGTACCCGAGGAGGAGTTGCCGGACCTGTTGGTGGGCTGTTCTTGGTTTTGTGAGCCAGGCAGCTGCACCACTTCGTGCTCCACCAGCAGGGCGCAGGTTCCACATCACATGTTCTTGCACCCTTGCTGCAATCTTCTGCATGTGCCAGGGTTTATTCTTGGTCTCTATTCTAATCCAGCGGATTGTGTATCTTTACGCTGTGGCTACGGTTCTGTGTTAATTTTGTAGTGAGTTTTTGAAATCAGGAAACACGAATCCTCTGCCTTTGTTCTTCTTTTTAAGAGTGCTTGGACTACCTGGAGTCCCCTGAGATTTTGTATTAATTTAGAGAGGGACTTGTCTATTTCTGCAAAAGCGCGGAGGTCTCCCCAGGGGCGGCACCCACTCTGCAGACCACCTGACGGCTCTGGCCTCTCAACCAAACCCTGTGTGTTCCCCTCTCTCCATCTCTCTCCGCAGGACATTTGCTTGATGCTTGTTCTCCTCGTCCTGGGTGGAGTTTATTCCTGAAATTATTATTCCTCCTGAGACTTTTGCAAATGAAATTGTTTTCTTAATTTTCTTTAGGGATTGTTCGTGGTTAATGTGTAGAACCGTCCTGATTTTAAAACCTTTTTAAGTTCAGTTGTAACACACATACTTCTATATGCACTTCCCTAAGTGTATCAAATATGAAAGTACCATTCAATCAATTACTATAAAACTTAGGCACCCCAGGTCAGGAAACAGAGCATTACCACCGGGGGACAACTTCCAGGTGACCACTCCACAGTTTCCAATGCAATAGGTCCCTTAGCCCATTTTGGCAGGTTCATAGGGACTGTGTAGCCAGGGCTGTGGCATCAGAGGCTCTTGCCCAACTCTGCATCTGGAATGTGCAACCATATCCTCGCACTGCTGAGGGCTCCTCCTGCCTGAAGAGTGTCCCTTTTGTGAAGAGCCACCGATGACTTCTGCACTGACTCTGGTGGGCACTGGGTGTTTTCTCCTCTGGAGCTCTTCCAGGGCACAGCGGGGAACGCTGAGCATGGCTCTGTGCTTCTGGGAGGGAAACCTGAGAATTCCAGTGGCAGAGACTGCTGTGTACACTCCAGGTGGCCTCCAGCGTGCTTGCACAGGCCCTGCAGCAGGGAGGCTCTCCAGCGCCCCCATTGTGGCCAGCAAGCACTACACTAAGCGGAGTCGGTCCAGAGGAGACCCATGGGGAGCAGCCTGCTGAGTTCTGAGCAGCCCACCACGCTCCAGGGGTCCCCTGCCTTCTTGGCCTCCTGTGTAGGTGTGCAATGTCCCGGTGGGCTCTGCACTTGCCACTCTTTTACCAATAGTGACAGCACTTTACATGGTCGTTGGCCACGAGGTGTCCTCTCAGTGAGGCCCCTGTTCCAGCCCTGCCCATTGTTAACTGCTCTTCTCTGAAGGGTATATTCCCATATGCTCTTCAGCAGGATTTCTCAAGGGTTAGCAATTGCTTCCCTCCTCCCTCCTTCTTCCTCTTCTTTCCTCCTCCCTTCTCTCTCCTCCTCCCTCCTCCCTCCCTCCTCCCCTCCTCCCTCCCTCCTTCCCTCCTCCTCTCTCCTCCCTCCCTCCTTCCCTCCTCCTCCCTCTTCCCCCTTCTCCCTCCTCCCTCCCTCCTTCTCTCCTCCTCCCTCCTCCCTCCCTCCTTCCCTCCTCCCTCCCTCATTCCCTCCTCCTCCCTCCCTCCTCCCTCCCTCATTCCCTCCTCCTCCCTCCCTCCTTCTCTCCTCCTCCCTCCTCCTTCCCTCCTCCCTCCCTCATTCCCTCCTCCTCTCTCCCTCCTCCCTCCCTCATTCCCTCCTCCTCTCTCCCTCCTCCCTCCCTCATTCCCTCCTCCTCCCTCCCTCCTCCCTCCCTCCTTCTCTCCTCCTCCCTCCTCCCTCCCTCCTCCCTCCCTTATTCCCTCCTCCCTCCCTTATTCCCTTCTCCCTCCCTTATTCCCTCCTCCCTCCCTTATTCCCTCCTCCCTCCCTTATTCCCTCCTCCCTCCCTTATTCCCTCCTCTTTCCTTCCCTCCTCCTCTCTCCTCCCTCCTCCCTCCCTCTTCCCTCCTCCTCCCTCCTCCCTCCCTCTTCCCTCCTCCTCCCTCCTTCTTCCCTCCTCCTCCCTTCCTCCCTCCCTCCTTCACCCCTCCTCTCTCCTCCCTCCCTCATTCCCTCCTCCCTCCCTCCTTCCCTCCTCCTTCCTCCTCCCTCCCTCCTTCTCTCCTCCTCCCTCCTCCCCTCCCTCTCCACATCATCTTTTTCAGAACCATCTGAGAACAGGGCTGCCATGACGTCCCTCTAAGGGCAGTGTGGCTTCCTAAGAGCAAGGTGTTCCCTACACAACTCACATAATCATCAAAGCCAGAAAGTTAGCACAAGTAAAATATTAGTCTACAAACATTCAGATGCTGTCATCTGAATGCTGTTCTTTCAAGGGGGTGAGTTTGTACATACAAGTGTGCACTCTCACCCTCACGCACGTGTACACGCACGCACACACACACACACACACACACACACCCGCGCGCCTCTTGGCTCTCTCTGCTCAGGACACCCAAAAAAGCCACCTTGGGCACAGGGCTCTCAGATCCGGGCTCTCATCCCTCCCAGGAGCAGGGGAGCTGGCTGACTGCAGGTTGGGCCCAGCTTCTCTGGAAGAAGTGGGAGTTGGATGTTGAGGCCCACGTGGCCACCTCTGCCAGGGATCGTGTTGTCCTTGTGAAGACCCCTCTCCAAGCATGAGAGGACAGTCCTGCCCCACCCTGGACACCAGGAAGAGGCTGTACCCCTCCCCTGGGCCCAGGCCTGGGACATCCCCACAATATCTCAGGACCCTGCTATGTCCTCCTGGAAGGATGTCTATTTCTCCCTCCTCAATGGGCTCTGGGACCAGGTGGACACAGGTGGAAGGCCTCATCCTGGGAGAATGCCTGAGATCACTGGGGCCCAGGGTCAGGGCAGTGCAGGCGGGACCGACAGGGCCTCGGGCCAGTGGACCCAGGGTTCGCCTGTTAAATTGGCCTTCACAGCTTGTGCTGGGTGCTGGCCTGGGGACAGCCAGCTGGGCATGCAGGAGGCCAGTGCTTTCAGAGGGCTCCGATCTTAGGCCCACCTACTCTCGATTCCAGCCCCACTGGGGCCTCAAGGTGGGGTGCCCACCCCAGCCTCACTCTGACGGGATCCTGAATGTGGGGCCTCTCAGATTCTCAGCTGCCTGGCTCTGCATGTCCACCTCCATTCACAGGGGCCCCAGGCATGCCTCCACTCTGCCCTGGTCCAGCAGACTCATGCTGTGTCCTTCCTGCAACATGTGGACACAGACACTATCAACATTCCAGTGTGCCAGGTCCTAGGGCAGTGAGGCCAGGCTGGGGACATGAGAGGGACAGCCAGGTAAGGTTTTATTAAGAAATAACTAAGCAGGCTGTAAGACAGGGAATTCGGGTTAAGGACCCCCTCTGGCTGACCTGGGGCTGTTCAGAGTTGGCTGGGAGGGAAGCAGGAGCCAGGCGCCCCAATGCACAGGGGTGAGACACGCCTCCGGCTGAGTGCTACAGTCACAGGTGTCCTACCCCCTGGGGAGTGCAGCCACCCAATCACCAGGACTGCTGTCCACCTGGTTCCTGGCTCATCTCGTGGTCACGGACCACAGCTCCCAGGACCTGCTGGCCCCTCCTGTAGTGCTCTGCCAAGGTTCCACTGAGGACCTTGACAGCCCTGGCCCCCTTGGGTTCCGCTTTGTCTCCAGGTGCCATTTCCCAGTGCCTCCATGACCCCCACCTCACCTCAGCTCCTCCAGTTCCAGCTCTGTCCTACCTGCTCACATGACATTAGGGGACAATAGGAAGAGCCCACTGACCCTTAGAGGAAGGAGGTCCTTGAGGACCTGGGCAGGGGCCTCTCACCCCTGAAATGCTCTTGGGATAGCTCCCCTGCCAAAGGAGGAGCAGCCTGGACGTCAGCTCCATAGGGTGTGGTCCTCGACCTGGCTGCCCCCACCTGAGGCCACCAGCCCATGGGGGATGACCCTGGGTGAGCAGCAGGAGTTTGGGGCACAACAGGGGTAGGAGGAACCCCGGCTGGCGTGTGGGCATGGTGTGCTGAGTTGGACCATCTGAGCTCTTGGGAGAAAACACCCTGAGCAGCCCTCAGGCCAGAGCCTGCTCTGCCAGGGTGGGCGGGGCGGCGGGGAGGGGCTCCCGCCTGGGAAGCACCTCATCTCCAGCTCACGTGGGTGCTCTTAATTGCCTTCAATACCCAGAAAGGCCATTCGACTGCGACCGGCTGTATCATCTAAAACGGCAGCAAGAATAACCGCGCAGAGGGTCATGCACGTGTGGAGCCGGAACCGCCCCCCTGCGCGGTGGCCCCAAATTATCCATCAGCCTCCCTCCCATTAAGGGGCCGCCTCCTAAATCTCAGGGCGGGTGTGGCCAGCCCCGGGCCCTGTGAATCATTTTCTTATTGCCACCACCGTCCAGGCGGAGGCTCTCCCCTAAATTCAGACCTGGCGATTGATGCCCCTGCTCCGCACACACTGCGCACCATCTGCTCACGAGGTGCAGGCGGAGGAGCGCGTCCTGCTGATTTTAACAGGGCTAATTTATTGCTCACCAGCGGAGGAGCCGAGTTGGCGGCGAATTTCTCCAGCCACCGGGGAGCCCGCAGCCGGCCCTCGCGCCTGCGATTGAAGCTTGATAAGGTCATCCTCAACAGCAGCCGCGCGACTCGCCAGCCAGGAGTCCCCCAAAAGCACCGGGGAAAGAGCCCCGCGAGGCCCTGTGGGGGGATTTATTTCTGAATTAAGCACGCGGGGCCCCAGAGGAGCCTATTCATTTCCACGTTCAGCTTTCTCCCCAGTGGTAAACAGATTCTTTCTAAAACTTGTGCATGATTTTAATTACAGATAAGCTTCTCTTAAAAGGCCGGGCATTCTTGCTGAGGGTGGCTGAGCTGAATTCGATACATCTCTGTTAGCTGTGTCCAGTGGCGCACAGCTGGGCTGGCACACAGGCTGCTCCAGGGTTCTGGGTGGCCCAGGTGCACTGGGGCCCCACCACCCCCACTGCCTGGTTGCCCTTGGATGCTGGGACCCAAGACGGTCCACCTTCACCTCTGTTTCTCCAAAGTTGTGACCCAGTAGGGCAATCAGCCAGAACATGCCTCCTCCTACCTGATCAGCCTCTGGCCTAGGGGCCAGGAGCAGCTCTGCTTCTGCAGAGGAGTGCTGGGCTGCAGGCCAGGGGGCAAAGAGCCAAGGCCTCTGGGCCTTGCTGGAGCCACAGCCTCCAGAAACCCTTCTGACTTGCAGGGGAGTCTAAGCACAGCCTGGGGAAGCAGAGAGGGCCTCTGACATCATTCACAACACAGAAATCCACAGAATCACCATGCCCCCCAACAGCTGAGCAAAGCCCAGAGAATTACACCTGCTTCATTGTGACTCCTGGGTTGGCTCAGGGGGTCGGCTCTCAGCTCCCACAGCCCAACACCAGGCTCTGGGCAAGACCTGCAGCCAGGGTGCAGGAGGAAGGCTTTGACTCAGGGATGTGCTGTTCTCAGAGCGTGGGTTGAGCACTTGTGATGGTGTTGAGTCCAGGCCCCCCAGCAGCCCGGGAGCCCCTCACTGGATGAAGAGAAAAGATGGGGTCACTTGCCTCCTCAGGTCAGAACATGCTTGTCAGTCCTGGAAATGCCAGAGGCCACCCCAGTGGGAGTGTGAGGTGGGGCACATGTGTCTCCATAGCGCTAATGCCAGACCCCAAGACAGGAGAGCTTACAGAAGGCCAGCCCCTGGCACCAGGCGGCAGAGATGGGCAGCAAGTGTGCACTGAGGCCAGGTGTGTGTCATGTGTGCTGGTGCCCACGTGCTGTGCCCACATGTGTGGAGCCCCCCAGAGACGATGCAGTGGGCTGGGGGTGAAGAGAGTCCTCTGACTCATAAAAAAGGGATGACAAAAGCGGAGTCCCACCTGCCTTCCCTGTGCTCAGACCTGCGGCCGGGCCTGGAGGGGCTGCATCGGGGCTTCTGTGGGGCGTGCGGAGGCCAGTGAGACTGCAGGACCTCTCTCTGTGTTACGGCAGCTGTGCCTCTCATAACTCTAAATCCCATTATGATCATCTCATTTTACAACATGCTTTGGGCCTGCAATCGATATATCAAGGGAGCCTGGTTCCCCTAAGATCTGGCCTAGAGGCTGCAGGGGCAGCTGCTCCAGCCCCTCCCACCCAGCCACGCCCGCCTGGAAGGTGATATGGAGGCCAGAGAGGCCCAGGCGGCCAGGGCCTGGAGAGTATCCCCGTGGTGCCAGGCCTTGGCCTGACTTCTGGGGGAGGGTGCCTCTGAGCCCCTCCACCCCACCAGACTCCCTGGCAGCCTTGCAGGGCAGCCCGGCCCAGGGGCCCAGCTGCTGGGAGTGCTCTGGTGGCATCAGCATGGACCACGGCTCCAGATCTGCCCTTCCCCTCACTTCCCACTGCCATTGGGACTCTTGGGCAGGGGTGTCAGCAGGGGGACCCTGGTTTCCTGCACACTTCAAGCCGCCAAGACAGCCTCTTGCGCTCATACTCTGGTGCCTGGCCACTGGTGCCATGAGCAGGGGCACATGGCTGCTCCCACCAGGACTCCTGCAGGCTCCAGCCACAAAGCCCTCCTGGGGGCCAGCTGTGAGTCAGGGCCAAAGGGGACACAGCAAAGAGGGCGCGGCTTTCCTGCACGTGTTGTGAGAGTTTGTCGCTCCTTCCTGAGGCCTCACCCATGGCTGAGACTCGGGCCGAGGTTGAGGTCCCACAGTGGGCCATCTCTGGGAACCCGCTGGTGTTCCCAGACCTCCTGGACTCAGGAGGTGACCCTGAGCTGCCAGTTTTTAGGAACAGGAAGCCACACCAGGCCCCAGAGGGGGGAAAGAGGCCACGTGGTGCCTACTGGGGTCCTTAACTCCCCAGCTGTCCTGGCCCTGCCTCTGCAATCATTTCTGTTCAGGGTTGCTTGTGCGTGCCACCCCTGAAGGCAGACCACACACATCTGTGAACACAGCCTTGGTGAGGGTGCAGCCTACCTGGTTGCTGTGTATGTGTGTGCACACGGGGGGCTGCATGCACCTGAGCTCATGTGTCTACCCACATGTGCACAAATGTGTGCACAGCCTGCCCACATGCCCTCATGCACATGTTTGCACACACACCCCTGTCTCTGTGTGTACAGTCAAGAGCCTGTACACCTGCCCAGGAAGCCAGGCCCCTGTAGGGCACCTTTGGTGACCCAGTGCACATGGCATCCCTCCTTTCTGCCCAGAGGCCAGGCCTGCTGGAACTGCCCACTCCTCTTTAGGCCTCTATCCTGCCCAGCTGTCTGCCATGTCTGTCTCCATCCTTGGCCTCCACTTCTGTGGGGCCCAGAGTCTTTGTGAGGCCAAGGACAGCCCAAACACGCACAGGAAGGACTTTCATCCATTTTGTCTTTACTAGTGAGGAAACTGAGGCCCAGGACACCATGGTGAGTGGACAGGTCACCCCAGGGTAGAGGCTCCCTCCGGGGACCACAGTCAACCCTGAATCACTGTGTACAGCCCACAGGGGGCTTCAGGGGACAGATTCTTCAACCTGATATTTGCACCCTTTGAGCCAAGGCCAGTTATGGAGGTCCATCCACAGCCGGCCAGCAGGGTGGGCTCTGGCCCCTCATGGTGGGGTCTTGGAGTCTGAGTTGATCCAGAAGTCCCAGAAACTCTGACCCCAGCCTGACCTGTGCTGGGAAAGGAACAGGGCCTTGAAGAGGCACCAGCCTGACAGCTGGGTTGGAGAGGGACAGGTGACTCAGGTGGGATGGGGATGGTCTCCTTGATTTCGCCTGTGTCCCTGAAGTCAGAATCAGTATGTGGGTGAGAGGGTGTGTCCTGCTGCATGAGCCAGGTGCCAAGGCCCTAACGGGCAGGGCGGGCCCCCTGCAGCCCAGGCTGGAAGAGGGAGGCCTGGCCCCAGGGACATGGGGCGCCAGACTTCAGGCCCACCTCGGCTCGGGGGTGGGGGTGAATGTGCTGCGCAGTGCTGGCCGCAGGAGCCCCCCAGCCGCCTTCAGTGATTCGTAAGTGTAGAAAATGGGATTATTCAGGAACAGATGTGCACAAAGGGGGTGAAATGGAAACTGTTACCGTGGCGCTGCCTTTGATTACCTCTGACTGCCGCTGGTGTCCGGCCCCCCCAGCCAGGATGGGCTAAATTCAGCCGAGCCCTGCAAGCGGCGCCTCATTGAAATTGAATTGATACTTTGTGAACTTCATTTGTGAATAATGTGATCTGACAGGGACAAATGTGACGGGGAATTGTTTTCAAACCTCCTCCAAATGAAACTTATTGGGTAAATACGGATGCCTTTGTCTGGGCCGCTCCGTCCATCCTGGTATCCTCGCCTGCATATGAATCGGGCCGGAGGTAATTGAATTGGCAGTGGGAGGCTGGGGCCGGGGCTGCCCTTCCCAGGCCGCAGGTCAGCAGTGGGCGCTGGCCCTTGAGGCCGCCCTGCCGGAGTACTGGTGGCCAGCCTGTGTGCCAGGCTCAGATGTCCTATATTAATCTCCCTTTGCGGAACCCTGGCCGTGTGGAGCTCAAACCCAGTTAGCTGGATTGATGAGGGTGGCGGAGGGCCGGGAAGCACGCTGATCCCACCTTTTCAGCTTTGATTAGCTCAGCGGCTGTTACTCCCGTCAGAGCTCCATTACCTGGCCCAGGCCCTGGGGAGGGCCGTGCCCGCGACGGGGCCCAGGAAGGCTTCAGTGCCTGGCCATTATCCTAACAGGCCAGTCCCCAAAGAGCCATGGGCAGTAGGGGGGGCCCAGCCCCGCAGCAGCAGCCCTCTTCTCAGGCTGGCACCCTGCCCCATGGCCAGGGGCCCGCAGACCCCACCTCTGCTCATCCATTCACTCCCTCATTCATTCCCTGTCCACAGGCTGCGGAAGCTTCTGTGGGCTCCAGGAAGGTCCCTAGGACACCTCTGCCCTCTGGTGGGTCTTTCTGGCTCAGACCTGTGGTCGAGGTCCTTACCCCACAGCTGCCCAGCACGGCAGGATCCTAACCCCAGACAACCCCTGACGGCCCCGTGAGCAGGACTGGTTGTCACAAGGGGGAACAGACCCCCAGGAAGCCCGGTACCAGTCCTCAGCCCCTGTCCTAGAGGAAGGGACCCACTGTGGCTCTGGGGACTCACCGGGCCCTGAAAGCTCCCCTGGGTTCCTGCAGCCCAGGAAACACCACTGACCTCGGGGTCCTGTGAGTTTCCTGTGAAGACACTTGCTCTGGGGTCTCTCTCCAAGGTGACTTCTGGGTTTTCCAAAATGCTGGGAGTCTCTGGGCCTACACTGCAGGAAGCTGCAGCCCCTAACTGCAGGCTCACAGCTGGGAGCACCCAGGTCCCCTGGGCTGGGCTGAGTTCATGTCTCCTGTGGTATGAAGGCATGCAGGCCTGCGGGGCTGGGCAGTGTGGGCTGCTCTGCAGAAGGCCGTGTGGGAGAGCAGGGACATGTAGGGACCCCTCCTAGAGGTGGGCTACAATCACTACCTCCCAGCTTCCTTGGAGAAGGTGTGAGGAAATGCCCACAATCTTGGCTCCAACAGGGCACTGGGTGCTGGGCGGCCACGGGGTCAGACCTGGATCAGCCTGGCTCCTTGGGAAAGGAAATACCCCAAGGCCAGAACAAGTAACGGCTCTGCCCCACACCCCACAGATCCATGAAGCCCTGGCGGGGCTGGCAACCTCCAAATGACCTCCAAGCCCCCCTCTGCCTCCTCCTCGCTGCGGCGGACTCCTGCTGGTTTTATTATTTTGTTTCATTTTGAAATTGGAGTGAGATTCCCAGGCCTGGAGTCAGCCCTTCCACCGTGGCTTTGGTGTCTCGGAGCTGTGCGGGCTCCAGGGCTCCCACAGCACCCTTCTCCAGCAGGCCGCTCTGCCCGTCCAGCAGGCCGCCCCCACCCGTCCAGCATGCTGCCCCTGCCCGTCCAGAATGCTGACCCTGCCCGTCCAGCAGGCCGCCCCGCCCATCCAGCAGGCCACCCCCGCCTGAAAAGCAGGCTGCCCCTGCCCGTCCAGAATGCTGCCCCACCGGTCCAGCATGCTGCCCCCACTCATCCAGCAAGCCGCCCCTGCCTATCTAGCACGCTGCCTCTGCCTGTCCAGCAAACTGCTCCTGCCTGCCCAGCGTGCCGAGGCAGGTGCTAGGACGTCCTTCCTCCTAAGGCCATGACTGCCCATGTGTTTGTGGACACCCAACTGTCCCCCATCCCCTGTGGACCTTGTGAATGGCACTGTGGTTGTGTGGGCGCCAGGTTCTTCTTGGGCCTCTGCAGACCAAGGTCAGAATACCCACGGTGCCGCCTGATCACTAGTGGGGGCGGAGGGTCCAGCGCAGCAGAGGACCTTCCTCTGGCTCTTGGAGCTGGAACTTTAGGTTTTGCACTCTGATCTGCGGTGGGAAGGTAGGATGGAGCTGCCATGGGCTTCCCAGATGCCCTGACCAACTGAGGCGGGTAGGGCTTATCTCTCTGGCCAGGAAGCGGACAACAATGATGGTCATAAAAACGGACTCCACTTGTCACACCGAGTCCTGCTGGGTTGTCAGATCTACCCTGGGCCCCAGCAGCCTGACCCACAATCAGTGGTCAGAGAACCCTGGGGTTCAGTCCCTGCAGGGCCCAGGCCTTGATGCTGGTCAGGCTAGCGGAAGGTGAGTTTCTGCCCTCAGGGGCTCCTGCAGGCTTTAGGGCTCCGTCTGGCTGGGTTTTGTCCCTGCAAAGGCAGAGGCAGAGAGGAAGCTGGAAAGCCCCAGGCACGGGGAGAGGCAGCTCCGACCTGGCGCAGCCTCCAGGGTCATCTGGAGGCGTCTCCCCAGTTTCAGGGCCAAGCCACAAAAAATCTCGAGCTGGGGTCTCCTTCAACCCAGCTCTGCCTAATGGCTGCCCCTATGGCTGCATCCTGGGGAGCTGGGCCTGAGTGACAGTGGCCCATGGTGAGTCAGGGCATCGGGGGCTCTGGAGGCAGTGAGTGTTGGGTGGACAGCCCACGGCTGGGAGGCCAGGAGAGCACATGGAACAGGGGATCCCTGTCCCCAGGTTGGGGCTTCTCTCTCCCAGCCCTGTGACCTCGGGGCTGCATCCTGAGAGGGGCAACACTGTGTGGAGGGCTCAAGTGAGAACAGTCTATCTGACCAGTTCGCACCCTCCTGGGTACAGGCCTGAGCTTGAGGTGCCTAGTCCAGCAGGGGCCATTGAATAAGAGCAGGCTTCCAGGTCTATGCCCAGAGGATGTTTCCCTGAAAGTTTCTCTAGCCAGGTGCTGGCAGGAGGAGAGCCAAGTCTTTAGGGACCTCAAGGGTGGCCCGGGGTCACCTGGCCTTCTGGGGGACGCATTTCCACCAGGTTAGAGTGGAAAGTTGAGGCATCAAAGAAGAAGCATCAGCAGAGGCTACAGAGGCCAGAGGCCCACCACATCTTCCCTCTCTTCTTTCTACCCCCTGGGCCGCTGTGATGGCCACCTTGACTGTCTTCCTTCTCCCTGTCCACCTCCTCACCTGTCCACCTCCTCACTGCCTGCCTCCTCACCTGTCCATCTCCTCACCTGTCCACCTCTCACCTGCCCATCTTCTCACCTGTCCACCCTCTCCCCCGTCCGCCCCCTCTCACCTGACGGTGGACCCCACGCCCTGCCTAAGCCCACAGCAGCTCCCACGACCTCTGGATGAAAATGGGATCAGGACTTGCTCTGTCCACCGTCACCTTGGGCCCGCCCCACCTCCAGAACACACCGTGGTCTCTGGCTGGCTCCTCGCTGCCCACTGCCTCCTGAGCTGCCTTTCTTCTTTCTCTCCAGGTGGTGAGATCCCTCTCCTCAGCCCAGCTGACACACAGTCTGCTCCGGGAAACCCTTTACATCTCTGTTTCATGCAGGACTTCTTTGTGACCAATGACATAAGCCCACTGAGGCATGTCAACAGACCCACTGTGTGGGCTTTGGCCCCTCCATCTGTGGTGCTCCAGCTAGATGAGAAACACCTGCAGGCGGCTGGTCCCTGTCCAGATCCAAACTGGCCGGAAGATGGGTCATTGGTTGGACAGGTGGGGGAGAAGTGAATGAGTGGGTAGTTAGATGAAGCGATGGGTTGGTGAGTGGATGGACAGACAGATGGGTTACCAATGAGGTGATTGATGGGTAGATGAATGGGTGGAGGTTAGGTGGGTATATAGGTGGATGGGGAATGAATAGATATATAGATGGATAGTTGGACAGGTGGGTGGGTGGCAAATGGATAAAATAGATGGAATGGGGGTTGAGTAGATGGATGGATAGATGGAGGGTCGTGGGTGGGTGGATGGACGATGGTGGATGGATGGTGGGTGAGTGGGTGGATGGATGGTGGTGGGTGGATGGTGGGTGGGTAGGTGGATGGTGGTGGGTGGGTCCTGGGTAGATGGGTGGGTAATGGGTAGATAGGTGGTGGTGGGTGGATGATGGGTGGGTGGGTGGATGGATGGTGGTGGGTGGATGGTGGGTGGGTGGGTGGTGGTAGTAGGTGGGTAGATAGGTGGTGGTGGGTGGATGATGGGTGGGTGGGTGGATGGATGGTGGTGGGTGGATGGTGGGTGGGTGGGTGGTGGTAGTAGGTGGGTAGATGGA
The DNA here is from genome assembly GCF_045843805.1 of Urocitellus parryii. Taxonomy (NCBI): domain Eukaryota; kingdom Metazoa; phylum Chordata; class Mammalia; order Rodentia; family Sciuridae; genus Urocitellus; species Urocitellus parryii. Next base: position 73,690,959 of record NC_135540.1, on the reverse strand, counting down.
TGGTGGTGGGTGGATGGTGGTGGATGGATGGTGGGTGGGTGGATGGATGGTGGTGGGTGGATGGTGGGTGGGTGGGTGTGGTAGTAGGTGGGTGGGTGGGTGGATGGATGGTGGTGGGTGGATGGATGCCGCGTCCGGCTAATGGAGCCGAGTCCGGCAAGAGACGGCGGGGTTAAGAAATACACAGGACACCAAGGTTCTTCATCCAGAAGGAGGCGTGTGTGCGTTTATTGCCAAAGTTGTTCCCCTTATATATCTTTATTAACAGCTGCGGGAAATTACTCAAAAGCAAGGAGGGAAGAGTAGTAACTGCATCCTTGGGTTACGCCACCGTCCCCTATCATAAAGCTCGAACAGGTCAAGCTGTTCCGAGAGACACATATGCTCTAGGCAGATAAACAGGAAACCGCAAGCCCGTGTCATGGCCTTGTGAGCTGACCACATTGACATGCATAACAAACAAGTAGAGGCTGGGCTCCAGGGGCCAGGGTGGACCTGCTGCAGACAGATGGATGGTGGTGGGTGGATGGTGGATGGATGGGTGGTGGTAGTAGGTGGGTGGGGGGATGGATGGTGGTGGATGGATGGTGGTGGGTGGATGGTGGGTGGATGGGTTGTGGTAGTAGGTGGATGGGTGGATGGATGGTGGTGGATGGATGGTGGGTGGGTGGATGGATGGTGGTGGGTGGATGGGTTGTGGTAGTAGGTGGGTGGGTGGATGGGTTGTGGTAGTAGGTGGGTGGGTGGATGGATGGTGGTAGGTGGATGGTGGGTGGGTGGATAGATGGTGGTGGGTGGATCCTGGGTGGATGGGTGGGTAGTGGGTAGATAGGTGGTGGTGGGTGGATCCTGGGTGGATGGTGGTGGGTGGATGGGTGGTGGAGTAGGTGGGTGGGTGGATAGATGGGCAACAGGATGGATGGGTGGCTGTGGGGAGCTCTCACTTTTTGGTTGCTGTCTTCTGCAAAACGAGCAGTCCCAGCTCCTCTGTCCTCTCCCAGCTTGTAGCTTTTTGTGGTCTTCTCACTCCCGTCTGATGGCCCCAGGAACCCCTTACTCTAGATGGCCACTGCAGCTCCCCGTCTCTTGTGATTTGAGTGAACGAACCTGCAGAAGCTGCCCAGCATGCATTTCCCTGGAAGCTGCCCCACTCTCTGTCTCCAGGCTCAGGAACCTTTGCCTTGTCAGGTGCCCACTCCGGCCCTGGGCAGGTGCAGTCCTGACAGGTGTCTCTCTACTGGTGAGACAGCCTGGAGTCTTCACCCAGTCCATCCAGACAGCAGCTCACCTGCTCTGCCCACTTGGAGCCAGCCACCTGGCCAACACTGACACTGGTTGTTGGCAGACAGTCATCACCCTCTCTGCTGTGGTTGCTCCTGGAGGGCTGGTTAGGAGGTGCCCAGGACGTGCCCCAGAAGCAGAAAGAAAGATCCAAAGGCTGCAGCCCTGAGTGGGTCATCACAGCCCCAGCCCCGGTGCTTCCTTCTGCTGAGGCCAGACCTCAGCCGCTGGGACTCCCTCTCAGCTCAGGACACCTGGAACAGGTGAGAGCATAGAAGGACTGCCCAGCCCTTGACACGCTGCCCCTGGACGACAATCCTCCCTCCCATGGGAATCCCTGCCCCCAAGGGATCACAAGGGATCATTCTGCACCCTTCCTCCTGGTCGAGGTCCAGGACAGGGAGAGCCCAGACCTGTCCCAGCCTGGAGGCAACAGCTCAAGCAGCACCTGGGCCCAGAGCAGAACTGAGCTGTGGTTCTGCTGTGCTCAGGTACCAGTGCTACAGGGGAGGAGATCACGACTGCCACGTGGACGTGGGCACCAGGGGAGCGGGGACAGGGACTTATGGGAGCTCGCTGCACTCTTGTTGAAGTTTGGTTTTTTAATTTTGTAAAATTAGCTCAGAATAAAAAGGTTTATATATATGTAATTTGAAGATGGCATCTCTTGTATGTTGATTTGCTCACTCCCCAAATTTGTTGGTATCCTAACCCCAGCACACGTGAATGGGACGATGTTTGGAAGTAGGGTCCTCATAGGAAAGTCAAAACGGCATCCTCAGGGTGGGCCTCGTCCCCCAAGACTGGTGTCCTCCTAGAAGGGGAGCTTGGACAGACTCACCGCAGGTTGAAGGCCCTGTGAAGATGAAGGCAGAGGTCAGGGTCTACAAGCCAAGGGGCCAGGACCAACAGGAGCTGCAGGGGTCTGGGACAGAAGCCCCTTGCAGCCTCAAAGGAGCCAGCTCTGGACACGCTGATGGGGACTTGCAGCCTCCAGGACATGGGATGGCCGTGTTTGCAGGACAAGCTCTGTTGGTGGTGCTTTGCAGACTGGCTGTGTCTATAGGGCCTCCCAGGCCCCAACAACCTTAGAGTGTGATCCTTTCCATTTTAGCATGGGAGAGTGGCTTCCAAAGTGTCCCTACCTTTGCCCCCTTCCCTGGGGCTACATGAGCTGACATCCCCCTTAGGGACAGTTCTCTTGGATGTCTGGCCAGGGCCACCTACTGCCTCTGCAGCCTTGATGCCCCACACAGCTAGACCCCTCGGGGCTCCCAGGAGAACTCTTTCCCCTGGACCCCAGGCCCTTGAGGTCAAATTCATTCTTCCATGGTGGTGAGAATATTCTGTCCCAATGGGAGATGACACTTCCATTTTCATTCAATAAACACAACCTACATAAGTCTCAGTGACCCTGCAGAAGCTGGGATCCATACAGAAACAGCCAGGCCAGCTGCCCCTTCTGGCAGAGCCTCAGGACTGGCACAGGCCTCCTCAGCTGGGTCAGGCCTTCTTCTGGTAGAATGACCTCCAGGCCCAGGCTTCCTGCTGGGCCACCTGCTGGCAGAGGCACTGTGGGCATTGCAGGCTCTAAGGGTAGCTGTGTGTCTACTGGGTCCTGAAAACAGCAGCTCCTGCAGCAGGGGACCACCCTCTGCTCTGCTCATCACTAAGTCCCAGGCTCCGTGAGCCCCTTCCCCCAGGTGTCCAGGGCACAGAGCCGGTGGAGGCAAAGTGCCACTCCCCTCGACCCCCAGTAAATTCCTACACATCCTAAGGTCATGAGGACCAGCTTCATGGAGGGACAGGGAGCCCTGTGTGCTACAGGCACAGCCAGCCCCTTGGTCCTGGTGGCCTGCTGGCACCGCCATAGGCCCTGCCAGAGTGGACGAGGGACGTGGCTTCTGCAGCTCAGCTTTCCTAAAACAAATCCAGGATGGCATCCTGGCCACATCAGCCTGGACGCCCGCTGACAGCTCATCTGGTTTATCAGCAAAGGCCCCAGGGGTCTGGAGTCACTATACCTACTTCTCAGGGGAGGCCCCATGGCCACCTGGCCCAGGTGTGAGCTCAGTCTCAGTCCACAGATGACAATGAGTGGTGTTGGTGAGACTTTAGTCCAGGAAAGAGTCAGGCATGGGAATGACCTGTCCCTTTTGGACACAAGCCTGTGGAGTTTGGGCTCCTATCTCCTTTCCAAAGCCATCAGACTGTGTGGTGACCTCTACCACCCACTGAAAAAGACCTGCCGACTCCCCCAGCTTGTTGGGCACCTCCCGGTCTTGCACTGAGCACCCTGCCTCCTGGGAACCCCAGCATTCCCGGGCAGACCACGGCAGTGGGTCCTCCTGCCTGAATCCCAACTGGAGCCCAGAAACTGCATGGAGGCCTTGTCGGTGGGAGGAACGCTGACCCCTCAAGCCCCCACCCCTGCTGCCAGCCTTCCTTCTTGGCCACGAGTGGACCTTCAGAAAGTTGCCTTGAGGCATTCCTGGTTTTCCATTTATCAAGCAGAGTGAGGAGATAAATCAGAAGAGTATTTGTAGGAGACACACAGCTGGCAATAACAGGTTCGAGTGGCCAGTGCGTCTCTGTCACTATTTCATCTTCCACACTAACTTAAACACAAGAAAAAAAGGCTTTCCAGCCCAGGGCCTGCGGCACGGCTGAGGAGAGCGAGTGCATCTGTAATAATTCATAGACTTCTCACTTTCATTTCTCTGCTGCCCAGGAATTACATTCTGCTATTAAAATGCACTGTGACTGCCAGGCTGGCTGGCTTGTTCAGACACAAAAAGGGAGAGGACCCCAGGTGGGGGCAGGCAGGGCAGGCGGGGCAGGTGGGGCGAGGCCTGTCCTCCACAGCCGGGTGCTCGCCCCCTGCTGCCTGTGGGGTGCACTTCAGGTCCCCACTGTCCTGGGCATGGGCAGGATGCCCCAGGTCCACCCATTTCCTCCACCTGTTTTGCCAGATGCGTGGGACCACAATAGACCTCCAGGAGCCGAGTCTGATGCAAGCACACAAGAGTCTTATTGCAAGCTCGAACCAGGACTCAAAACCGTTCCTGATGCAGCGATCCCAGGGAGTGAGTCCAGGTCCTTTGTTCAGTGAGATTTTATAGGTTTTGGGGGGATACTCTATGTGTCACATGTTTCAGGAATCTATGCCTGAATCTCTTCTATCTAAGAGACTGAACCTCTCTAGTGGCATCTCCATCAGGGACACAGTGGGCAGCCCCCCACCCCAGTCACACACACCCTGGTGCCAGCAGCACCTGCAGCCTCTGCGTCTGGATAAAGGAGACACGGAGCCTCATCCTGGCAGCAGGAGGAGCAGCTATGGAGTGGTGATGGATCCCCTGGGAGAGTGTTCTGAGGCTGCTTAAATGAAATACGTGGATTGTCCCATCCTCTTGTCTCCACTTGTGAGCTCACACAGTAGCAGCCTCTGCGGAGCTCCCCTCAGTGTGTCTGGTTTCTTCCTACGTCATCTGCCAAAAAAGTGAGCCGGGCACTTTAGAACATGGGCACCCATTTGTCTTACTCTGTATCCAGCCCCCGAATCTCACACTTCCCCTCTTCCTCTTAGTATCCTCTCATCTCCTTCTTCCAGTAAACTGGATTCTGGTGCAGGAGGTTCTCCTTCTCCCCTCATCTCCCCACAGCGGTGGGGTACACCACACTCATCCCAGACAAAACGCTCCTGAACTATCCAGTCCTCGATGTGCCCTGTTATCCAGATGTTGATGGCGAGGAAGAGAAGGTGATGCTGCTGCACATCCTGAACCTGCAGAGAGTGGGTGCACTGCCCTCCCTCCACCTGACAGATGACAGAACTTTGTCTCCTGGCTCCAGGTTGTGCCTGTGAGAGTTCAACCCCCACCCTGTGCCCTGTCCTCCTGCCTTCTGCCATGCACAGACACAGCAAGAATGCCCTCAGCAGTCCAATGCTCAGCACCTGCATCTGGGACTCCATGGTCTCCAGAGGTGTGAGAAAGGAATTTCTCTTTCTCTTAGATGACCATCCCCAGGTAATCTGTTGCAGAGCAGAAAGAGTCTAGGCAGAAATAAACACTCATCCCAAATAAGATCTCCTGGGCTTGTTGCCTAAGAGGTCATCACCAATCAGAGCCCAAGGCTAGATGTTTGGGTGACAAGGAGAGAATGAGCTCATCTTTCCTGACAAAGGTCAACTTTCCATATAGAGCTAGAAAAGGTGGTAACACAGCACACTCAAAGGTCATGGAATCAGATCTCTTGACACAAGGTCATTAAGATATGAAAACTATAAAGAGACCTGCATTCAGACATATATTTTTGGATTCAAAACTCCCTCCCCAGGTTCAAAAGCAGCAGTGTCCTCCAGCTCTTACAGAGACCTGCTCCCTTGGTGTCCCACCTTCAGTGTGTGACCGTCTAGTGGGTCACCCCATTCACTGCTGAAGACAAAGATACTCTCCAGGATCCAATCATACAAAACAGAAACAAACACCAGGTGGCTACAGAGTGGCTCTGCCATTGCTCCTACTGCTGAGTCAATGCTGGGCCACACAGCATCTTCTTGCTCTGACTTCTGTGTTGTCAGGCCCTCTGTTGGGCACAGAGTCAGGACAGGGATGGGCCACCGCCCAACAATGGCAGCCACCTCTAGGACTCTAGGCTTCCAGATCCTTGTTGCTGATTAGGAGGAAAAGCCAGCCAAAAGAACCCACCAAAGATCCACCAGCAGCCCAGGAGCCCAATATGGAACTGACAACAGGCACTTACAATCACCTGGCCAATTGTAACCTGGCACATTTCCCTTAGGGGCTATATAGGTCCCTAGAACCACACCACTCCTGCTGCAGATGCTTCTACCTATGCTAAATAAACTGATCTCTGGACAACTTGGTGTGCTCCCTCACTTTCTGACTTCGAGTGGTTGGGGTCTTTCACTCTCCCTGGGTTCTTTGCAATCAGAAGCCTTCCACAAGATAGTGTAATCAGAACAAAGGCTCTTCCACTTGGAGTTTCAGGAATCTATGCCTCTCATTTGGAAGCTCTTCAGCGAGATCCACAGGATGTTCTACATGAACGCAGAGTAAGTGTCAATACATGGGTCTGGTTGAAGATTTCTCAGGCAGCAGGGTATGGACACAGGGCTGGAGTGGTTGGAGGTGGTAGAAAAACACTCAGAGATTGCTGAGAGCCACAGCCGAGTCTGTATGGCTCCTGGGCATTTTGCCAACAGTATTGATTGACAGGCGAGGCATTAATATCCGCCTCTGCCGCTACTTTTGCATTCTCCCGCTATTTTGGACTTCTTGCGCTATTTTGAGTTCTCATGGGGATTTCCGGGGATTCCCCGGGAGTTCCCATTGGTTGGCGAAGTGCAGGAGGAGGGATTTCCCGGGGAGCTATTTCCCGCTGGGGGTTCCTACAGGAGCCGTGTGGCTTTTTCGGGAGGATTCCCCAGGAGCCTGTGTGAGGTTTTTTCTTGCAGTTCAAAAATAAAGTTTGTTCCTGCTACAGTGGCTCGTGATTTGTGCCCAGCCAGACTGTGGCAAGAGAGGGGGTTGCTGCTGGGACATGATCTATGGTGGACAAAGAAATTTAAAGGCATGGATCAGTAGGGCAGGAGAAGTGGAGCCTTGGCTTCTCTAGCTAAAGCCCTGCTAATCAACGTGGGATGGAGAATTTACCAATGGGTTAAAACATAATAAACGCACTGTGCAATTCAAAGGCAGCATCTCCATCTCGCCACTCCTCCTGCCCATTGTGGAGTCCTGTCAAGTCCCCACTGTTCTTTCTCAATATTTTATGATCATTTGGCTTCCTTGTTAACTCCATGTGCTTCTAGAGAGCTTTAAAATTCTTTTTTTTTTTTTTGGTAGTATGCTGATTTATTTTTAAATTAATTAATTAATTTTAATTAGGTGTATATGACAGCAGAATGCATTGTGATTTATCGTACACAATTGCAGCACAACTTTTCATTTTTCTGGGTGCACGCGATGCACCATTTGTGCATTCCTACATGGACCTAGGGTAATGATGTCCATCTCATCCCACCATCTTTCCAGCCTCCATTTCCCCCTCCCCACTCCTCCCTCCCTTTGCCCCGTCAAAGTTCCTCCATCCCCCCTTCTCCAATTATGGATCAGCATCCACTTATCAGAGAGAACATTCAGCCTTTGGTCGGAAATAGCTGCAGAGTCCTGCGCTTTCCTTGGCGGCTTGGCGGCTGAGTGGCCGACCAGCCAGCAGGGGGCGCACTGTCAGCCGTGGTCCCTCCCAGCGCCCGCGTCCGCTAAGGGAAGCCTGGACGGCTGGATCCTGCAGAATGGCGGTGCCGCTCAGGTCCCGCTCTGGTCGCTACCTGCGCTGCCCGGGCAGGGCCTCCACGTGCATGCAGACTTTGCACATGCACGCGGAATTTGCATGCACGCGGAATATGCATGCACGCGGAATTTGCACGCGCGCGACAGTTCCTGGCCCAGGCAGGAGAGCAGACAGAACTCTGACAGCTCAGGGGCGGGGCATGGGCTGAGGGATTGCTGCCATTGCAAGAGCTCCTGGCTGTCAAACTAAGCCCCGCCCACCCTCACCAGAGCAAGGCTAGATACAAACACTAGCTCACACCTTCAAGGGAGGACAAGGTGTCCTTCCCAGCCTCAGCAAGCGAGATCCTGGAGATGCCACCACCACTTGCTCACCTGCTGTTGCACCGCCTATCCAATGACATTGCTTTCCCCTTCAGAGGCCCAGGGAGGCTACCCCCTGCTTCAAGCTTGGAGGTATGGGGGGCGCTTCTATTGGGGCCATGGCACTTCCCGCCTTTTCAGAGAAGAGCACTCCTGAAGAGGCACCGACCTGTCCCTGTACCGGAGGTGCAGGTACTGCCAGCCAAACACCTGCTCATCACCCTAGTCCGCAAGTGCTCCATGCCCCAAGAGCTACCCTCAACCCGCAGCAAGAGCCTTCTCAGCCCTCTGACTGCCCCCACGTCCATTGGAGTTCATCCCATCAGCATGTGCCTATTTCTTCTGCATCTGGTGCAAGGACTTTGCACGTGCATGCAGACTTTGCACGTGCATGCAGACTTTGCACATGCACGCGGAATTTGCATGCACGCGGAATTTGCATGCACGCGGAATTTGCACGCGCGCGACAGTTCCTGGCCCAGGCAGGAGAGCAGACAGAACTCTGACAGCTCAGGGGCGGGGCATGGGCTGAGGGATTGCTGCCATTGCAAGAGCTCCTGGCTGTCAAACTAAGCCCCGCCCACCCTCACCAGTGCAAGGCTAGATACAAACACTAGCTCACACCTTCAAGGGAGGACAAGGTGTCCTTCCCAGCCTCAGCAAGCGAGATCCTGGAGATGCCACCACCACTTGCTCACCTGCTGTTGCACCGCCTATCCAATGACATTGCTTTCCCCTTCAGAGGCCCAGGGAGGCTACCCCCTGCTTCAAGCTTGGAGGTATGGGGGGCGCTTCTATTGGGGCCATGGCACTTCCCGCCTTTTCAGAGAAGAGCACTCCTGAAGAGGCACCGACCTGTCCCTGTACCGGAGGTGCAGGTACTGCCAGCCAAACACCTGCTCATCACCCTAGTCCGCAAGTGCTCCATGCCCCAAGAGCTACCCTCAACCCGCAGCAAGAGCCTTCTCAGCCCTCTGACTGCCCCCACGTCCATTGGAGTTCATCCCATCAGCATGTGCCTATTTCTTCTGCATCTGGTGCAAGGACTTTGCACGTGCATGCAGACTTTGCACGTGCATGCAGACTTTGCACATGCACGCGGAATTTGCATGCACGCGGAATTTGCATGCACGCGGAATTTGCACGCGCGCGACAGTTCCTGGCCCAGGCAGGAGAGCAGACAGAACTCTGACAGCTCAGGGGCGGGGCATGGGCTGAGGGATTGCTGCCATTGCAAGAGCTCCTGGCTGTCAAACTAAGCCCCGCCCACCCTCACCAGTGCAAGGCTAGATACAAACACTAGCTCACACCTTCAAGGGAGGACAAGGTGTCCTTCCCAGCCTCAGCAAGCGAGATCCTGGAGATGCCACCACCACTTGCTCACCTGCTGTTGCACCGCCTATCCAATGACATTGCTTTCCCCTTCAGAGGCCCAGGGAGGCTACCCCCTGCTTCAAGCTTGGAGGTATGGGGGGCGCTTCTATTGGGGCCATGGCACTTCCCGCCTTTTCAGAGAAGAGCACTCCTGAAGAGGCACCGACCTGTCCCTGTACCGGAGGTGCAGGTACTGCCAGCCAAACACCTGCTCATCACCCTAGTCCGCAAGTGCTCCATGCCCCAAGAGCTACCCTCAACCCGCAGCAAGAGCCTTCTCAGCCCTCTGACTGCCCCCACGTCCATTGGAGTTCATCCCATCAGCATGTGCCTATTTCTTCTGCATCTGGTGCAAGGACTTTGCACGTGCATGCAGACTTTGCACGTGCATGCAGACTTTGCACATGCACGCGGAATTTGCATGCACGCGGAATTTGCATGCACGCGGAATTTGCATGCACGCGGAATTTGCACGCGCGCGACCGTTCCTGGCGCAAGCCTGCCTCTTGTCCAGTATTAACGGTTTTCCTCACGTTCTGCACTCATTCCTTCCTCAGCTGCGTCCTGGCAACAGGTCTGACAGCCATTTCGCCTGAAGCTGCGTGAGCAACGGAAGAAGGCCTTCTTGAGATCAAGGCTACAATTACCCACTAGCGCCTTCGCTGAGACTGCCGTGGAGTCTTCTCACAGCAAGTATTGTCGCTCACCGCTGCCCCCTGGCGCTGAGGGGCAGAGACATGCCAGAAGGGTCCCACCAGGAGCCGGGTCATGGGCCGCGCCAAAGAGGACATCCCTATACTCGTTGGTTACTAAGGGCTTCCTGGGCTGGTGGCAGCACTCGCAGGTCATCTTGCCGCCATCCTGCAACTGCTCCTCAGCGGTTGTGCAATGTGCCTGCTAGGTGCTTTTCCAGGGTCCTGCGGACCCTGCGATCTTTTCTGGGAGACTTGGCTATTGCCTCCTCCCTCCGCATGCCAGGTCTCCTGAGGAGGAGGCTGCTGTCAACTGCAGCTTTCATGAATTCCTGCATCCCAGGCTGCAGACTCAGACAGCCGCCTTGTAGGGTGCAGGGGCAGGAAGTGGCTCCTTGCCAGCTTCCAGGAGCCCAAGAACCCTGCCCAGGGAGGACTGTGATCACAGCCCCTGGAGACAGTGGCCAAGTGGTGGCTGAGCAAGCAGAGCACCCTGTAGACAGAGACCATCAGAGGGGGCGCCCTCAGGTCACTGGAAGAGCATCTGCTTTTAGGCCCCTGGGGACCCATAGCTGTGTGGCTGCCTTTGTGCCCAGGCCTGGGCCTCTGTGGAGTAACCGCTGCACCCAGAGCTCCCGAGACAGAGCTGAGAGCTCCCGGGCCATCTGCATGAGCTCCTGCCCCAAAAGAAACCCCATCAGCAGCTCCTACAGCTCCACGCAAGGTCTCCAAGCCCTGAAGAGGAGGGCTCCAGACCCATCCAACGGGGAGCCGCCCCTGGGATGTTCTTCATCCCCAGGGATTCCCCCAAAGAAGGCCCAGGGTGAGAAGGTGGCAGAAGGCAGGGCGGGACACCCATTTCCCAAGAAGAAGTCCTCACCCACGGGAGACACCAGTAGGCCACGGAAACGCAAGTTTCCTCTCCTGCAATGCCGCCGAGGGGAGCCTCTGAAGCTGCCACCACCTCTGTTACTGGCCTGTGCAGTGACGGCTGAGGACCTAGACAGGGAGAAGAAGAAAGCTCTGCAGCGCATCAACGGCCTTCTGATGGGTGAGACCCAGGCCATTGGGAACAGCTGTGCCATGGCCCCACAAGCCCATGGGGGGGTCCCCTCTCCACCGGGAGGGGCCAGGCCTCTGGCATCAGTGGGCCTCAGCCAGACCTTTCCCCATCCCCCCAGCAGCACAACCATGGTGGCCCACACCCCAGTGTGGGTCAGCTCTGCTGTCTCTTCCCAGAGCCATCCTCCCATCACCAATCTCACAGGACCGCTCTCCCCCAGCCTGCCAATTGCTGCTTTGGCCCTTCCTCCCAGGCCCTCTCTCAGCACATTGGCAGGCTTGGCTGCACAGCCAGTGGCCCCCTTTGGGGTCACACCCTTCAACGCCACTCTGCCTCCACAGCCCCCACATCTGGGGCCTCCCTCCACCTTGGGTAGGAGCTTCCGGCGCTCTCACCAGGGCCCAAAGCCCTACTGTATTCACAGGCCCTCACCTGCAGCAAGCTCCAGCTCTCCAGCTCCAAGGGTGCGAGGACACATTCTGCAGGGGAAGCAGCCTCTCACCCCTGGAGCCACTGTCCCACCCAGTTCTGGGGTTCCTGGTGGGATGAAGCCTGGAGCCCCTAGCTTTGTCAGCTGTCGTCAGCATGGACACGTAGGAGCTCCAGGTCCAGGGGCAGCTCCGATGCCACCCTTGACTGTGGGCCCAACAACCATGGGCAGCCTAAACTACTCAGCCCTTGGGTCTGACCAGCATAGAAACTCCACTGTGGGTCCTCGTGGCAGCACCCAGACACATTCAGTGACCTCAAAGGCAGATGGGAGGAGAGACTTGTCCTTGGGTCGGACATCACGCAAGCAAATATCAGGCTCAGAAAGTAGAGAAACCCCCAAAACTAGAGAGCACCGTGGGGCAAGTTTGGGAAATGACACCTCCAGTGCCCCTAGCCAGAGCACCACCATGGCACCCAGAAAACACCCAAAAGAGGGTAAAAAAGGGCAAGGAAAGAGTGGAGTTCCTACCCCGAGTGCCAATCCTCAAAGCCTGCCCATCCAGAAACACCAAAGCTCACCTCAAAGGACAAGTACTACGAAGGGTATCTCTAGTTGCCCTGCAGTCCCTGGGACATCAAGGAGATCAGAGAGCCCAGACTTGCTTTCTGACCTCATGTCAGCCTTTGGGGCCTGGTGTAGCTCCTCCCAAAGAGGAGAAACCCCAAGCACCAGGCAGCAACAAGGAGCAGTGTTGGAACAGAACACCTCCAGTGCCCCTAGCCAGAGCACCACCATGGCACCCAGAACATACACAAAAAAGGGTAAAAAAGGGCAAGGAAAGAGTGGAGTTCCTACCCCGAGTGCCATTCCTCAAAGCCTGCCCACCCAGAAACACCAAAGCTTACCTCAGGGGACAAGCACTCCCACTGAAAAGGGTACCTATAGTAGTTTGTCTTCAGTCCCTGGGACATCAAGGAGATCAGAGAGCCCAGACTTGCTTTCTGACCTCATGTCAGCCTTTGGGGCCTGGTGTAGCTCCTCCCAAAGAGGAGAAACCCCAAGCACCAGGCAGCAACATGGGGCAAGTTTGCAACCAAACCTCTCCAGTGCCCCTAGCCAGAGCACCACCATGGCACCCAGAGGGCACACAAAAGAGGGTAAAAAAGAGCAAGGAAAGAGTGGAGTTCCTACCCCGAGTGCCATCCCTCAAAGCCTGCCCACCCAGAAACACCTAAGCTCACCTCAGGGGACAAGTACTACCACTGAAAAGGGCATCTCTAGTCTCCCTATGGCCCCTGTGACATCAAGGAGATCAGAGAGCCCAGACTTGCTCCCTGAAATGATGTCAGCCTTTGGGGCCTGGTGTAGCTCCTCCCAAAGAGGAGAATCCCCAAGCAACAGGCAGCAACATGGGGCAAGTTTGCAACCAAACCTCTCCAGTGCCCCTAGCCAGAGCACCACCATGGCACCCAGGAAAAACACAAAAGAGGTTAAAAAGGGGCAAGGAAACAGTAGAACTTCTACCCTGAGTGCCATCCCTCAAAGCCTGCTCACCCAGAAACACCAAAACTCACCTCAGGAGACAAGCACTACAAAGGGTATCTCTAGTTTCTCTTTGGTCCAAATGACATCAGGAGGATCAGGGAGCCAAGACTTGCTCCCTGAACTCATTACAGCTTTTGGGGCCTTGTGTATCTCCTCCCAAAGAGGAGGTACCCCAAGCAACAGGCAGCAACATGGGGCACAGTTGGTACAGAACACCTCCAGTGCCCCTAGCCACAGTACCACCGTGGCACTGGGGAAACACACAGAAAAGGGAACAAAGGGGCAAGGAAACACTCATGTTCCTACCCTGACTGCCATTCCTCAAAGCCTGCCCACCCAGAAACACCTAGGCCCACCTTGCGGGACAAGCAGTACAGCCAGTAAAGATACCTCTAGTTACCCTTTGGTCCCAATAACATCGAGAGGATCTGGGAGCCATGACATGCTCCCTGAACTCATTGTAGCTTTTGAGGCCTTGTGTATCTCCTCCAAAAGAGGAGGTACCCCAAGCAACCGGCAGCAACATGGGGCACAGTTACAACAGAACACCTCCAGTGCCCCTAGCCAGAGCACCACCATGGGGACCAAGGGACAGAATGCAAGGCACACCCCAGGGAAAGCAACCTCTGGTGTGGCCACAGTTACTGCCATCCCCCAAAGCCTGCCCACACAGAAAGGCTTAAGCTCTCCTGGGGGAACCAGCACCACATCCTCAAACCCAACCTCTACTTTGATGTCCACCCATACTCCATCTGTGAGCCCTGGGAGCCCAGACTGGCTCCCAGATCTGATCTCTGCTTTTGGAGCCATGGTCATCAGCCCATGTGGAGAAACAAGAAGCGCGAGAAAGCGCTAAGAACGCACTTGGGCTTTAACACCTTCAGCCCCCCCTACCCAGGATAGGACTGACACTGCCTAGATCCCAACAGTCCTCCACTGCCCTCAGCTGCGCCTCAGCTGGCCCTGCCTCCACTCCATGGGGCCACTGGGCATCCTATCACCTCTACCATAGGATGGTGAGTCTGGCATGCTGTAGCCCTTGAAGACCTGTGAGGGCACTCAATTTGGCCAGGGCATCCACCCCAGTGAAGCTCCATGTGTCACTCAGCAGGAGTGAGACTTTTAATATCACCATCTTGAAACTTTTTACGAGATAATAGTTTTAAATCTTGTAAGGATAATACAATATAAAACTAATAAGAGTAAAAGATTTAATTTTATAATAGTTATAAGTTAAGGAATATAATTTTTATAATTTGAAACATTTACTTATTTACTATTTTATAATAGTTATAAATTAAGGAATATAATTTTTATAATTTGAAACATTTACTTATTTATATATAGTGTTTTTGTTTACTTTAGGGATAGAGTAATCTTTATAACAAAAGCCTATCTTCTGAATTTAATTTTAAATAAACTTGAATAATTGTCTTAACTTGGAATGATATGAAAGAATTTTAACTTAGGTATGGTGACCACTTGTTCAATCTTAGGCAAGATGTTTTGATTTTGAAACTAATCTTAATTTTTTACTTGAATATTATTTTATAAAAAATTATACAGAATTTTTAAATTAATATTAACTAGTGAACGTAATTTATCATTATATATGAAACATGAAACAGACAAGGTAAGAGAGCCTTTAATTCCCTCTTAAGGGAAAGGGGCAAAACATTTTTAAACTTTAAATAAGTTAGGCTCTCTTTGTTGTCTTTTAGAGATATATTTAAGTTGACTTCTCAGGAGAAGATAAAATTTTATAACATTTCTCGGTAGTCATCATGAACCATAGAGTGAAGCTGCTTGAAGAGGTATCCCATCGGCTTATAGGAGGGTGCAGTTGGCTGAGTGAGCAGGCCAGTGGTGATACCCTGTCTTTCATCCATAATGAGGTGGAAAGGGTGTTTAGGGTTAGGAAGAGAGAGAGAGTGTAAGAATATGTAAGAGCATTCCTGAGCTTTTAAAAGGAATTGGCTACTAGCTTAGGGGAGGTGAGGGTCCAATGAGGGGTCTCCTCAGTGGCCTTGTATAAGGGGTTGGTAAGAAGTGCAAAGTGGGGAACCCAATGCCTGAAAAAGTCTGCCAGACCCAGGAAAGAGAGGATGTATTCCACTGTTTTGGGTGGTTGTAGGTCATGGAGAGCTTGAATTCTGTCTGATGTGAGGCTTTTAGAGGTTGAAGTGAGAAGTGCACCTAAATAATTAACTGAAGAGGTAGTAAGCTGGGCTTTGGCTGGAGAAGCCCAAGAGTCCAGGGACCCCAGGAAATTGAGGAGCTGAGCAGTGTGAGTTCACAAGCCTTGAATGATGAACCGCATAGAAGGTCATTCACATATTGTAAGAGTGTGCTGCCCCCTAATTCACAAGCAGTTAGATCCCATGCCAAGCCTCGCCCAAAGAGATAGGGACTATCCCTGAAGCCTTGGGGTAGGACTGTCCATGTCAGCTGATGATACCTTCCCATGTGAAGGCAAAGAGCTAATAAGAGTCAGGATGGAGGGACACTATAAAGAAGGCATCTTTAAGATCAAAGGGGGGACATGAGAAAGAAGAGTGTCAGGGTTGGGAACCACCAGGTGGATGGGAATAACTGTCTCATTCATTAGGCGAAGATTCTGGACTAAGTGATAGGCTCCTGAGGGTTTGCATCCTGGCAATATGGGAGTGTTGCAGGGGGAGTCAGTAGGAAAGCGGGGTCCCTGGGCAAGTAAGCAGTCTATAATGGGTTTCAATTGCTCCCTATAGGTTTTGGAGATGGGAAAATGGGGACATAAAGGAAGTTTAGTTTGCAGTTTCAGCTAAATATGTACTGGCTTGTGGTGGGAGGCTATGACCGGCTTGAAGATGTCCCAGTCCTGGAGATCGACTAGATCAGGGGACGATGGCACAGTAGATACTGTCTGGTTATTAGAGAGGTAAAGATTAGAGGCAGAAGAAGGACATGGGTGGTAGTATTCTCTGGATGTGTTTTGGACCGTGGCTCTTAGTAATTTGAGAACACCTCTGCCTAGGAGAGGAATCGGACAGGATGGAATGACTAGAAAAGAGTTTGTGAATGGGTGTCCCTTCAGGGCACAGGTCAGCTGAGCAGTTCAGTTTGGGGAGGAGGGTTTGCCTTCAATCTCCATAACTGAGTCCTTGGAAGAAAACACAGGCCCAGAGTGGGCAGGCAAGATCGAATAGGTAGCCCCTGTGTCCACAAGGATGGTTGTGGACTTAACCACTACCTGAACTGTTATCCTGGGCTCTGTGAGTGTAATGGAGGTCCTCAAGTCTGGGCTTCTTCAGTCTTCTGTGAACCCCAATAGTTTAAGAGAAGATACCTCCTAGCTGGTCATACTCTGATGTAGAGGCAACAAGGAAGGGCCAACCATGGGGCAGTCACTCTTAAAATGTTCTGTGTGCTTACAGATAGGGCATGGCCTGGAAGGAGGGTGTGGCTTTGGGCATTGGTGATTTCAGTGACCTTTGCATCCACATTTGAAGCAAGTACCTGGTGTAGAGGAATGATGGAACCTCCATGGAGCTCTTGCTTGAGTTGTAGGCCTCAGGGCTCTGGTAAGGCCTGGGTTTGAAGTGTTACCTTTTTCTGTAATTGAGCCTACCTAGCTAGTTCAGCTGACTCCTCCTGGACATTATAAACTTTAAAAGGCCATTTTCACCAGATATTGGATAGGGTTCTGAGGGCCCTCCTCAGCTTGTTTGAGCTTTTTTCTGATATCATAGGTTGACTGAGTCTGCTAGATGCGGGCTCACTCATGGGGGTAAGGATGGAGGACAGAACAACAGAGATGTCATGCCAGATAAGATCATAAGTCTGGGAGAGGTATTGGCATTTTGAAATATAAGTAGAAATGTCAGCAGAGAAGGACCCAAGGTGCTCTTCAATCTGGGAAAGATCTTGAAGTGAGAATGGGACATGTACTTGGACAATCCCTTCAGCATGAGCCACTTCCCTGAAAGGACAAAGGAACTTTGGGTTATCTGGTAAGAGGGTCTGGTGGGAGTGGGTGTGGACACTGACAGGAGAAAAGAGGGGTGAGTGGGTGGAGGTAATCATGGCTTCAGGAGAGGAGGAAGGAGGGGGGTGAGAGAGATGGAGGGGGAGGGGAAAGGTTGTGTCAGTAGAAGAGGTGGGCAGAGGAGCCTTGGCTGCAGGAGAAGAGGGAGTTGTATGGAGCGAGGGAGGAGGAGCTGTGGTGGCAGGAGGAGGGGTGGGAGGGGTGAGAGGGGTGGCAGGAGCAGATTGGTGTGTATTGGGAGGGGGAAGACAGGTAAGGTAGGGCTGAGAGCAGCTCGGGTGGTTCTGAGGATGTGGAAAGAGAGGTTGAAGAACAATGGGAAGGAGTTTGGGATTTTCCTAGCAAGGAAGACTGGATCAGGAGAACAGATAGAACAGAGAGGAGGACAGAGCAGAGAGTAGAGGGAAGGGGACAGGATCATATCTCAAAAAGCCTGAATGTTTTTGCCCACTTTCCTGTCCAGCAACAAAAATTGTCCAGTTCAGTCACGGTTTCAAATCAAAGTTCCTTCTGGCGGCCATTGTGACTCATTGTTTAAGTCTGGTTCTTTTTCTAACATTCTCTCTCTGGGTTCATGTTCTGCCTTAAACCCCTTCAATCTTTCAGCTGAATTCTCTCAGATTCCATTGATATTTTTAAAAGATTAATGTTTTGCATAGTTTGTCTGGCAAGTTCAAATATTTGGCATCAGTGCCAAGAAAGTTATAGAATGTAGGACGTGTCAGGTTTCCTTGTATTGTGAAATTTCTTGTATTTGTGCTAAATTTGCCCTGCCGCTGAGATGGATGTGTCTCTGCTATTTATTTCTTTATTTATATATTTTTAATCTAGGATGGAACACAGAGGAGCTTAAGCACTGAGCTAGCCACTTTTTTTCATTTTCATTTTGAGAGAAGCTATCACTAATTTGAGTAGGGCATCACTATGTTACAGAGGCTGGATTTGAAATTTCAATCCTCCTACCTCAGCCTCCCACCTTCTGGGATTAAAGGCAGGCACTGCCATGCCCAGTTGTGTCTCACATTTGTTTTGGATCCATTCTTATCATCTGCCTTCTCCTGGTGCAGTCGGCTAAGGATGGTTTGGTGTGTGGTGTTGAGTTTCACTCCAGATGCACTCCATTGCCTCTATTCCTTGTTGCATCTCTAGCTGTGACTAGTGAGGACTGACCCTGGGCATTGAGTTCCACAGTGTGAAGGAGTGGAGTTCTCTGTTTGTCAAGAGAGTGGGGAGCCTCTGGTGTTCCTGTGGTGTGATGTAGACAGAAGGGTCTGTGGGTCATGCCTCTCTACTTCCTCCTGCAGTTGGTAGGGAAGTGCCTACCACTAGAAGAGGTTTTCTTGAGCACTGAAGGACATTGGTTTTGTCCCTTCAAATCTCATTTTGGAACAGATATGTGTATGCAATTATCCAGACAGCTCTTCTGAGGAATTGGAATGCTTATGACAGAAAAAAGATGTGACTCGGGTGCCAATTCTGTGTCCAAAAGAGACTGAAAATGAAAGAGCTGCCAAAAATAGTGGGCCCAATTTGAGGGCCATATTGTTTTGAATATTGGCAATGGACTTCACCTAAATGCCCAAGACTGGTAGAAAATTGAATGGAAAGGGGCTCTGCTTTTTTCTTGGTTATTTTAGCATGGGGGCTTTTCAATCTTGTTTACCTTTTTAAAGAAACAACGATTTCATTGGTCCTTAGTGTTATGTTTGTTGTCAAGTTCATTAATGTTGGCTCCGATTTTATTTCCTTCCTTCCTTCAGTGTTTGCTCCTCCACCATAGCCTGGCTTTTACACCATTTCCCATTTACACAGTGCACGCTGTCGGCTTCCTCAGTAGAGGGCGCTGAAGTGACACCGCAGGAAGCAGAGGCCTCTTGTGGTTAAGCTACTGCACCATTGCTCTGTGATGCTGGTATGAGTCCATGTGAGGGCAGCGTGGATCAGGTGAGGAGATCCTCAGATCCTGAGGAAGGTTTTGGTCTCCAGGAAAATTTCCCAACACTTTCCAAGCTGATCTTAGGTGATGGTGCCCTCCTAGTGAATGGTCCAACTGTAGTGGGAGGCACCTGGCTCTGAGTTCAGAACTTGGCAGTCCCTGGCTCTACCCATGCCCACCTGAGTGGTAGCACACCAAACACACTGCCCTTACCAGGCACATATTCCCAAGGGTCCCCCATCCCTTTCTGTTCAGAGGATGCTGTGAGAGCCATGGCTGCTGCTCCCTCAGGTAAGGAAGGTCAAGGTGGGCTGGGGAGTGGACAGCCCTGGATGCTCCTACCATGTGGTCACCCATGCCCACCGGCTTGTCCCCTAGAGATGAAGACCTGGCATAAGGCAGAAGCTGCTGTAGAGTATTGAAGCTGCTGCTGACCTTGAGGAAGAAGGTAGGTGCAGGCCGCACATCTGGGAAGGCACAGCCAACTTGGGTGGGGGCCAATGGTTCCTGGAGGGGTGCTCCCTGGTGACAGGAGCTACCACACTGTAGGCAGGCACACCTAGGATGAGCATCTACCTCTGGAGGCCTGGAGGGGTGACCCATGTGTTTAGGGTTCTGGGGCTGGAGGTATGGGGTACCTGTGGTGTCTTTAAGCTGTGTGCATGGGTGGATGCAGTGTGAAGATCCTCCAGGTTGGGGGCATACCTTGAGGTGTCTGGTTGGGACCCCCTGTTGTGCAGGAACAGTTGTGTGGGTCTCAGTGAGGGGGCCTTAAAGGAGAGACAAGCTCCTGGGGACAGGTAGGCCTGTTTGGGGAGGACCATGCCAAAAAGGGCCCAGTGTTCAGCAAAGAAGAGGTTCAGTTTGGGGACAAAAAGACTCCCTCCTGCACGCACACATTCGCAGTACCCAGAGCCACCACCACCAGGAGACAGACGCCACTTCTTGGGGGTCTCAGGTCTGTGGACTGCTCCATTGGCAGGCAGCGTCCCATCATCTTAACCACCTTACACAGGAGAATGACAAACAGACTTCTGCTGCCCTGCTGCCCATTTACTGTCCCTTGGGCCATGGTGGAGATTAGTCCAGCCTCTGGATTTATAGCTAGTCACCTCTGAGGTCCCTGTAGAGGTAGGGAACATTTATAGTGGTGGGGCTGAGGATGGCATCTGCAGGTCTGGACTGAGTGTGCATGGGTACACACATGGCTGTGTGTGTGTATGTGTGTGTTTGTGGTGTGCATATGTGTGGAGTTTGGGCTGCAGTGTGTGAGTAAGAGAATGTATGTGCATCTGTCTGCAGATGTCCAAGTGCATTTCCTGACATTGCATGTGAATCGGTGTGAACTGTGTTTGTGAGTTTGTTTAGTGTAATGCATGAGTATATATGAATAAATAAGGCTATGATTTGTGTGTGTGTGTGTGTGTGTGTATGTGTGTGTGAGATTTGCCCTTCTCTTGTCACCCCCCACCATTGCTCAGCTTGGCACCCCTTTGCAGCCATGTTTGCATCTTGTGAGCTGTCAGCTCGAGATCTTGCATGGTGTAGACATTTTGGGCCAGCCTGGTCTGTGTGTGTGTGTGTGTGTGTGTGCATGTGTGTCTGTGTGTTAGGGGTGGCATCATGTGGTAGACGAACTGAGCACCACTGAGGCTCCCCTCCCTGTGCAGATGCAAATTGAGCACTTACTCACATGCTTTCATTGAGAGTACAATCCAGTCTGAGGACAGGTAGATAAATAGTAAGTTCCATGGCAGAAATAAAGGTCA
Source organism: Urocitellus parryii (assembly GCF_045843805.1). Taxonomy (NCBI): domain Eukaryota; kingdom Metazoa; phylum Chordata; class Mammalia; order Rodentia; family Sciuridae; genus Urocitellus; species Urocitellus parryii. Next base: position 73,670,159 of record NC_135540.1, on the reverse strand, counting down.
GAAAGACAGGGAAAGGGCTCACCAGAGGTGGTGGTCAGCTTGGCCTCGCTGAGGGGATAATGATTGAGCAGAGCGTTGAAGGAAGGGAGGACATACGCTTGTTCAGGAAGGGTGTTCCTGGCAGAATTATCAACACCTGCAAGATCTTGAGCTGGGAAGACAGAGTAGGAAGGTGGCCAATGAAACCAGAGCAGAGTGAAGGAGAGTGATGATGCGGTCAGAGAAAGAACAGGGTCCACCTTGCAGAGTCTCGTGGCTGCTGAGGTGTTTGGCCCTTACCCTGGGTAAGATGGGAGCTCTGGGGGAGTTTGGACCAGAGGAGGAACATGGAAGTATCAGGGACCAGTAGGAAGGAAGCACGGTCACTAGGGTGTCAGGCCAAAGAGGAAACTTCAGCCTATTCTTTGCAGAATTTTGCCTCTGAGCTGGGAACCCCAGGCTCAGCCTCCACTTTTCAGCATTCAGAGTAAGGCTGGCAGAATCCTTGTTCATTGAATGGGCACAGAACTTCCAAGAAGGACATTTCTGGGTCCCTTGAGTCCTGTAGGATTGACTCAGTTGAGCCTGTGTGTAGGCTCATGGGGGCAGAGCTTCTCATGAATAATGCAGTCCCACCCATATGATGTGTTTTGAGGCTGTTTCAGGACTCTGGCAGCACAGCTCCTGGGAGCTTTGGATAGTGTTGGGTGTCTGGTAGCCTTGATCTTCCTGGTTATCAATAGTGAGAGTGGCAAGAGGGGCCTGGCTTTCTTGTTTGCTTGTGTCTCCTGTGCCATGCTGTTGGGTCTCCCTGCAGAAGCCTCATGAGGTGCTGTAGTAGCTTGGGCGAGGATTTTGTCATGGGTTAACAAGTAGGAAAGGGCACTTTTGTCACCCCCAGGGGCCTGCAAAATTGCTAATGCTTCGGGCACCTGATGCAACAGGACATGGCCTGAGCCTTGTTCCCAGGCCTCTGTCCCTAACAACCATGTGATTCCTAAAAAGTCCCTGCTCACATCCCCCTGTTCCTGCTTTCTAAGCACAGGAGGTTCTAGAGCTGACCACCACCTCTGGTGAGCCCTAGGTTCTAGCCACCAGCTGGCACCATGCTCTGTGACCGGTCCTCCCTGGAATTTGCCAAGGCTGTACTTAAGATATAATAAAACAGCAGCTGATAAGGCTTGCTCCCCTCCAGGAAGCCCAGGATTCAGTTAAAGACATCCTGAGTAAATAAAGGCATAAAAACAAACAAACAAAACAAAAAATTACCATATGATACCTAGCTGTTCAATAGACAATCTCATTTAACCACCCCCATGCTCTGTGGAGTGAACAACACACCTTCACTGGTGCATTAGAAAACTGGGACATGGACATGGCAGGTATCTTGCCTAAGGTCACAGAGCTAGTGAGTGGTTCACCCAGGGATCTGGCTGCAAACCGTGCTTTACATTGCTCTGCAGCTGCAACCAACAGCCCACAGGTGGTTGTGACCTATGCTGGGAGTGTGAGTTGGAGTTGGCAAAGGGCCAGAGTTTGGAATCAGACAGTCCTGGGTTCAAATTGTGGTCCTGCCCATTTAGTAGCACCGGAACCTCTGGAATGACAGTCTCTTTTCCGTTGTGCAGCAGTGTTGCTGACCTGTTCTCGTGGTGCCATCTGTATGCAGGAAGGACTGCTTCGCTCACTCCAGTGGGAGCAAGATGGACTCAGCTGCAGGGGATCAGTTTCTGCCCTCTGCTTACAGATGACTTTGCAGATGCTCTCAGAGCATGAGCTTGATCACCTGGATAAGCCCTTGGTAGGGGTGCTGCAGGCCCCAGAGCTGTGCTATATGTTGAATGCAAGGGGTATTTCTTGATGTCCAAAGGGGCAAGCTCTTTGGGGGGAGCCTCCTGATCCTGCCATGGAGTTGTCCTGAGCCCTTGGGTGAGGGGTTTCAGAGTTGTAAATTCAGATGGGTCACTGTGTTTTTCTTTTAGTGATATGAGAAGATGGAAGATACATATTTTTATGCTTCTTCTGTTCCTGATATTTTAGGAGCTCAGATTGTGGGTGTTCTATGGAATGCAACAGTTGCTGCCATACCGAGGCCACATTGAAAAATCAGATAGCTGAGGCCCTAGGAGTCAGACACTCAGTGATACTGGGGTCTTTGAAAGCATTCCCTGCAGTTATTCTTCAGTCAATTATGCTTAATTAGTAGACTAGAATTATAGAATCTTCAGTTCATCAAACACCAATCCTAAGTGCTTTGCCTTGTCTCCTATAATCTACAAGGCTGACTTCCTCTTGTGTAGGTGAAAGTAGCAACTCCTCTTTATTAGCAAGGAAGTTGAAGCTCTGAGGGTTTAAGGACTTGAGCCAAGGCCAGACAGCTATGAAGCAGCAAAGCGGTCCACATTTCAAATTGGATAAACCCTAACAATGTTAGCTAGATCAATAAGTAAACAAGCATAACCTTACAGGAGAAAGAAAGGCTGACAAGTGCGTGGCTTTGGTTCACATGTTTGGGAATTGTGGGCTGAACACAACAGATTCAGGCACAGCTTTATCCAGAGGTTGCAGTGTCATCATCAGGACACTGCCTCTCTCCATCTCCCGACACTGCCTTCTTTGCCCACCCTGTCTCTGGGGGTGGTGGCATGTTGCCAAGCAGCTTTAGAGACACAATCTTCTAGTTTGGCATTGGAGGAAAAGACAGTGTCCTAATGATGATAGTGAAAGTCATGGGCCAGCCTGGGTCACTGCTTCTTCCTGCCCATCATGGTGGGATGGATTGATCTCAGTGGTCAAGCCTGGAGGGGCTGAATCATTGTGTGAGAGAAAGAAAGAGTCACCAAAAATATTCAAGGGTAAATGATGAGACAGGGAGATGAAAGCCAAGCAGGAAAGCCACAGATGTCCCCACTGAAGGGGTGAGAGCAGCTGCATTTAGAGCACAGCCCCTTGCAGTAGAGGTGGCTGATTTTGCCCCTGTGCCTGTCTTTGGTCTTAAGTGCTGCCTGCAGGCTTACTATTTGCCAGGTGTCCACTCCTGTTATAAGGAGTGGACACAAAATACTCCCCCAAAATCCTGGTATAAGGGCTCCTGTTTCATGGGGAGCTCTTATAAATGATGGCTGGGCAAATCCCAATTTCCACCCTGTGTGATTTCCTGCAGAGGACTCAACTCTGGGGTTTACCCTGTAGAAAGAACATATTGTTCTGCATATTGTTCCACTGGATCATGTGAGCAGACCCTGATATTGTACAAACAGACACCAACTGGCTGCATGGAGAGAGCATCCTCAGCTTTCCTGGGTACCTCCGAGTGTCCAGAGTGCAGTACCCAAGCCTGGCTCAGATTGCCCAGGTCTTAATCAGTGGAGGCAGTTGTAACTACGACCATCAACTGTGTGGCCTTTGAAACATCGGAAACTGATTTCTCACAGATCTGAAGGCTGGCAGGCCAAGATCAGGGGGCCAGGATGGCAGGGTATAGTGAGGGCCCTCCCTCAGGTTGCAGCTGCCCACTTCTCATTATATCCTAACCCTATGACTTTTCCACAGCTTCCAAGCCCTCCTTTCCAATCCTGGGGGAGCTGTGGAGACAACAGTGAGCACAAGGAAGGCCCCTGCCCTCTTGATGCCCACAGTCTAGTAGGAGAGACTGAGTAAGGACAAGGAAACTGATGAAGAAATAGGATGAATTCAGAAATGGTTGAGGAAACAGAGGAGACAGAGGGTCAGGGTGTTCCTAGGTGGCAGTCAGAATGGGCTTCTCAGAGGAAGTGTCATGAGCATGAGCGCTGAGAGCTTATTGATGGACAGGAGCTGCTGGGCCAAGAAGTGGGAAGGGCAGCTCAAAGGTGCTCAGGCAGCAAGCAGCTGGCAGCCTCTGAGGGAGCAGGGGTGGAATGGAGATAAGTAGGGACAGCCCAGGGACAGAGAGGGAGAGGTGGGCCACCCTAAATCTGAGTCTCCCCTCAAGGCCTTCTGAGGAGGGGTCAGGCAGGGCTTCTGAGCTGTCACCATCAGACAGCTTCTCTATAAAGACCATGCTGTGCTGAACTTGGAGAGAGGCAGGTTGGGAAGGAGGTGCTGGGTCTGTTTGCCCCAAGCTCTGGTTGCCTGCCCTCAGCCTCTCCCAGTGCAGAGTGACAAAGCACACTTCTTCCTCCTCTTGTTTTTTACTTGATAACTTTTTAGAGAATTTTTAAGCTCAAAATTGAGGGGAAGAACAGAGATTTCCCAAATGCTCCCATCCCTGCCCAGCCTCTGCCTCTGTCACCATCACTACCCACCAGAGAGGCACATTTGTTCCAGTTCAGAAACCCACATCATTATCACCTAGAGTCTGGAGCTAACCTTAATCTTTCCCCTTGCTGATGCACATTCTGTGGGAATGGACAGTTGTAGAATGACATGAACCCACCTTTGGCCATGACCATGATGTTTACTGGCTGTGATCTTAGGAAGCAGGTGCGTTGGCGATCAGGACAGAGCAACCTGAATCCATGTGGAGCTTCACTGATGCAAAGTGCAGTCTCCTCACAGGCCTGATGGGCCTTGACTTCCTAGGTCAGCAGCCTCATTGGAAGCTTGGGAATGGTAAAAGTGACACCTACACTGCATGGGTGCTATGAATCTTTGGGCTTACACAGGAAGCACTCACTTCCAGGAGGCACCCATAGGGGTTTGTTGAATGAGTGGATAACGGTACTCTCTTCCAGACTTGGTGTGGGACAGCCTGGATTTGAATTCCCCCCCTGGCACTTGTAGCTGAGTATTCTGTGGCAAGTCATTTCATCTGACCATGACTCATTTTCCTCATCTCTAGAGGGGGGATATAAGCATCACATTGAATTACCATGAAGAGATGAAGAAACCATATCCATGAGCATGGGCCAGAAACACAGTGGTAGGTGGTGCTACTAAAACAAATGTATGCACACTTACTATGCGGCAGCTACTGTCTTCAATTCTTGAAAGGTACTGCATTCCTCCCAAAATTTGGACATCCCTCAGAAGGTGCTGGAGCTGCTGTGTAAAAGATGTGTATTGCTTCCAAGCCCTGGCACATGGCCATCTCCTGCTTGGTGCTGGGAACTCAGTCAGCTCTGGGGAAAGTAGTGTTTTCAGAGGAGCATCCTGCCTGGATGTTTAGAAAACCGAGTAGGATGAGCCCAAAGAGTGTCTGCCTCAGGTCTGGTTCTGTGTAACTATAGGCAGCCTATAGCTCTGGCCTTACCCTGTGAGCATATCCCCTCCCTGTGAGAAAGTTCTCTGCCTCAGGCCTCACCACTCTGAGGCTTCAGGAAAAACAATTTCCACATTTAGGAAGGAGTCTGTGGATTGCATCTGGGAGCATTCCAACCTGCATGTAGCCAGAATAGGGACACCTGGGGAGAAATGAATAGGGTCCTGGCCCTGAATAGCTAGGCAGTAGGTGGTTTGGCTCAGTCATCACTCAAATATATGTGTAGCACCACCATGGGCCATCATTTGGCCTATTATTTAGCAATCAATTCAGACAAACCTACTAGTCCTCCTGGAGTTCCAGTATTGTCAGGAAGTTAGTCAAGCCCACCAGCCATCTTGGCAGATGAGGGGCACAGGATGTTAGAGGTGTCAGCATCCTCACCATCTCTAGGTATAGAAACCTGCAGCCAGATGTTTGTGAGGAGTAGCTTCAAGGAAAGAAGGGGGTGTTCTTTGGGCCAGTCAGGAGGGCTCCTGTTTCATGGGGAGCTCTTATAAATGATGGCTGGGCAAATCCCAATTTCCACCCTGTGTGATTTCCTGCAGAGGACTCAACTCTGGGGTTTACCCTGTAGAAAGAACATATTGTTCTGCATTGGATTCTGGGCACCAAAGGAACAGAGTAGTGGTTGGGGCCTCAGAGCCAAGCCCTGTGGGGATCCCTTTCCAACACAGCCAATCCAAACCCAGGTTGCCACGACTTTTCTGTACAGAGACTGGAGAGCAAGTGTGGGGAGCCCCTTCCCCACACATGTGCCTCACATGTTGCCCTTCTGATCTGGTGCATGGACTTGCCTGGCTACTCTTTGGGAACCCATGATGCAGGGACCTTGGGAGGTTCCAGTTAAAAGAGAAGCCCTGTCCATCATGACTCCCTGTTTCACTCCACATTCCACAGCACCCTCTGCTCCATCATCAAAATGCAGCTGTACCTCTATCCAGAATATTTTTGAGGTCCCAAGACTTGGACAACCTGAAGCTTCTCAGGACCTTCCTGTTGATCATTATGCCTGAATCAGAGGGGAACTTCCATGTGCTTCCCCAGCTGAAGAACACAGATCCTGTAAGTCTGAGCTCTCTGATGATGGGGTCTGGGGTGGATGACTGAAGGTGTGTGCAGAGGAATCTCAGCTGGTGCCCCTGGGATCTGCCATATGTTCCCAAGACACACAACTCTGACATCCTTCAGCTGGTGGAACCTAGTCTGGGAAGATGGCCAATTGTGGAGGAGGGCCAGGACTATTCGCAGAGGCAGGGTTCTCGTGTGAATTGGGAAAGGCCCAAGGAAAGTCAGTCATGTTGGGTGTTTTCTCCCACAGCTCTAGCACCATATCAAGTGATATAATTGCCTCCAGCAGCTGTGGCCCAATTTACTTGGTTACATTTGGAAGAGCATATCATCACATTCCCTGTGAAGGAGGAGAAATAGCCCTCAAAATCAGAGGTTGGTCCGACACCAGCATTGACCACACAGGAAGATATGGAGCCACCAGTGGCCACTGAACCTTCAAGAAGAGGAGGAAGCTTAGCTGCCAATAAGCAAGTCAGTGGATATTGAACACTATCTTCCACTTGGTATATATGTATGGTACATATGGTGCTCCAAGCTGCCATCCCATCCTCTGAAAGAGAACCACCTTTCCTGGCAGCAATATAAATTCCAAAACAATAGAGGCAGGAGGTCAAGAAACTATTAGGCCACAGTCCTCCAATCTCCTAGACTGTATCCTCACTTCCCTAGTTCTAAACTTTTCAAAGGCATCTCCCACATGTGAGCTCCTGAGCATTACCCAGTGCCAGAACCCCCAGCACAGCTATCCTTTCCCTCCCCTCTGAGATTATCTATTTTATTTTTTAAATTTTTATTGTTGGTTATTCAAAACATTACATAGTTCTTGATATATCATACTTCACACTTTGATTCAAGTGGGTTATGAACTCCCATTTTTACCCCGTATACAGATTGCAGAATCACATTGGTTACACATCCATTGATTTACATATTGCCATACTAGTGTCTGTTGTATTCTGCTGCCTTTCCTATCCTCTACTATCCCCCCTCCCCTCCCCTCCCCTCTTCTTTCTCTACCCCCTCTACTGTAATTCATTTCTCCCCCTTGTGTTTTTTCCCTTTCCCCTCACTTCCTCTTGTATGTAATGTTGTATAACCCTGAGGGTCTCCTTCCATTTCCATGCAATTTCCCTTCTCTCTCCCTTTCCCTCCCGCCTCTCATCCCTGTTCAATGTTAATCTTCTTCTCATGCTCTTCGTCCCTACTCTGTTCTTAGTTACTCTCCTTATATCAAAGAAGACATTTGGCATTTGTTTTTTAGGGATTGGCTAGCTTCACTTAGCATAATCTGCTCTAATGCCATCCATTTCCCTGCAAATTCTATGATTTTGTCATTTTTTAATGCATAGTAATACTCCATTGTGTATAAATGCCACATTGTTTGTTATCCATTCGTCTATTGAAGGGCATCTGGGTTGGTTCCACAGTCTTGCTATTGTGAATTGTGCTGCTATGAACATCGATGTAGCAGTGTCCCTGTAGTGTGCTCTTTTTAGGTTTTTAGGGAATAGACTGAGAAGGGGAATAGCTGGGTCAAATGGTGGTTCCATTCCCAGCTTTCCAAGGAATCTCCATACTGCTTTCCAAATTGGCTGCACCATCTATTTTATTTCTCTTCAGATCATATAAATCTTTCGCCTTTTCTATTTTATTTTTTGTGATGCTAATTCTTATGGCATTGTAAGTATTTTTAGTGGCATTCTTTTATGTTGACCTAAAAGTGCTTAATCCATTCCCCAGGCTGTGCCACCACCAGTACTGCGTAGCTGCTGATGGAGCCCATGTAGAGCTCATAGGTGCTGTGAGAGAGGATACAAACAGGCCATCCAGGAGGAGGTGAGATAGATGCCCCAGTTATGGAGCAGGAGGGACTCACTAATGACTGTTGAAGATTTTAGGCCATTATAACTCATACTATGATCTATTTTAACTGTAACGTGGCACTACAAATCCCACTCATATAAGATAAAAACCTTAATATGTACATTCTTATTGCTCCACAGATCATGGCTCACCATCCTCTTATTCTTCAAGACACAATATTGAAGTTAGAACCATTAATGACTCAGTAATGGTCTGTACTCTTTAAATTAAAGGAAGAGTCTTACGTTTTGCACTCAGGCTTGGAGGACAGCAATGGGCAGGAGCCTGGGCAGTGAAGACTTGGCATTTGGAATCTGTGGAGGTATTGGTGTCTGAAGTTCAGTAATGACAGCGGTGGCAAAGACAACTGAGGAGTCTGTAGGTGGCAACGTCAAGCCAGGCATCCAGAGAGTTGCATTCTCATCCTCTGGCAGTGGCAGGAGTCTGGTCCCAGTGCAGTGATGGTGGCTGCAGCATCACTGGTGGCCCTGTGGGGACTCCAGTGGCTTCAGTGTGGAGCTCTGTTAGCGGTGATGGTGACAGCTTGGGACAGCAGGCCTCAGAGTCAGAGGGTGACTGGAGGCTGTGATGGCCTCTGCAGTGGCTCCTCCAGGCAACTGGTATTGCCCCTTGTAGGGCCTGCCTGCTCTGGAAGCAGGGCACAGGAGCAGGTGGTAGCCAGACACCTGCTGAGGACCTTATGCTGCCCATTCCAGCAATGCCTGGCATTGGCCTGGAGCCCACCAGGCTGCTCACCTAATCCTTGAGTTCACCCTGCCCCTCCCTGAGTTGCAGCCTCTGAGGGATGAGTAGGCCTGCTGCCAGCTGGGGCAGCCTTTGGAGAAGGCACCCACCCTCCCCAGCTACATCTCCCCTGGGCTGGGGTAGCAGAGTGCAGAGGTGGGAGGTGGGGGGGCCTAGAAAATCCTCACCCTCCAAGTGCATCCCTGGGCTGGGACAAGGTGGAGGGCACAGGTGGCAGTGGGAGTCTAAGGGCAACGAGTTCTCTGTCTTGGTCTTCTGCCACCCCCAGCCACAGAAATGCACTTTGGGGGTGAAGATGTCCTAGGACCTCTGCTTTCTGCACTCACAGTCCACTCAGGAAGTGGCTGGGGATGGTGAGGTTCTCTCTCAAGACCGCCCCAACCTAGCAGACAACCTAGTTCCTCAGTAGAGAGGCTATATCAGGCGATGGGGTGAGCAGACACACAGTGGGCTCATGGACAGAGCGAGACATGGCAGCTGTAGGCAGCATAAGGTCCTCAGCAGGTGTCTGGCTACCACCGCCTCCTGCGCCCTGCTTTGTGGGCAGGCAGGCCCTACAAGGAGCAATACCAGTTGCCTGGAGGAGCCACTGCACAGGCCATCACAGCCTCCAGTCACCCTCTGACTCTGAGGCCTGCTGTCCCAAGCTGTCACCATCACCGCTAACAGAGCTCCACACTGAAGCCACTGGAGTCCCCACAGGGCCACCAGTGATGCCGCAGCCACGATCACTGCACTGGGACCGGACTCCTGCCACTGCCAGAGGATGAGAATGCAACTCTCTGGATGCCTGGCTTGACGTTGCCACCTACAGACTCCTCAGTTGCCTTTGCCACCACTGCCATAACTGAACTTCAGACACCAATAGCTCCAAGCACAACACATCTTCATCGAATAGCTTAGCAAGACCTTCTAGATAACTTGCAAGAGCTTCTCCATCAGCACTTGTTTTTTTGCCTTGCACGTTTACTTTATGGAGAGGGGCTTCTTGGCAAAAACATAATGGACCAAACTCTGGCAGTTGCAATGAAGTTGGCCCCAGTACTGAGTGTCACTGTCTAGTATCCATGTTAAAGTCTGGTGGCAGCAGGGCGGAGCTCCAGAGTCTGGCAGGTGCAGGAGCAACATGCAGCTGCATCAGGGGTCCATCCTCAGTAGAGGGGTCGGGCACCAGGTGTGGTGTAAAGTACGATGACATTGGGGCCTTGGTGGGCATTGTTGGAGTCCATCTGGAGTTTGGAAGTTTGAGTGCTGCACAATGGTGGTGGCACCATAAGAGCTCAGAAGCAGGGGCAGCAACAACAGGCAGTGTCCAGCAGTGAGCATCTTCATCCTGCAGAAGTAACTGGGTTCCAGCTGCAGGACAGTGAAAGTGGCATCCAGTGGCCATGTGGGGAGTCTGGTTGGCTGCAGCGAAGAGATCCAGGCTAGCATGGCAGCAAGGGCATGGGATAGTGGGTGTCAGAGTGATAAGGTAACCAGTAGCTGGGATGTCCTCTCTGGTGGAGACTCCAGGCCCTGGTCGTGTGCATGGTCGACTGGCCTGCTCAGGAAGAAGAATGCGGGAGGCGGTGGTACCCAGGCAGCTGCCCAGGACCTTCTGCTTCCCACAGCTGCCATGTCTCCCTCTGTCCATGAGCCCACTGTGTGTCTGCTCACCCCATCGCCTGATATAGCCTCTCTACTGAGGAAGGTTGTCTGCTAGGTTGGGCGGTCTTGAGAGAGAACCTCACCATCCCCAACCACTTCCTGAGTGGACTGTGGGTGCAGAAAGCAGAGGTCCTAGGACATCTTCACCCCCAAAGTGCATTTCTGTGGCTGGGGTGGCAGAAGACCAAGACAGAGAACTCGTTGCCCTTAGACTCCCACTGCCACCTGTGCCCTCCACCTTGTCCCAGCCCAGGGATGCACTTGGAGGGTGAGGATTTTCTAGGCCCCCCCACCTCCCACCTCTGCACTCTACTACCCCAGCCCAGGGGAGATATAGTTGGGGAGGGTGGGTGCCTTCTCCAAAGGCTGCCCCAGCTGGCAACAGGCCTACTCATCCCTCAGAGGTTGCAACTCAGGGAGGGGCAGGGTGAAGTGGCTGGGAATGGTGAGGTTCTCTCTCAAGACGGCCCCAACCTAGCAGACAACCTAGTTCCTCAGTAGAGAGGCTATATCAGGCGATGGGGTGAGCAGACACACAGTGGGCTCATGGACAGAGGGAGACATGGCAGCTGTGGGAAGCAGAAGGTCCTGGGCAGCTGCCTGGGTACCACCGCCTCCCGCATTCTTCTTCCTGAGCAGGCCAGTCGACCATGCACAAGACCAGGGCCTGGAGCCTCCACCACAGAGGACATCCCAGCTACTGGTTACCTTATCACTCTGACACCCACTATCCCATGCCCTTGCTGCCATGCCAGCCTGGATCTCTTCGCTGCAGCCAACCAGACTCCCCACATGGCCACTGGATGCCACTTTCACTGTCCTGCAGCTGGAACCCAGTTACTTCTGCAGGATGAAGATGCTCACTGCTGGACACTGCCTGTTGTTGCTGCCCCTGCTTCTGAACTCTTATGGTGCCACCACCATTGTGCAGCACTCAAACTTCCAAACTCCAGATGGACTCCAACAATGCCCACCAAGGCCCCAATGTCATCGTACTTTACACCACACCTGGTGCCCGACCCCTCTACTGAGGATGGACCCCTTATGCAGCTGCATGTTGCTCCTGCACCTGCCAGACTCTGGAGCTCCACCCTGCTGCCACCAGACTTTAACATGGATACTAGACAGTGACACTCAGTACTGGGGCCAACTTCATTGCAACTGCCAGAGTTTGGTCCATTATGTTTTTGCCAAGAAGCCCCTCTCCATAAAGTAAACGTGCAAGGCAAAAAAACAAGTGCTGATGGAGAAGCCCTTGCAAGTTATCTAGAAGGTCTTGCTAAGCTATTCGATGAAGATGTGTTGTGCTTGAGGTATTGGTGTCTGAAGTTCAGTTATGGCAGTGGTGGCAAAGGCAACTGAGGAGTCTGTAGGTGGCAACGTCAAGCCAGGCATCCAGAGAGTTGCATTCTCATCCTCTGGCAGTGGCAGGAGTCCGGTCCCAGTGCAGTGATCGTGGCTGCGGCATCACTGGTGGCCCTGTGGGGACTCCAGTGGCTTCAGTGTGGAGCTCTGTTAGCGGTGATGGTGACAGCTTGGGACAGCAGGCCTCAGAGTCAGAGGGTGACTGGAGGCTGTGATGGCCTGTGCAGTGGCTCCTCCAGGCAACTGGTATTGCTCCTTGTAGGGCCTGCCTGCCCACAAAGCAGGGCGCAGGAGGCGGTGGTAGCCAGACACCTGCTGAGGACCTTATGCTGCCCATTCCAGCAATGCCTGGCATTGGCCTGGAGCCCACCAGGCTGCTCACCTAATCCTTAAGTTCACCCTGCCCCTCCCTGAGTTGCAGCCTCTGAGGGATGAGTAGGCCTGCTGCCAGCTGGGGCAGCCTTTGGAGAAGGCACCCACCCTCCCCAGCTACATCTCCCCTGGGCTGGGGTAGCAGAGTGCAGAGGTGGGAGGTGGGGGGGCCTAGAAAATCCTCACCCTCCAAGTGCATCCCTGGGCTGGGACAAGGTGGAGGGCACAGGTGGCAGTGGGAGTCTAAGGGCAACGAGTTCTCTGTCTTGGTCTTCTGCCACCCCCAGCCACAGAAATGCACTTTGGGGGTGAAGATGTCCTAGGACCTCTGCTTTCTGCACCCACAGTCCACTCAGGAAGTGGCTGGGGATGGTGAGGTTTTCTCTCAAGACCGCCCCAACCTAGCAGACAACCTAGTTCCTCAGTAGAGAGGCTATATCAGGCGATGGGGTGAGCAGACACACAGTGGGCTCATGGACAGAGGGAGACATGGCAGCTGTGGGAAGCAGAATGTCCTGGGCAGCTGCGTGGGTACCACCGCCTCCCGCATTCTTCTTCCTGAGCAGGCCAGTCGACCATGCACAAGACCAGGGCCTGGAGCCTCCACCAGAGAGGACATCCCACTCTGACACCCACTATCCCATGCCCTTGCTGCCATGCCACCCTGGAACTCTTCGATGCAGCCAACCAGACTCCCCACATGGCCACTGGATGCCACTTTCACTGTCCTGCAGCTGGAACCCAGTTACTTCTGCAGGATGAAGATGCTCACTGCTGGACACTGCCTGTTGTTGCTGCCCCTGCTTCTGAGCTCTTATGGTGCCACCACCATTGTGCAGCACTCAAACTTCCAAACTCCAGATGGACTCCAACAATGCCCACCAAGGCCCCAATGTCATCGTACTTTACACCACACCTGGTGTCCGACCCCTCTACTGAGGATGGACCCCTGATGCAGCTGCATGTTGCTCCTGCCCCTGCCAGACTCTGGAGCTCCACCCTGCTGCCACCAGACTTTAACATGGATACTAGACAGTGACACTCAGTACTGGGGCCCACTTCATTGCAATTGCAGCCAAACCCTTGTCACTATGGCAGATGAAAACACTCATGGCTGGATGCATCTGTTGTTACAACCACTGTTTCTGGATTATTTCACTGTCACTGCCACCATGAGTAGGAATCAAGGAACTCCCAAGTCACAGCTGCATGCTGACACCACCACAGTCACCCCCACCCCACGCCAATACTCGACTCCTGACTTTCGACGCCTGATGCCCTATGCCCAAAACAGCTGGATGTTGCTCTTGCCACCATATGCCACCTTTTCTTGATGGTGCCATTGCAGTGAATTGAGCCCAAGGATGCTTCTCTGCTCAAGATGTATAAGAGCTGGGAAACTAATCATTCTCCCTTACAGTCACCTCACCAAGTTCCACTGCATGCTGCCTGCCTTTTGTCACCCCAGGACCAGACACCAGTCCTCAGGACCCTTGAGGAGTTGTGGCTCTAACTCACAGAACTCATCCAAAAAAACAAGTGAGCACTCTAAATAAAGGCTGCAGTCCTCACAGCAGGCAGTGGGTGGGACTAGGTGGGTCCAGCTCACTGGTGAGAGGGTGGGGTTAGAGCCTGGGAGCTGCTGGCAAGGTCTAGACCTGATCCTGTAGGGCAAGATAGAGAGGGATCTTTGGCTGCTCTGGGAGTCTAGTCCTGGAAGAACCTTCTGGTCCTTTCTCCTGAACTTTCCGTGGTGTCTCCTTCTCCTACTCCTCCACTCTTCCCTGAGGAGACTGTGTCCTGGACATAGGGTCATCTGGGCACAGGGTCTCTGGGCAGTGGTGTGAGGCCCCAGTACATTGCAGCAGGCTGGGGACAGCCAGACTGGCCATACCTGGACTTGTAGGAAAAATAGCCTATTAGGAAAATACCTTCCAAATCTACCAAATTTAGCCTAACACTGGCTTCTTCCAAGAGATTATCAAGAAAGGAAAAATAGAAGTAAGCAAGTTTGTCTGGCTAAGGGGTGGTGTGAGGAGAAGTAAAGACTTCAGATTGGGTAGAGCTGGATTTAAATCCCTCTTAACTGGGTGACCTTGACCAGGGTGCAGAACTAGGTACAACCTTGGGTTTGCATCTGGTAAAGTAAAGTTGGTGAGGAGGATAAGCCAGGGGTAAAATTAAGCTGTTGAGCAGTACCTAAACTTTGGGAGCCAGGAAGGCATTTGACATGATTTCCATGCAGAAATATATTCTGAGATTAAAGTCAACGCACTTAGAGGTGCACCTTTGGAAGGCAACTGACCTGTGAGCAGGCGGTTGAATTGACTTCATTTTTTAGATGAAAAAATAATATATGGAAGATCATAAGCCGATGTTGGGTCAGGCTTGTGAAATTATAGGCTGTTTTCAAATTTGTTTCAAGTTACATTGAGTTAGATCTACATAGTTCAAGCCTCCTGGGATATCCCCCACCTCTTGTCACACCCCCACATAGAGCACTATCTACAATCCCTTACTCTAATTTTTAGAGTGTCACCAAATATGTCAATGCATGTATGTACATATGCAGAGATATACATTATGTAATACTTTGTTCCTTTTAGCCTGCTTTGGAACCTCCTGAAAATAAAATCTCTTATTCTTACGTACATTCTTTTGCAGCTTTCCCTCCTTAATTTGTACCCCTTAAGCTGAGCATCAGGAAGAAGGAAACACCAGAGAAACTCAAAGATCCGAAGGACACCAACCCTGCTCAAGTCACTCTGGAAGCTGACTAGCCTGAATGTGCCCAAATCTTGACTAAACATCAGCCCTGCTTCAGCCACTCTGGGTTGGATGTACAAGGTGAAAGATACGCTAACCAAAAGGAAAATGGACTGTTTCACTCTTATCCTGTCATTGCCACCCCTTACTTCTGTCATATACAGAGTCCTTTGTTTTGTCTTGACTCTAGGACTGATAACAATCAAACACATAGTTAATAATATCAGAAAACAAACACATGTACCAGTTCAATCCTGAAAGGGCATTGCAGTTGAGATCCAAGCTCACTATTTGGAGGATGGTTTCCTTTTCTTGGTGGATTCAAAAGCTTAATTGACATACCATGGATTGTGCTCTGAACTTGTGTATTGCTTCCATGTTTGTTTCCTCTTTTCATTAAAACTAGTGGTTCTACAATAGAAGCAGGTTTCCTTTTTAAAAAAGAGAAACAAGAACTATGATATTACATTATATAAAACTTTAAGCCAAGAAGATAATAATGCCCTTTGACTTATAGGATTAAATAATGAGCATCAAAGGGGGTAATGCTGTAGTTTTCAAAAGACTCCCACCTTAATTGTAACACACAAGTCTCTCTCCTAATCAAGAAGAGATTATTTTAAGAAGTCAACAAAATTTCCAGAGCACTCATTGTGCTTTGAGCTCCTTTTTGTTGTAAAGGCCAGGTTTCTCTTTCTTGTAAGAGTTAGGCCTGCAGGGCTGGGGTTGTGGCTCAGTGATAGAGCACTTGCCTCGCACATGTGAGGCCCCTTGTTCAAATCTCAGCACCACATAAAAATAAAGGTATTGTGCTCATCTACATCCTAAAAAAAAAAAAAAAGTCTCCAATCAAGTTTTTTGATGTGTGAAAATTTCTGTTTTCTGTGTAAAACATTGTGAAACCTCTGTTTAACCTATGAATGTGGAACAAAGTTAAGTTATATTAAACATTGTGCTGTGTAACCACCCACTGCAATGTTAGAGAATTTCCAGACCTGGGGTCCAGAGCTTGTTTGGTGTTATCCCCTCTGGGTTGCTGCAGCTTAAATAAATCTGCTTCCTCCAAATTCCTCAGGTGTCCAGACTCATCTTTCCTGCATCAATGCCTGCTTGAAATGCTAGAATGTCCTAATTCTTGAAGGGCCTGAAGAGACAGTCTCTCAGACTCTGTCACAGTATGAATTCTAGAAAAAGTAATTCATCACAATGAATCTAATTTCAGGTTTCATTATAGGGACTTCCTGGATGTAATATCAAAGTTGCATGATAAAACTTGTCTACGTCTATTGAGTTGCCATGATATACCCCATAAAGATATATAAATGATATATTTGAATAAAAATTTAATCTGGGGGAAAATATGTTTTGTGAGAAATCTAAAGCCATGCTTGCATTTTGTGTTGTTTTAAATATTATGCTGAAATAATATTAGATTATATTATTTCATTTTTAAATCTGAAAAAGACATCAGAATTTTGTACCATAATATTGTCAAAAAGGGAAAATTTTATTGATTAGAAATATGCTTTCCTGTTTTTAGAGCTAACAGTTGAATTAAAGTTTTGCACCAGACACCAACTCTATCAGAACCTCAGTCTGGTGATACCACATCTTGGTGCCTGCCCAGGCCAGTGCCCATGTGTGCCTGGCTCTTTGCCACCCAATAGATATGAGCCCTGAAGAGGGCGGTGGAACCTGAATTCCAACCCCCTTAGTGCTTATGTTTGGGCCACTTGGACAGCTGTGCTCTGCTTTAATTTCTTCTCTATGAGGACTTGTGTCTAATCTGCCCATGGGGCTGTTGAAGATCAGTGAAGAACTTCACCAAGTTCTAGGAAGCCTGGTTGCTGTACAGTGTGAGAAGGGACATCCTGACAAAGGTAGCTCTGTGACTGACCCCCACTCTCTACCTGCTTTCCTTCATGATCTTTGTGGAAGGCAGGGGGATTTTGTTCATCTGCCATGCCTCCTGCCAGCTCCAAGGCAAAGGGACCCTCCTCTGACCTCTACCTGCCAAACCAAAGAAGGCCATTGTCAGTTCTCTCAGTGGGTGAGAGATGTTAGATCGCAGTTAGTAGTGACCACTGAAATGCAAACAAATAACAGCCAATGTCATGGGTTTCTTTATGTTGCTCTTAAGGCTTTCTTTAAATTACTTTTAAGGTAAGTGGGTAGACAGATAATGCAGAAAAACAACAGGTACACAAATAATCAGAACAAAGAGAGTCAATTAAGAAATACACCAAGGGGCTGGGGATGTGGCTCAAGCGGTAGCGCGCTCGCCTGGCATGCGTGCGGCCTGGGTTCGATCCTCAGCACCACATACCAACAAAGATGTTGTGTCCGCCGAGAACTAAAAAAAAATATTAAAAATTCTCTCTCTCTCTCTCTCTCTCTCTCTCTCTCTCCTCTCTCACACTCTCTTTAAAAAAAAAAAAAAAAAGAAATACACCAAGAAAGATTAATGGGGCTATTACTAACTCTTGTCAGGGTCAATTGGGGTCATTGTGAAGCTAGAATTTATGGTCATAAGTGTCTCAATAAATTTCAGAAGAGACATTTTCTTAGCATTACAGGAGAAAAAAGTTAAGTTCTTTCTGGTCTTTGACCCCAATACTCACAGTAACATAGTATTTACTTGTAAATGAAGCCCCCCACTTAATATGATGGCCAATATGACAGTTCTGGAGAAGAACAACTAAGTAAAAACTCTACCCCTTGACATGAAGGAGTTGAACACCTGATTGTCAAAAAGTGGTGAATGTGGACCCAGTTCCCAGGGCAACCATAAAATACCAATGAATTTGGAGACAGCACTCCTTCCTTCATTGTTCTCTGCTGGGAGTGAACCACTTTTTGGAGAATGCTCTTTGTTTGAGCCTTACTTTATTTTTACTTTAAGAAAAAGTTATCTTGCATTATCTTTGGTTTCTGACTTCAAATTTTCTTTCTTTGGAACACAAGACTTGAGGTTTGGAGTTTCAACCCCCCACTCTCCAGTGACTTCTAATTAAGTGCCTTGACTCAGATTGACAGCCATCTACAGGAAGGAATTTAAACTTCACCTTATTCCTCTCCCAGCTTTGGTTGAGATGATGTCTAACTTAGCCTCTGATATCTTACAGTTTGCTTTGAGTTTCTCTGTCTATACTTTCCTCTGCTGAAACCTCTTCCATATGTCACATTCATGCTTTGTCTAATGTCATTTATGTTGTCACTGTTCATCTTTTTTTCCTCTTAATAACAGTGACATTTTTTTCCTACTGACATGTAGATGTACACTTTCTCTTGCTTTTTGTGGCATTCTTTTGCGCAAGGCCATCAGAAAGGCAATGAGGCTCCACTGTTATGGCTGTTGCCTTATGGTGTCCCCCGTCTCTCTTCAGTAATGGGCATCACACCACCATTTTTATAGGTTACTTCCAGAATCTGGAGGGCAATGAGTTAACCACCTTTATCTACTTACAAATCTTCTCATGGGGCACTAGTTGAAGATCCCTCATAACTAAGAAATATATTCTCAGTTGGTATCTTTTCTTCACCCAAATGGTTGTTATGGTCCTTACTCTATAGTGCCTTTGCATGGACCCCATGTCCCCTCACATTTATTATTCCAAAGGAAAGCCAAGGAATACAATGATTCTTGCTCTTTTCTATGTCAGTAATCCTGTTGTTATTTTTGGACTATCTCTGTTTCCAATAGAGTGACACAAAAACTCTTGCTCCCCTACCCCACTTTTCAATATCATGCCCATCCTACTCTGATGAGGCCTTTCTAGTCAAATGAGTCAAAACTTTACTGGCCTAGGAACCTCCAAACCACACCTTCCTTCCTCTCAACAATGTATCTAACACTCATCTGTCAATATCAAATTCTCCCACTCTCCTCTGTACCCACCATTACCTGCTCCCATTCCCGCAACACTGGTTTCCCTCATCATGAGTCTGTCCCTATTTAGCCTACTACCAGTTTATACACATTACAAGAGGAAAATGGAGAATATTGACTGGTAAGAACACAGGTACATTTTTCTATGCAAGATCTAAAACAGGCCCAACAGGATTTAGGAAGATTTGCTGATGACCCTGATAAATATATAGAGGGATTCAAACTCAGGCCTTGAGGTAATCTGGAGAGATATAACAATAATTTTGAGTCAAACTCTAACAGAGACCTCAGTTTGCTAAGGTTTGGAGGATGATTTATATTTTCCTAACACTTTATACCTTGTGGGCCCTTCTGCTGTTCAAACTGAGCATCCTCATTGGAGTTATGATGAATCACTTTGAAGGTGATACAGAGATCACCTGATCATTTGTCTCAAGGCAGCACTTAAAAAATATAGGATGAAACCTATTCTATGACATTGGCATCAATTGATCAGGGGTTGGGGTGAAATCCTAGGACTTTTGTAGAAATATTGAAGGAAGGCTTAGTAAATATACATTCTTAGATCCTGTATCTCTTGAAAGACAACTTATTTTAAAAGATAAATTTATTCTTCAATTTGCCCCAGATATTAGAAATTACAAAATTGGTAGCAGGCCCTGGGACTTCCCTTAAAGTTAGCCATGCAGGTCTTTTATGATCAAACCAGGAGGAAACATGAAGGGACCTAAGAAAGGAGAAAAGAGGGCCAAGAGACCAATACAATTATTGACTGCAGCTCTTCATGGCCACCCCCTTTTCTTCCCCACAGAACCCTTGAGCCTCTGTAGGTGTCTGTCATCATTACAGAAAGTGAGGGAACTAGAAGAAAATCTGCCCAATTAAGGACAGGTATCCAAAGACTTCTTGCCCTGTATGTGGCAGGACAAGCCACTGGAAAGTGAAGCACATGCCTGAACCCCAGTGGCTGGGGAGACTCAGGCAGGAAGATTGTAAGTACAAAGCCAGCCTCAGCAAAGTAGCAAGGCCCCAAGCAATTCAGGAAGACCCTGTCTTTGAATAAAATATAAAAATTGTTGGGGATGTTGTTTAGTGTTGAGTTTCCCCTGACTTCAGTCTCTGGTGACCCCTACCATAAAAACCAGATTTACATTCCCCAAAAGATGCTCTGTCCTCACCACCCTTGCCATGGATAGAAGTTTTAGTTAGGGGTTTTCTAGCACTTTCTGGTGGAAGAAATTTCTGGTCTTTGGAACAGCTCAATGTATCTACTATTTCTCTGCCTCTTGGTATATCAATTTTATGTTGATAGTTGTATCTTGTTGTTTTTCTCATAGGGCATTTGCCTCTAAAGGATTTCCTCTATTTCAGATATTGAGGCCCCCTGGATAGAGCTTAACTCATAATCAAGAGCATTTCACTGACAGCAAGTATGGAAGATACCTACCCTTATCAGCAGAAAGTAGGTATTAGTCACCCTTGTCCCAGATATGATTTAGGGTCTTGAACCTTGGCAGGGGCTATTAGGTAGCAGTTAGTAGTGACTAGTGAAATGGAAACCAATAACATGGCAAGGTCATGGGTTTTCTTTAAAGTTACTTTTTACCCAGCTAGTGCCCTTCTCGGACTATTCTCTGAAGACCTTAAAAGAGCGTACTACAGGGATACTGCCACATCGATATTCATAGCAGCACAATTCACAATAGCTAGACTGTGGAACCAACTCAGATGCCCTTCAATATATGAATGGATAAAAAAAGGTGGCATTTATAAACCATGGAGTATTACGCAGCATTTTCATTCCTTCCCCTGGGGTTTCCTCCTGCCCTCTGCACTGCCATACATTTGCTCCATACCCCCTATGTTCTGTTGTGTTGACCTGGGAACCTGGATTCCTGACTCTGACAGGCCTGCCTGGAGTGGCATTTTCTGACCAAGTTCTGTTTCTTATAAAGGATTGGCTCTGGTGAAGCAAGCACACCAGCATCCATGATTAATGGAATCTCTGGAGTGGTATTTTAGTGTGAATTTACTCACTTACTTAAAGCTGAGTATGTATGAATATATTAGTTATATAATGATGGGAACTCCATCTCCTTGTCAGGCCCCTCATTAGGTATACAAGGTCAGAATACTTGTCATTTTGGAGAGGACAGGTATGAGAAGACAGATTCATGTGATGAATGCTGCAGAGCAGTCTGGGGCCTGTGAGAGCCATCACTGAGCATAGCAGAAAAGGGATCCCTAAAGAAGTGATATTTAGCTGGGCACAATGGCAAACATCTATAATCTCAGTGGCTATAGAAGCTGAGGCAGGAGGATGGTGAGTTTAAAACCAGCCTCAGAAATGATAAGACACTAAACAACTCAGTGAGATCCTGTCTCTAAATAAAAATACAAAATATGGCAGAAGATGTGGCTCAGTGGTTGAGTGCCCCTGAGTTTAATCCCTGGTTTTAAAAAAAGATGTTTATAGGAAATCAATGAACCTTAAATTATGCTACAAGTGATAGTAACAAAAACAACATCGTATTGACACCAATACAGACATATAGATTAATGGTACAGACTAGATGGTACAAAGACAAACCCTCATAAATTCAGTTATCTCATACTAGACTAAGTTGCCAAAAACATATATTGGAGAAAAGATAGCGTCTTCAACAAATGGTGCTGGGAAAATGGAAATCCATATGTAGCAAAATGAAATTAAACATGTTTCTCACCCTGTGAGAAACTCTGCTCAAAGTGAACCAAGAATTTACACACTAGAAGAGAGAACCTGTGCCTAAGAGAAGAAAAAGTAGGCTCAATTCTTCACCACTTTGGCTTAGGAGCTGACTTTATTAACAAGATTCCTAAAGCATGAGAAGTAAAATCAATAATAAATAAATGGGACGGAATTAAACTAAAAGGTTTCTTAATAGCAAAGGAAACAATTATTAAGATGAATTGAGAGTCTACAGAATGTGAGAAAATAGTTATCATATGCATAATCTCCAGGATATATAAAGAACTCAAAAATCTTTACACCTAAAAACCAAATAATCCAGTCAATATATGGGCAAAGGAAATGAACAGACATGTCAGAGAAGAATAAATATAATCAACAAATATATGAAAAAATGTTCACTCCAGTTATCTCACTCCAGTCAGATTGGCAACTATCAAGAATATCAGCAACAATAAATTTTGTTGAGGATTTGGGGGAAAAAGGTACACTCATACAGGGCATGTGGGGCTGGAAATTGGTGCAACCATATGGAAAGCAGTATGAATATTCTTCAGAAAAAAATGGAATGGAATCACCTTTTGACCCAGTTATCTCACTTCTCAGTTTATATCCAAAGTAACACAGCAACATCAAAGTTTACTGTCGTTCAATTCACAATATCTAAACTATGGAACCAAACCAGGTGCCTTTGAATAGATGAATGGATAAAGAAAATGTGGTATATATATGTGATGGAATATTACCGAGCCATAAAGAATGAAATGATGGAATTTGCTGACAAATGGATACAGCTAGAAAATACTGTGCTAAGTGAAATAAGCCAATCCCAAAGAACCAAAGGCCAAACGTTTTCTCTGATATGTAGATTCAAATTCACAGTAAGGGAAGGTGTCTAGGGAAGCATAGAGACACATTAAATTAGATACAGGGGAATGAAAGGAGGAGGGGGTATAGAAGTATGTGGGTTAGGAGAATAAATCACACATTATTACCTCGTGTGTAAATATGAAAACACAACCACTGTAATTTTATGTCATATACAGTCAGAAGAATGAGAAGTTATACTCTATTATATATGAAGTGCCAAAATCCACTCTACTCTCATATGTAACTAATTAGAACAAAAAAAGGCAATATATTTGAACACGATAAAAAAAAAAAAACTTATGATATTTTCACTGGTCCTTTTAGTGACTATGACCCTACATGCTGCACCTATGGGCCAGAAGGGATAGTTGGCTTTTTTTCTAGAGAGTCCACTATCTGTACAGGAAGGGGAGGCCTGGTAAGCATGTTGCTGGAAGGATTTCAACTACAGTTGTCAAACTGAGGGCTGAAAACAGTGCCTAGGCCTGCAGGGATTGCAGAGTCATTGAAAATTGAGTGGAGTCCTTTAGGAATTTACTGCCAGTGTCCATTCTCTACACCAGCCCCTAATATACACCATGGCCAATCAGAGTTCCATGTGTGGCATAGATAGCATTTTGTATTATTGATAGACTTGTTTATTTTCTAACTTTTGAAATGCCATACATATATTTTTTTTCAAAATCACTAAATCAAGATAATTAGAATGCTCATTACCTAATTCATTAAAACCTTAGTAGGAACCATTATCAACAGCACCAGCAGCAATGTTCACACAGGCACATCTAAAACAAGTGACCACTTTAACAGGACATATTTTAACTCCAGATTTGTAAATTTGAAACTGTAATTTGGGGGTCCTGGAGGGAAGAAACAACTTCTGACCTCCTTGTGGTTCTTCTTCAGATAGGCCAGCTTTTCAGTCAGGTTCTCAACCTGCATCTCCAGGTCACCTCTGGCCAGGATCAGCTCATCCAGTACCTTGTACAGGCCAATGATGTCAGACTCCATTCTGGCATACAGCCAGGTCATTCTCATACCTGAAAATTTGTTTATGGATTTAACACAATGAGTTGGACAAGGCCAACATTTCCAATGCTGGCAGAAATGATCTGGAAAAGTAAAGGGAGACATGGAAAATAAAGTCCTAATATACTAATAGCTTACAACTATATTTTCAACACAAAATCAAGTGGTAATATTAAATGCTTTTATATTAAGAGTTAAAAAAAGTGTTACATTTAAACTATGGCCTGAGGATACAAAAGCAAGTATGATGGTAAAGCCCTACTCTCATTTCACGTTCTGTAATTACACTTAAAGATAAGTAGTATTATTCTCACTTTATTGAAGAGGAAACTGAGGTTCAGTGAAGTCACCCAGCTAACATGTGCAAAAGGAAGACTCAAACTTCTGTCTGCATGGTGCAAAAGGTAAGAATTGAAAAGTGTGTTGTCAGTCATGGCCAGGAATAATGGTGGCATCCATGGAAAGGACCCGTTTTGCCTAAAGAGAGACACTGATGGTAGAAGTGATAGGATATTAGAGAGGTGTCAGAGATGACTACCTGTTTCTGCCTTGATCAATGAGGAGGACAGTGATTAAAAATTAGCAAGGTAGAGAAATGGGAGGAGTAGGTTACAGGAAAAAATGATTTATCTAAATTAATTTATCTGAATTTGATGCATTGTACTTCATTAAAAATAAGAAAATAATGTATGTGTGGGTGCATGCGTGTGTGTGTGTGTGTGTGTGTGTGTGTGTATCAAATAAACACACACACAAATACATATATAGTTGATTCAATGAAAACACAATGGGGATAATTCCCTGCCGAGAACCCCTGCCTTGTGTCTACCCCTTCTTCAATCCCAGCATGCTCTTGCATATTAGATTCTTTCTTCCTTCCAATATCCTCCTGTCATTATCTATTTTCTGATCTTTGGGCCCTGTAGTACCCAACTCCAGGCACATCAGGACCAGGAGAACCACTAGGGATGAATTTGTCCTTGGCCACCCCTCCTTCTCCCAAAGAAGCCACCCCAAACTTTCTCCTCATCTTCTTACAGTCTCCATTGGATGTTATTATACTATCAGAGATCTACCTTGTTTGTTTTTTTAAACACACTTACAACCACAAGAATGAGACTCTTTTCAAACATGAGTATTTTCGTTTCATTTTCAAACATGAGTATTCATCTAAACCTTAGAGACTGTCTTTGATTATTATTCCTTCCCACATTTTTCATACAGAAACTTTTATTTGATATACAACAAGTCTTATTTTGACTTACAATTTCCTGAATGCTTTTTTTTCTTATGTTCTATATCTTTATGGCTCACCATTGCATTACAGATATTTTAATGTATTTTCTATTTAACCATTTTCTTTCTGTGTAAACTGCTCTTTGGTACTTCCTCCAATTTTTCTTCATTTTTGTAAAGTTTATCATTATTAATTATCCAAATTTAAAATGATGTTTTAATTAAGCATTTCTTATTTACTTTTCTAATGACTTTTATTCCTTTAATAGTCTTCCCCACGTCTAGGGCTGTAGCTCAGTGGCAGATCACTTGCTTAGCATTTTTGAGGCACTGGGTTTGATCCTTAGCACCACTTATAAATATGAAAATAAAATATAGGAATGTTGCAAATCTTCAACTACAAAAAATAATCTTCCACTGTAAGCATATTTTATTTATTTATATTTTAATATTTACTTTTTAGTTTTTTAGATGGACACAATATTATATTTTTACAGGGTTCTGAGAATCGAACCCACTACCTCATGCATGCTAGGCAAGTGCACTACCACTTGAGCCACATCCCCAGCCCTAAGCATATTTTAATATGGAGTTTTTGCAACCATTTCATTTTCTAAGAATTTTGGATGTCTCATCCTGTTGTCATAATGCATCATTTGTCCAGGTTCTTACAGGATAATTGTCATAAGAGAAACTGGTTTTTTAAATATTGTTCCCTTTAAAAGCAGCAAAATGTTTTTAAAAACAGAAAAATTCTTCAAACTATTACATAAGTAAGCATTTTGATAGGGCATATTTCATGTTCATTTTGTGATGGCTCCAAGCTATCAAACACATAACTTGCTACTTTCATATTCATACTTAAAGGCATTTTAGGCCCACAATAAAATTAACCTTTATTTATTACAGACACAAATACTTGATTAAGAAAGTTAACTAATCACAATTTCTAAACCCTAATGAAGAGTCCCTGGCCAAGAGTGAAAAACAGACAGACAAAATTAGTCGTCAAGGTTCAGAAAATGTTTCTAAGGTGAAGTTACTGGGATTAAGTGATTTGGCCAAGGTGAACTGAGAATGTTATAGATGCAGATGTCAAAACAAAACTGTCTCACCACTGCTCCCTGGTTAACACCATGTCAATAACAGTTCCTGGAGATGGATTTCCAAGTCAATTATTATTTTCAACAAGAAAAACAACGAACAAAAATCCTGAAATTTATTCATTTCTTCACCATAATGAAAATTAGCTGGATATTTTAAAAATTAGGATAAGATGTTTACTCAATCTCATCTCAGAAGGATTCAGAGTGCTAGAACATCACACATTTAGCACCTGTTTAAAAGTTTGAAGACATTGGACACCCATCCATACAGCACAGTTGATAGTCTTGATTGCATGTACCAAAGTAGGGGAGTAAGAGGAGGAGTCTCTTCAGAGCCACCCATATCCTATGAGAAGGGACCTTTCCTCTCAACCTCAGGAAGAGTCCTGCTGTCTCTCCTGGGCAGCAAGCCCAACAAACAGATGAGGCTGAGGAGACAGCTGGGAGGGAACCCCTGCCCAGAGACTTAAAAACTCTGGGATCAAAGGAGTGATATCTGCAAAACACTGACAGTGTGTTCATGGACATCTTTGAATCTCAGAGGCCTAAAAGAGCTCCACACAGCACTCCATGAAAGGAAAAGGGAAAAGATATTGCCATGACACTCCAATCTGTACCATGACTTAGTGTAAACCACAAGGTCAAAGGGTTGAGGCTGTTATCTACCCACCCAGCCACATGTCAGTTAGGGCTTTTTCTTCTCCCCAGAACAGATTTTTCACAGTACAGCTTACATCATCTAAACAGTACAGCTTACATCATCTAAATTTATGTATTCACCTGTGTGTGCAATCATGGTCAAGCATAGCTTGAACCAGACCACCTCCCACTCTATTCTAATAGACTACAATAGATTGTGGTGCATGTGATATGCTTCTAAACCAGGAAGTCAAGGCACTTGAAGGGAACCTGGAGACATATAAGTAAACCTCAACTTGGGACAAACTGCCCTCTGCTATTTTTTACAATATCAGGGTGCACCTTACTGTAGCTTTCAGGACTGTTTCACTTACTGAGTCCAAATTCAGACTAGTCTGAGGTCTCTTTCATTTATTTATTTATTTATTTTAGTCTAGAGGTTCTCAATGACAATACCATTGAAATTTGAGACAGACAACTCTTGGTGGTGTGTGTGATTGTATCATTGTGTTGTGTGTGGGGTATTTTGGATCATTTCTGTTCTCTACCCACTGGACTACATGCCAGCATACCACCATCCCAGTGTGTCAACAAAAAAGTATTTTCAGTCACGAACAAATTGTCTCTGTGGGCATTGTCTCCACTTGTGGAGGACTACAGATGTACAGTTGGTACACCGACCCCAAGGCTGACCTTGCAAACAGCTCTTCAATCTATCCACAATCTCCTCTCCCAGTTCCTGGAAGATACATTCAGAGTACCACCTATTTGCAGAAAAAAATAAATTAGGTGGTATCTTAAAATTTCAGAATCATTTGGATTCTGAATTAATCCATGACAAAAAATATGTACATGTGTACATGTGTATTTATACAGACATACATATACACAGCAGTAGCCAAAGAATCCAACTAAGGATCAATCCTTTCACATATGTACTTTGATCAAGGTATCAGTCTCTTCTGATATCTTAAGCATCTTAGAAGGGTTTTTGAATACACACAAATAAGAACTGTCAAAATTACTACAAATTACTGATGTTGTCAACATGCATGACTGCTTTGGTTTTGCCTCCTGGAGAATGGAACCAACTGAAAACGCTGTTCCCAGAGATTCTTCCTTTGGGGTCAGTACCTTAGGCAAGGGCTCATCCATGATAATCATATGAGGGAGCATCTTGCTTTGCAAGAGTGACAGCTATTATGACAACTACAACATGTCCAAAAAATTATAAAATGTCTCAAGTTTTTATCCCCTGAATGTTTACTTCAGAGTTAGCACACCTGATCATTGACATTATGTGCTATATTTATTTGTCTGCCTCTTTATCAAAATTAAACCTTCATGAGATACCTTATTCAGCATTTGGTTCTATGTGTTCACTGCTGAACCTAGAAAACACTTCAGAATGTCCATTCAGTGCATGGTGACACTGTTGTCCCATTATTGCAACATTGTTTTCTAATTTCAAAGAAAAAAGCTGTACCAAATAATTTTAGTGTTTTCAAATAGAGAATAGGGAAAATTATGACTTCTGTGGAAATGGAAGATAGATTTTCCCTAAAGAACACTCTGGAATTATCCTCAATTGGGCCACAAGCATCAATGGGGAGGGGCATCAATGAGGGCCATTTATCAAATACTTAAGGACTACAAACTCATTTTTAGGTGTGGTGTGGTTTCCACTCTAAGGATGAGGAAAAGTAGCTCCAGGAGAAAAGGAAAGGTGTGAAAATAGAGGCACATCTTCATTTATGGGTAGATTGCATAGAAAGGCCTAAAGAAGCCAAAATTCTATACCTACAGGCCTCTAGAAGAACAAGTACTTGATGTGCCCTGTCTGGTTGGAAGATGGGAGAGGTGTGTGGAAAGGAACTTGGACAACATCTAAGAGCTGAGATTGGTCTACAGCTGACAGAGAGCAAAGCATTGGGACCTCTGTGCCATTTCCATAAGGAAATGGCTTCTGTCACGCCCAGAAGAGCCTGAAAGAGAACCATAAGCCTCTAGAAGAGATTGTGGCTTGCCTGACATCTTCATTTTTATTTCATGATGTCCTGAGAGCCTTGTGGTAACAACTGTCTCACACAAAGAACTACACAAAAGCAGGAGTTGTCAGCTGCTACTTTTGCACTCTTTAGAAATGAAAAAAAGCATAGCAATAACAAAAACAAACATGGACCCAATCATTCCTGCAAAATATTTTAGAAGTTGAGAGTATAACTTTGCCAGAAATTTGGGACAGTTCTTGGCTAAGAACTACTTGATTGAACCCCCAACAAATATGAGTCAGGTCCACCTCTTCTGTTTGGTAACCAGGCAGCTGACAACTAAATGTCTGCCAAGGTTTACTTACTTGGTTAATCCCTCATCCATGCTTGCCACAAATCCTGCTATTGACTTCCACTGATTTACAATATCATAGAAACAATCAATAACAATGAACGTTGTTTTTCCAACTTTTTTTCAGAAAAAAGTAAATTCAGAACAGAAATATGAACAAAACTTAATTATTAGTTTAAAAAGTAGACTTTTAAACTTCACTTTGCACAAATAGAAGAGAAGTTAATGAAATTCCTACATACATGTCTCCACCTTCAAGAAAGCTCCTCCCATCCTGCAAATCATCTGGTAGGCAACCTTTGTGGCCACAGTCAGTAATGACCAGGTTCTGTCCATGGGATGTACTACCACACACTAGATTCGAGTCAGGCATTGAACACATAAGTACATATATTTTTTAATTTCATCACACCTGTTTTTCCCACCATTGGACAGTATACAAACCACCTGGAAAGTAAGCATACATCAATATCTTTAAGACCGAGTAACGATAAGAGAACTGAAAACTATCTCAAGGTGGAACACTGACAAACTAGTGTCTATTAAGTGACTATTGGAGTCTAAGAAAGCAGACGGTGTAGAATCACATTCCATCCCATAACTATGAGGGGGTGAAAGAAAAAGGCTATAGGATTGGCTATTTGGCAATGTGCAACCAATGTTTAAGTTCGCAAAATCCTTTGTGCCAATGACTCAATTTCTAGGAAGTTAGTGTGAAGTTAACCAGGATAGTTTGAAAGTATTGACAGAAGGATACCAGGATTAGGACAGTCACCATTTGCAGGATGACCTTTATATGTAGGGCACTTGCTAAATACTTTTCTTGACCCAATTCATTCTTTTAGAGACCCACTAATAAGTACTATTGTCCCCATTTTAACTCTGGGCAAACAATCTTGGGAGTTCACAGAAACCACCTGACTTACAAGGTGCCACACATTGCACATGACCTCCAGCAGGACACTAAGCAGTTAGGAAGTTGGGCTCCAACTTGGTCTGTTCCTGATTTAATGAGAAAGAAAAAACACTTTTTTTTTTTTTTTTTTTTTTTTACTATAAGGATACCTACAGGAAGGTTTGGGAAACATATTTTCTTATCAGATTATAAACTTAATTATATATTAAGTGAATTTTTCTTCCTTTCACTAAAAAGGATGTAAAATTTCAACTATATTGTCTAAATTGATCAAGATTAATAATTTTTCTGCTACTCATCACATTAGTTAAACATCATTCTTTTTTTAGAAAAGTCAACTTTTTCAGGTTTTTAATTACTGGCACACGGTAGCTTGTGAAGTTTTTTAAAAGTTTCATAAGAATGAATTCTACTTGACTCTCATATTCTTTTTCTCTTCCATCTTGACAATGTCAAATGCAATATTTTCAAAAAACTCGCCTTCAATTTGTTGTTTTCCTTTTGTTTGTGGTACTGAGGATCAAACCCAGAAGGTTTTACTAGAGCCTCAACCTCAGCCTTCTGTATTTTAAGACAGGGTCTTGCCAAATTGCCCTGGTGGCCTACAGAGTTGTGATGCATAGCACTTTCATGCTCTTTCAGTTTGAAGTTGTCTTTCCATTGGGTAGTTTAAAGTAATCTCTAATATAGCTGTTCCTTGGAGGCCATCTAAGATTGCAGTTTTTGAATAGCCTGGCCCTGTTGCCTCCTGAGAAGACAGAGCCAAGCTGGATCAAAGTACAAGATTGTGGGTGTTTAAGGCTCAACCCAATTTACAACCAGTAAAGAATCAAGGGCTAGGATAAGAGAGAATAGGGACTCAGTGAGATGATCTCAGCAAGTGAGGCTGTGATTTCCCAAGGTACCTCCCAATCCCAGCACATGTGGCTGGGAGAATTTAAAGAAACTGACACACCTCCTAGAGGAAGAAGTAGAGAAATTGAAGACCAGGACCTATCAAGGAAAGGCTGTTCAAGTTACATTTTGAACATTCACCACATAGAACTAACCAGATTAATTACACTGAGTGCTGCTGATGATATTTGACAATAGGAATCTTTAAGCTAATTGTGGATGTAAACACTGGTAGGTACAACTGTTTTGGAACACTGATTAATAGTATCTAATGACCTTGAACATTCTACTCCCAGGTGTATCCCCAACAAAATCACATACTTGCGTGCATAGTAGACATGTGCAAAAGAGTATCTATAGTGGAGCTATGAGTAATAGCAAGACTAGAAACATCCCAAATGTATACCTACAATGGAACATGTTAAATTCACTACAATGATATACTAAGCAAAGCAGGAAAGTGAATTTACTAAGGCTATGCCCAAAACTGAATTCAAAGATTGAGCAAAAGACAAACAAAGACTATGCAAATATGATTCTGAATAGGGAAAATTAAAAAAAAAAGCATCACTAAGGTATGGTGACAGAAATGGGGGTAATATTTTATTTGCAGGATATGACTGACAGAAACAAACTAAACAAGTACAATGAAGGAAAAATGGTATAATCCATTAAGAATTCATGTCTATGTAAGCAAATGAGAAAATAAAGCATGAAGAATCCCCCAAAACTCCAATAAATACAGGAGGAAAGTTGGGAGAAAAAAGATCATCAGCTGGTAAGAATTGTTATAATTAGTAGCAATTACTTCAGGCAAGAATCAATGCATGCTGAAAAATGGGTGAAACTTAAATGAGAAACAAAAATTTGCATAGCCTTAAAGTATCTTCCCTCGAAAAACATCCTAAGAAAAAACCATAAAATGAAAAAATATCCTCTCAACCAAGGGTCAAAATTAAAATTACCATTTAAACCAACAGCCTGTGCTTGCATATAAAATGGATTGAGAAAAACCCACAACCACATGTGTGGTATTCTGCAAGAATGCATTACTTGAATCTAATTAGGAGGAAATTCACATTGAGAGACTCTACAAAATAACTAGCTAGGAGTAAAAATTTGTTCCCAGGATGTAGGCTCCCTATTTACCTCTCTTATTGTTTCTCTTGCTGAGAAAAAACTTTTTAGTTTAAGTAAGTCCCATTTGTTTATTCTTGTTATTAATTCTTGGGCTATGGGTGTCCTATTAAGGAATTTAGTGCCCGACTCAACAATATGCAGATCGGAGCCAACTTTTTCTTCTATCAAATGCAGAGTCTCTGATTTGATATCAAGCTCTTTGATCCATTTTGAGTTAACTTTTGTGCATGGTGAGAGAAAGGGATTCAGCTTCTTTTTGTTGCATATGGATTTCCAGTTTTCCCAGCACCATTTGTTGAAGATGCTATCCTTTCTCCATTGCATGCTTTTAGCCTCTTTATCAAATATAAGAAAGTTGTAATTTTGTGGATTGATCTCTGTGTCCTCTATTCTGTACCATTGGTCCACCCGCCTATTTTGGTACCAGTACCATGCTGTTTTTGTTACTATTGCTGTGTAGTACAGTTTGAAATCTGGTATCGCTATACCGCCAGATTCACACTTCCTGCTTAGAATTGCTTTTGCTATTCTGGGTCTTTTGTTTTTCCATATGAATTTCATAATTGCTTTACCTATTTCTACAAGAAATGCCGTTGGGATTTTGATTGGCATTGCATTAAACCTATAGAGACTTTTTGGTAATATTGCCATTTTGATGATGTTAGTTCTGCCTATCCATGAACAGGTTATATTTTTCCATCTTCTAAGATCTTCTTTATTTCTCTCTTTAGGGTTCTGTAGTTTTTATTGTCTAAATTTTTCACCTCTTTTGTTAGGTTGATTCCCAAAACAAAATCAGACTCCTGTCAACCTAGATAAGGTGCTAGAGGAATCTACACAACAAACTTTATTTGCTAGTTGTTACCTATGATTCATTTGCCTTCCTATAATTTTCCTTACCTATGGTCCATTTCTTTTATCTTGTCTCTCTCTAAAATTCAGCTGTTCTTTGTTGAAGATGATATGTAACTTGGAGTTCTAGCCATCTCTTTGAGAACTACTCTTTCCCTGTGCATGTGACATATATACATGAGTTTACAGGCTATGTATGATCTTCTGCTTGTTTTTCTCTCACTAATCTGTCCTTATTTACAGGGGTCATTTCCAGCTAAGAACTGAGGAGGGTAGTGGGAACATTATTTTTCCTCCCTTACAGGTCAGAGTACCAGAGAAAGAAGTGTGAGGGTAGAGAGATAAGTCACCAGGGTCTTAAAGGTCAGGTTAAACATGCTGTCACCCCCCCATCTGTTATTTTTACATAATTTTAGACTTGAAGAAAAACTGTAAAAATAGTTCAAAGAATTGAGATATCTCTTCCACATTAACATTTAACTCTCTCTTTTTCTCTTTCTTCCAACCCCCCACTCTCCTTTGCCCCTAACAACTCCAATGTATTGGTTCCTAAAAGGGAATTCTCTTGCCTATAATGATAAAAATTAGAAAATGGAACACTGAAACAATACAATTATCTAATCCACAGACATATTGTGTTTTTTGCCAAATCCCAGTAACACTCTTTATGGCAAAAGAAAATTCAAGATCATTCACTTCACGGAGGAGTCATTTCACCCTCTTTACTAGGGAACAGTTTCTGAGCCATTTTCTATTTCACTTTGGAAGAGTATAGGACAGATATTTTGTAGAAATCCTCCCAATTTGGACTTACCTGATGTTTTCTAATAATCAAATTTAGATCACTTTGGGCAGGAGAAAACAAAAAAAGTGATGCTAAAATCTTCTCAGAGCTTCCTATCAGGAGACACAAGCTATTCATTGGTACCATTAGTGGCAAAATCAACATTGATCATTTGGTTAAGGAAGAGTCCATTGAAACTTTTGAAGGTAGAATTTGAGACTGTGTTAAAAAACAAACAAACAAACAAACAAACAAAAAACCAAAACCCTTTCATCCTCTGTTTTTAGCAGCCAGTGATGATTTTTACCTGAATCAATTATTACAACAGTACACAGATGGAGATTATCTACCTTTTGACTGTAAATAAGAGCTATTCCTTATCTCCATTTATATGTTTGCTTCTGTTTATGTATTCATTTATTTGCTTTTTTATTTACTTTGATCTCTTCCTTATTTTCTGGCTAAATGTAAAATGTTTTAAGCTCATTTTGTTTCTTTTTCTTGCCCAGCCTAATAATCAATCATTTCTCTAAGGAGCCCAGGCTCCTTATAATGGAAAATGGTATTTAGAAATCATGTATCAATAAACAAATGAAAAAATGGATTTTAATGAATTTCTCTCAGTTTACTCAGATGTTATTTAAATACAAAGGTAGGTTTCTAGATAAGCAAGGCTGTTTCTTTTGGTTAAATTATTATTATTCATATTGCAGAAGTTAAAAGCACATCTCTGTAAAGAAACTACATGAGTCCAGATCTTGGCTACTCTGCCTACCACACACATACAGTGGGCAAGTTGTTTAAGCAGTCTGTGTGTTAGTTTATAATCTATAATAAAACAGGAATATTAATAGTACCTATCTTTATTAAGAGGATTAAATAAATAGATGCCTGCAAATGCACACAATAGTATTTGACACATTGAAAGCAGTTAATGAAAGTTAGTTGTTATTAAAATTACACTGATTTCTAGTAAGTGGAGAAATTATTTTATGTTTATCTATTACACCTTACTTTCATTATTAAATTCACTTGTAAATAAATCAAAGTGAAACATTAATTTCAGTTTTGAGTCTAAAATCTTCTTATGATGAGATGCCAGTAATTATAGTAATGTGAGAAAATATGTGAATGTAAATCTTTGTAAAGCATAATGGTGTTGTGGAAAAAATGTGGGTAGTACTGAAATCTCTACCACTTGAAAGTTAGTCATATAAACATATCCAAGTTGCAGAAACCATCTAGCCTAAGTTTTCTGATCTGCTAAATAGGAATCCATTTATAGAACTGCTAAAGAATAAAGTGATAAAAGCCTATGTAAAACTTCTAATATACAGTTTGATATTTACTAGAATATAGATTTTATATATATATATATATACACATACATACATACACATACATACATATATATATTCACACACACATTTGTGACATACAATGTCATGTGAAACATTTTATTTCACAGATGTGTATACTGAGTGATTTTAACTGAATAGATAATATACATATTTTAAATTTATTATAGTGCTATACTTGACTGATACACTTTTTTATTTTATTTAAGATAATTTCTATAAACCAAGATAACCTGCAAAGTAGCAGTAAATCAATACATACTGGGAGATACAAATGACCAGTTTTCCAAATCTTTAATTTGTACAAAGTTGTGTGGATTTTCTTTTTGATACTTTGAATTTTGAAATTTCCCTGTCTCTAATATTCACTTCAAAATAATGACAGATTTTAGAGAATAGACACAAACTTACCCTTAAAATGTCAGTCTTTAACTGCAGTTCTGTGGGTGGAGCTGAATGCATTAACCCCAGGAGAGTACCCATGTCATCGTCCC